>NW_024104371.1:768718-1097345 GCF_003945595.2 Pipra filicauda | reverse complement strand
ACACAGAACCCCAAACCAAATTAAAACAATCAACCAATCCCCCACCACTACAAAAAAAAAAAAAGCAAAACAAAACCCAGTAACAACACCCCCCTGTCCTCCAACTATCTAGGTTGGTTTGGTAGGACATTTCTAAAGCCCATTGCATTTGTAGTGCACGATAGGGGCACATTAAGCACACAATAAAATTAGATGTATTATTTCTACCTACCTTTCTTTCTAAGACCTTATAAACAAGCATCTATTTGTACTGATGTGAAGGGAGGCCTACTATCAGCATAAATTTTAGAAGGTCAAAACTTCCCCTGTGTCTGTAAAGCCGGTTACTGAACAGTACTGAATCCAACAGAAGATAACATCTTAAAGTAAGAACTTTATACTTTCTTTAGCGATATACTTTTTTTTGCTTTTTTGTCTGCCTGGCACAGTGTGAGAATGATGTATATATGGCAGCAATGGAGATTCATCTGGGAGCTTAATGGGCAATATGTTACTTTTTGCAATAGTACTTCTATACCATATGGCACACTCAAGCGCTGGAGTCTCTTCAGGTGGAGGTTTTTGATGGTTTCACGTATCAGAAGTTTCAGAAACTCTGGAGTGTTTGTTGATCTGGAGCAAATATAGTCAATGACACAGTTCTATTTTTTTACTATGGTATTAAAATATTAATGAGATATAACCTTATTCTGCACAAGTCTGGGGTAAACATCTTCAGAAAATGCAATGGACAAGCAAATATATTTCCGGTGGGCAAGCACATGGTAGCATGGTGAGCACACAGAAAAAAACAGTGTCCTCTGATTCTACTGAGTTTCCATCCCTTGGTAGAACTAATGCAGCCACAGAAAGTGAGCTCCTGTTCAAGTATACAGTCACACAGATTTTCAGCTGTGCAATGTGTGAAGAGATATTCCTAGAGGTGGAAAGTGACTGCAAGCAAGCCTGTGGGAAGTGTGACCAGGTTCATGAACTGGTCTCCTTGGTGGATGAGTTGCACGATGAGGTTGGCAGATTGAGGAGTATTTGAAAGTCTGAGAGATTGGAGCAATACCCTGCCATCTATGATGCAGAGAAGCCTTACCCTCTAAGCAACACTCTAAGATACTCTTACAAATAGGTACAAGACCCTGGGTACAATACATGAACAGAATAATGAGGAACCTGAGCAGTCTTGTGAAGATCAGAGAGACCAACCCCTCAAACCAAAACCTACAATAAGATCAGTAAACGATGGCAAGTCATGGTCACTGGTGGTTCCACTGTGTGAAATGGAAGCAACCGTTTGCAGACTGGACCCTTTGTGCATCAAACACAGCACAGCCATCCAGTCAAAAGAGGTGATTGTCCCACTGTATTCAGTGTTAGCGCTGCCTCATCTGGGTAATACGTGCAGTTCTGGGCCCTACAGTTTAAGAAGCTTGTGAAGGTCCTTGAACGCATCACAAGGAGGGAAACAAAGCTGCTGAAAGGGCTGGAAGGTATGTCCTATAAGGAGTGACTATGGACTTTGGGGTTTTCTAGCTTGAAGAAAAGGAAGAGCTGAGGGTTGACCTCATTACTTTCTACAGCTTTCTGAGGAGGGGAAGTGCTGAGGTCTTCTCCCTGTGATCCAGTGACAGGATGCATGGGAATGAATCAAAGCTGCATCAGGATGGGTTCCAACAGGACATGAGGAAGCATTTCTTTACTGAGAGGGAGCAGGCTTGCTAGAGAGGTTGTTGGTGCCCTAAACCTGTCTGTTAAAGAGACATTTGGACAATGTCCTTAACAATATGCTTTAACTTTTGGTCAGCCCTGAATTTGTCAGGCAGCTGGACTAGATGACCAATGTAGCTCCCTTCCAGCTGAAATATTCTATTCTATTCTATTCTATTCTGTTCTATTCTATTCTATTCTATTCTATTCTATTCTATTCTATTCTATTCTATTCTATTCTATTCTATATTGTTTCTGAGGTAAGTTTAGACTTCTCAGAATTATAGGAAATGGTGAATTTTTATTTTTGTTCACTATTTTTACTTTAATTTACTTTGGGAATATCTAAACATCTGAAGAGAATTTATGCTTTTGTGCCTCAGTTTCCTGTAAGAAGATCAGAATGTTTTCATTTATCAATTCTGAAATGTATGATAGACATAGACAAGTGTCATAAAGAACAAAATAGAGTACTTGCAATATGAATCTCTTTTGCTACCTGTTACTATCCCTCTTGAAATCAGGACAACATTATGTAACACTGGTTTGTTTTTTTGTTGTTGTTAGTATTGATATTTTCATTTTTCATTTTCTCTTTATTTTTCCTGATACTCCTTCCTAGCCTATCTGTATATTTATATATTATGGATACTATGATTTACAGTGGCTTTAAGATTAAATGTAGCTGAGAGAAAATAATTATTTAGTACATTTTTCCTTTTTTCTTTTTTAACTTCATGACTAAAACCAACCAAAGAACTAAAAAAAACAAAAAGACCCCAACCACAGAAACTTGCAAGGTTCAAGTCTGCTAGGTACATTTTATAACACAGTGGCCACATTATCATTTTTCTGATTTTCCAACACTTTTATTGCTTTTTTTTAAAATCACATAGATTTACCTATTTTAGCATGGCTTAATGAAGACTTTATTAAACAATAAAATAGCCACATAAATGAAACAGATGTTTTCATTTCTTCAGTGTAGTCTATCTGAGCCCCTCGGTTAGCTTTTTAAATATGAGCATTTTGTAGCTATAGCACAAGTTTTTTTATTGCATATTAAACATACAACAATTCTATTTAAGAATTTCTGTACACTGTCTTTAACTTTGACAGTAACTCTTGTGTAGTCCCAGGCAAACTAGTTGAAGCTCCTATTTCAGTTACCTGAAAGATTGCAATGAAGACTCAAGAACAATGAATACAGTCATGTAAATGCTAATAATGCCCAAAGGTCTTTTAGTTATTGTACGTCAATGGGCTTTAATTTTACATGTTGACTTCATGAAGACATTAGTATTCAGACTTGTGGAACACCAGGTTTCAGAGCACTAAGAGGTTTATTTCAAAGGCAAATTTCAACAACACAGACTTTTACAGGAAAGACAGGTAACTTCTGCTTCACAGATTAAACATCAGCCCTGTCCAGCCTGGTGCTTGTATGCTGCACTGCTTGCTCTGCTGATTCTCTCACAGACGAGAAGTCAGAGGGAGTAAGAGCTTTGGCCTGGTTACTTTAAGTGTGATGTATTAGATTTGTTGCTGATCAGTGGCCTTTTACACATGGACATACAGAGGCCAGGATTTCCTAGCATCTTATAATGATCCAGTTCACCATCCGAAAGTTAATGGTGAAAAAAACCCAAGATTATTTTGTAAGCAAGTAATGACCTGTTATTTGCATCTGCAGGAAAGCACTTAAGAAGGTTACACTGAAACACAAATATGAAGGCCAACAAGATCCGTACAAACATCTTCTGGAGTGAAGAATGAAATTACTGAATTATTCAGTGTTAATTTATTTCTCTTTAAAATCCTTATGAACAGAGAGAATATGGATTCCACATTGAACATAGATAAAAACACCACAAATAAATTTAATGTATCTATATGAAAGATTTTGTGAGATCTTTTGCTCATTTCAGCATTTTTCTCTCAGAGTAACCAAATCTCGTTATATTTAATGTCTTAATTTTATCCAATACTTTAAAAGGATAATTGTATCCACAACTGTTATAACACATTAATTAAGAGAAGCATTAACATGATACAGCGCTAATTCAATTTGTTCACAAGTACAAAGGTAAAACTCACATTCTGCTTTTTCTTAGAAATAGCAGTGCTGTCTTCTCTTTCTTTTAACATTGTCTACAGAGGAACCCTTGCTATTGAGCAATCCTAAAATTACCACCAATACTTTCAATGGACAGTTACTTCTCCAATGAAAATAAATGGCTTAAAATGTCTACCTCTTTCAGAAAAGAAGAAAACAGTAACATATTTTGTACTATTTCCCACAATAAATATACATTTTCAGCCTTTATTTTAGTTAAATACATCAGTCAATGATGTACAAGTGTAAGTAGTACACCCATATACATAGAATTAGAAATAAACTTAGCTTCATAGACAACAAAATTTAATATCTTTACCAGAACCTGATTCTTTTATAAAACCAGAACTCGACTTTTTATAAAGCAGCTAAAACTTGATTATCTGAGTAAACCTGAGTGTGACATAAAATAATACACAGGTATCCCCAAAATTCCAGGCAGTGGAAGGATCTCAGGAGAATTTATTCCAAAGTCAAGAATGCTAGAGTTAAGGAAGAAAAACTTTACAGCATTTTGAACACCAGGCCTGAGAAAGACACGCCTCTTGTTCTCTTCAGGGCTTTTATCTTTGCTGGCCTCCTACTTTTTGACCTCTTTCCTGGCTGAAAGAAGTACGTCGTATAAAAATTACTATAAGCCGGTATCCCAATGTAAAAGGTGAGGAGGGCTGCACAGCCATCGACTATCTGTGCTTTATTGGTTTTAGGACTACTGCTCTGTGCCAGTGTGCATACTGTGCAAAGAAGCCATACATCTCTAGCTCTGATACAACCCCTTAGCGGTCAGATAACTCCCTTCCCAGGTATTTCCTAAAGCTTTTTAATTTTCAACGGATCAGTGCAAAAAGTTGATTTTCAGTTTGGGTTTTTTTCTGCTTAGATACTTTTTTTCTGCTACTTCTACCTCACTGTGTGAGAGGATTGCGCATACTATTACAGTGTTTTCAATCCCATTGCAAATGTGGGAGCTGGGGGGATTAAAAAAAAATGCATGGCACACTTATTCCTTAAGTGGTACTAGCTACTGAAGGAAGGGAAAAAAAGGCAGTAGGCTAGAAGGGGGAACTTGGGAAATGTCAGTTAAGATAAAGAAGCTAAAACCTCATTAGTTCATCCTGTATCCCTCTCTTGCAAGGTCTGAGTATCCTCTGTGTCTTTTATTTGACATGTGAATCCACTCTTCACAAAAGCAGAAGGTACAGACAGGTCCTCGCAGAGTTGAATCATTGGCAACATTTTCATACACAGGCTACCTTAATTACATGTAAAAAGAAAGTGAGATTAGGGAAAAATAATTAATAAAATGAAGGAGAAAATATAAAGTGGAGTGTGACAGAAAAATGTGGGTGAATGGATTCTCGGAAGAGACATGCAAAAAACCAGATCAGAATTGGTGATATAAGAAAAAGGAAAGAAATTGAAAAATAAAATAAAAAAAAATCCAGAAAAAACATCAAGTTCACAAGTAGGGGATGATTTGAGAAATACCTCAATTGTTTCTATGAATCAAGTGAGATGGTTGAATTTTTAAAATGGTGTGGTAACTGACTTCAAGTTGTTACATCTGTAAGATTAAGATCTCCAATAGGTTTTGTATCATCCCTCTGAGTTCCTAGGGCATCTCAATAACATTTCTAACTGATTTGTGGGAGACGTAGTTTAGTCTTAGATCTCAGCTAAATGCAAGGAAAGTTTATGACCCCTGCTTATTTAAACCTGCAGACATCAAATCTACATTTCATAATCTGGAGCTGAATATCACCTAAATCTATAAATTTAAATATGATTAACTACATTCTATATTTCATATTGTATGCCATAACCCTTTTCAGGCTATAAAAGGTTGTTGATATCCTGAAATTATGTAATGACCTTTGTCAAACTGATTTTCAGTATAATTTCTGAGGCAACTTTAATAACCACCTTGACAACCTTTGATGAGTTGTTTTTTGAATAGATTTCATTACAGTATTCTTTTTTACCTCATTTTCCATAAGAAGAAACTAGTGGCCTAGTTAATTGCCTGTAGCCAAGTGATAAACATCATAATAAAGGCATATCTGCAAAGATTGTAATGGTTTATTATATGCACAACAATGTGAATTACATACATTCTAATAAGTCCCCTATTATTTACATAATATGTTTAAGGCCTTACCTTACTGGTAAGTATAAGAAGTTTAAGAATGCTAAAACTCTTATCCTGCACATATGCATACTGTTTTCAGCCATTTTAGCCACTTAACTGATACAACACCACACTGATATGTTAGGCAAGAAAAAGTGAGGTGAGACTGAAAGCAAGGTGGGCAAGGCAATTACCTCGTGGACTGTCCTCCAACACCCAAACAAGAAGAGCAGGGTAGGGCCAGTGCTGATAACCAGGGTCAGCTGAGAATCCCATCATTATTAGGCAATGTGATGGTGATGAAGCAGGTCAGGCTCAAAAACATGCTAGGGGTGGCAAAGCATATTTACCAGACAGGGATCTGAGCTTAAAGAGTCATTGGGGAAAGCCCTAGGTGTGATTTCTCAAGGCGCTTCTCCCAGCAGTGTGCATCAGCTGCACCATATCAGAGATGACCTTGAAACAGGTAAGTAAAGTCCTGGTGAGGGAAGGCCTTGCAGAACACAGTTACAGACAAAAATTGTTACAGCCTGGGCAGGGAAATCGCAGCCCGTTGGTGCATTCAGGATTCTGACATCATTACCATATACATTTTTATAGCTGAGTGGAGGACTCTACTTGAGGTCTGATTGAAGGGATGGAGCACCCCTCCTCTGAGGAAAATCTGAGAGAGTTGCTGTTATTCAGCCCAGAGAAGAGAAGGCTCCAGGCAAAACTGGGCACATTGTGGCCTTTCAATACTTAAAGAGGGCCTATAAGAAAGATAGAGACAAACTGTTTAGCAGGGCCTGTTGTGATGGGACAGGGGGTAATGGCTTTAAAGTAAAAGTGGGTAGGTTTTGATTAGATATAAGGAAGAAGTTTTTTATAATCGAGATGGTAAAACACTTGTAGTGGGGAAAAAAGGTGGTTTTCCCCTGGAGTTAAAAATAGTAACCCCCGAGGGGGTGGTGTCTCTCTTGGTGTTAACCCAACCAGTGCCCCAGCAAAATTTAAACATATCACACCAGACCGGAAAAGAAGAATGATGGGGTAGTTGGAGGAGAAGTGACCATGTTGTGAAGCCACGAGAAGGGGCAGGAGCCCCGCTGGGGGGCCACGGCCCCCCAGCCCCCCGACTGGGGTCATAGAAACTCGGAAACAGTGTTAAACTGGACCGAGGTCTATGACCAAAGAGCTGGGAGTCTTTCTCCACTGTGAGTGGACAGCAGGAGTGGCAGCAGAGCAACAGTGAATGGAGAACAGTGGCAGAGAGCCAGAAGGAGATAAGAAGCAGCAAAGGCGGCATGCAGCCAAGTAGGAAGACACAGAGATGTCTAATGGGGAGAGAGAGAGAGACAGAGACAGAGAGACAGAGAGACAGAGAGAGGACTAAGCTCTACAGAGAGAGTTTTGGGGTAAGAACTGAATCAAAGCCCCCAAGAGCCTTTTTGAGACCCCTCCTAGGAGGAGGAGATGGAGTCCTGTTTGAGGGGAGCCTTGGAGTGCAGCAGCACTGGAGAGAGAGGAGCTAAGAAGCTCAGACGTCCTGGAAGCTGGACCAGGATGGCCAGACGGAATGTGGAGGAGGGCCTTGCCCCCCTGCTGCTGCCAAACTGGCAGTTTGAGACAGAGCACAGGAGCTCTGATAGAATGCTTGAGGCAAAGACTTTCAACTGAAAGCTGCCCTAATGTTCTGACTCGAGGGAACTCAACCCCTCAAGGAAGGGACCTTCATGGGGTCTTACATCCCATGATATGACGTGGTGAAGCGAGCCTGTCCCTGCTATCGCAGTCCATGGGAGAGAGTGACCTTCGCTTGGAGTCGAAGGGCTGAGAGGGCTGAGAGGAGACCCCCTTGTGTGTAATGGAGAGAGAGATCCAGCTACAACAATCCAACTACAGCTGCTGCATTGAGGAGGAGAGACTGCTGCCTTGAACGTGGAAAGGATCTTTTCCTTCTTCCCTTCTGGACTTTTACTGGAGGGAGAAGAGATTTGATCTAATGTAAATACTGCTTTATCATAGGAGAGACAGTTAAGATTGTGTATATAACGTATTATAATATTTATTTGTGTAGTTATTGTAATATAATTCCCTTCCCCCCATATTGAGTCTTGTGTTTTGTCTGGAAAACCCCTCTCACAGTGGGCTGAGTTGTGGGAGGGGGGCTTGGACTCAGAAATTGGATTTTTGGGGGTCTCAAACTGTGACAACACTGGAACAGTGAACCAGGGAGGTGGTTGATGCTCCACACCTGCAAATATTCAAGGTCATGATGGACCCAGCTCTGATGAAACTGATTTCATTGAAGATGTTCCTCCTCATTGCTGGGGGCTTGGGCTCAATGACCTTTAAAGATACTTTCCAACCCTAACCATTCTACGATATATGTAAATATATACATGTTTTTATGTCTGACCAAGAGACCAGGGTAAAGGAATGTTGGAAGAAAGACTTTCCCTTGGTCAAGAAGGATTGAGTTAGAGAACTCCTAGGCAAACTTGACATCCACAAGTCCATGGGCCCTCACAGGATGTGTCCATCAGTGCAGAGTAAGCTGGTGGGTACCATAGTAAGGCTAGTCATGATCATCTTTGAAAGGTCGTGGCGATCAAGAGTGGTGCCCAAGGACTGTAATAAAACAAATGTCATCCCAGTCTTCAAAAACAGCAAGGAGGACTCAGGGAACTCCCGACCAGTACTACCTCAATCCCTGGAAAGATGATGAAGAGCCTCATTATGGAAGCAATCTCTATCCACATGGAGGACAAGAAGGTGGATCAAGATTAGTCAGCATGGTTTCACTAAAGGTGAATCATACTTGTCCAACCTGATCGCCTTCCACAAAGAAAACAACTACCTATGTGGACGAGGGGAGAGCAGTAGATATTGTCTAAATCAGTTTAAGCAAGATTTTCAACACTGTATCTCAAAACATCCTCATAGGCGAACTCAGGAAGCATGAACTGAATGAGTGGACAGTGAGGTGGATTGAGAACTGGCTGAGTGGCAGACCCCAGAGGGTTGTAATCAGTGTCACAGAGCCTAGTTGGACTGTCACTAGTGGCGTCTCTCAAGCCTCAGTACTGGTTCAGTATTGTTTAACTTATCCATCAATTACTTGGGTGAAAGGGCAGACCTCCTCACCAGGTTCACCAATGACACAAAGTTGGGAGAAGTGGTTGATACCACTGAGTGCTGTGCAGCCCTTCAGAAGGACATTGACAGCCTAGAGAGATGGACAGTGAAAAACTATCTGAAATTCAACAAAGGAAAATGCAGAGTCCTGCACCTGAGGGAGAATAACCTCAGGCACCAGTACAGGCTGGGGGCTGACCTGCTTCAAAGCAGCTCTATGGAGAAGGACCTGGGGGTTCTGGTGGACGACAAGCTGTCCATGAACCAGTAGTATGCCCTGGTGGCCAAGAAGACCAATACTATCCTGGGGTGCATTAGGAACAGCATTGCCAGCAGGTCAAGGAAGGTGATTGTGCCCTCTACTCAGCCCTAGGGAGGGCACATCTGGAGTGTCCAATTCTGGGCTCCTCGGTGCAAGAAAGACATGGAGCTCCTGAAATGGGTCCAGCAGAGGGCTACAAAGTTGATTAAGGGACTGGAGCATCTCTCTTACAAGGAAAGGCTGAGGGAGTTGGGCCAGTTGAGCCTCAAGAAAGGATGACTGAGAGGGGATCTCATCAATGTGTATAAGTATCTGAAGGAAAGGTGTCAACAGGATGGGGTCAGGTTCTTCTTGGTGATGCCAAGCAATAGGACAAGAGGCAATGGGCAGAAACTGATTAATAGGAAATTCCACCTGAATATGAGAAAGAACTTCTTTACTGTATGGGTGACCAAGCACTGGAACAGGTTGCCCAGAGAGGTTGTGGAGACTCCCTCACTGGAGATATTCAAGAACCATCTGGACACAATCCTGTGCAATGTGCTTTAGGATGACCCTTCTTGAGCAGGCAGGTTAGACCAGAAGATCCTCTATGGCCCCTTCCAATCTTACCCATTCTGTGATTCTGTGATGTAATTGAAACGAGATCAGAATATTTTCGTGTTCTAATATACAAAAATCATAATTGTACAAATTACCATATCTGAAATGTTTAATTTTAAACTTTTAAATTTCATCTTCTTTTTTACCACAGATTACATTAATGGTACGAACAGATAACATTTTTCTCTAAAGTCATGATGGATGAATCAAGCTAAGCCACATCGGTTATGTGGGGGAGACAAAAAAACTATAGATTCCCCAGTTTTTTTGCTCATACATGTCAGAAACCTGGCAGGGTATGCTGCAATACCTCCATGTCTTGTACATAAAATAACTTTTTCTTGAAATAAGGACCTAGGAGAGAAAAGGGTAAGCGAAGAAAGGAGTCTTGGTACATACATAACTTAGGAACGGTTTCGGTTTATATGTACATTAAAGTGAAGGTCTTGTATCACTGATTAATAACTACATTCAGTCTAGGCTTATACTTAATAATGATTGACAGTTTTGACTGTAGTTATTTGTCATCTGTTTTTGTTTCTCTCCCCTCTCACTTTCTGCTTTTTTATTGCCATTTGTTTCCTTCATCCATCCCAGATATTCCTCCATTTTCAGGGGTTTCTTCATTCTCCTCCAGTATTTGAAACAGTCTTTCAGATGGTGACCACTTAGTCTTCCTCACTTGTTTCAAATATATTATTCAAATGTCACGTGAGGTGAAACACTATGTACAGAAAACTATGCAAGATTATTATATTTTCCACAGAATAAGCAGATTAATATCTTTACATGGTCTTTTCCTTGTGAGGAGAACTCTACCTCACTCTGGCATTGAATATTTTTCTGGGTATTAGTACATAAATACCTCTGAAATTTGGAACTTTTGTTTTCAAAGTATTGATAAACCTGTTGTGGAGGAGACATTACTACAACTGTTGTGAAGTACGTAACCCATATCATTGCAATAATAACTATAATTGTTTGATGAATATTTAGCTTTTGCTGCACGTATGTAATGAATAATAGATTATGTCGTAATAAGCTCTCAGTACAGCACATACCTAGATATACATATAGCGCACCCATACAAGGCTTAGCCTTGTAAGGGTATAAACCACGATTAAACTCCTGTTGAACACAGATAAACATAAGTATTTATGTTTAATTTATATCCTTAATTTCTGAGAATGACATCTCAATATTTTCACAGCAGTTCACGCTTATAACCATGTCAGTTCCAGAAAACCGGTGTCAAAAATATAATACTACAGACATTCTAGTTAAAATTGCAAAATTGAAGTTATTCCTTCAGGATAATCAAACATATTCATAGATCAATTTTATTCAAAGATACCACTAATATGTTAATCTGACTTCTTTGCTATGAATCTTAAGCCCCTATGATTAAGTTTTTCCTTGTATAAATGATCCTAGATGTTTAAAGGATATGGCAGATTATAGAAGCTCTCTATACTGAAAACTAGTACAAGTGATGTCACATAGGATCTCTCTATTATAAAGTACTCCACTTCCCTCCTTCACAATGTCAATGTTCTTTTACTTTTTAGAAGTATCTGTTTTTTGCCAGGACTGTAGTCCTGCCTTAACTGAAGGGAATTTTTCTCACCTCTGTTGTAATATGGATGTAAGACAATTGAAATCATGTTCCTTTCTGAAGATATTTACATTCACGGCTACAAAGCTCCCTACCCTGGAACATTAGGCTGACAGTAACACAGTCATTTAACACATTAACAAATAAAAGGAGAGAAAATTCATTTGAGTGTTGAATTGCTGGTAGACAGGTTGTTTTGGTTTGATTTTTTCTTTAGTAAAACCTACTTACAAAGCTACATTACATTAAAGTAGTTAATTAACCACATGACATATATCTGCTTTTTTTAAAGAAAAATAAATCAATCCCTCAGCAGTAGAACATATGTACCAATCAGCTATCATACCATGAAATCATAATATCACCATGGTATTCATTGTTTTGTGCTCACATGCACATGTTGTGTTCCTATTCCTGCTTTAAGATTACATAAGGACAAAATATCCACTGACTCAGATAGAAACAATGTCAGGTCTCTGTGAAGGAGCAAGATTCAGGATGGGAACAGCTCCAGGCATGGAGAAAAGCATAAAGCAATTGGCAAGACTTTATTATATGGACCTTACAGTTATTATATAGGCTTTACTGTTATTATGAGGTTTCATTGTATTCACACTACACAGTGCACAGCCTGGACATGCCCGGGCTTGCCACGAATTTACCTGTTCCCTGCTTCCCCTGCTCCCCTCTCTGATGGGCTGAAGAAGCTGCAGAGAGGAGACAGGTCCCATTTGCCCTTTCCTTCCCCGGTTCCTCCCTCTTTCGCCTGTGCCCCTATCCTGATTTGCATCCCCGTTTGTCTGTCTCCTGCCCCACCCTATGTTCTAGCCCTTTCCCCACCTGAACAGATAAAGAATCCTGTGCACGCCTCAATAAACCGTTCTACTTGAACCCTATCTTTTGTCCCGGACCCGTGCTGTGTCACGGCCCCATCCCCCCTTTCGGACCGCGGCAGGTCTCCACATATATCTTGTGTGGCTAAAATGCAAAACACTGTGATGGAATGTTCTGTGAGTAATGACTTATATAGAGATGGTTCTTTTTGATATTGCAGGGTCCTTCAAACATCAGTGTCAGATAAGTTGAGCAGCATTCTCATTTCACCAAGGCACAGAAAAAGATTAATATTATAAAAAAAAGGTGACTAGTAACAATTTGCTGTACATCATTCCTAGCACATTTCACAATTTTAACCTTGAGATATGACATTTGATGCACTGTCAGATGCCACAGTGAGAAAAAGTATTCCTTGCAGTAAGCCTCAGGCAACTTATTGGTAATTGGTTTCACGAATGTTTCCAAAGTGATGAAACCATTTTTCCCATTTATATTTGAAATGTCTGTCTCAAAAAACATATTGACCTACTAGGCAGAATACAGTCATATCAAGTGTTCCATTTATTTTTGGAAAAGTCACCATCAAAAACCTAAATTCCTATGCTCAAAGTCTTATTTATGGACAAAGAAGAAGCATATAAGTAGACAATATTAGTGAAATATAAAGAATCTCATAATAATGAATTCAGGTCTAATTGTGATAGAAAAGGAAGCACAGCACTGTAGTTAAAATTGTTAGAAACACACAATGTTATGCTCTCTATTCCACTGTCTCGCAGGGTCCTGAGATTGGAGGTTAGATTGGTAGTACTGGGCTATTGTGAAAGTCATCAGCCCCTGGAGTGTTTGTCAAGAGAAACACGATGGTTGTATTAATGGTTTCTTCTTCCTCACTTCAGGGTCCATTTGGGGTCTTTTACTCTTTTCTCTCTCTCCATTGGTCTGCAACTCAACATTATATATGAATTTATCATGGTGTCTTGGTCTTTGTTCTCCTTGTTACATTACACCTATGACCAATTTTGTCCACCTCCAAGTTTGCATTTCTGTAACTAGCCATGGATGAGTTGTTTATGTCTCCAACCTTATGCCTTATCCTTGCACGCATTTATGAGGATACCTCTCATTCTTCTTTATGCTGCTTCCTGTGTACTCGCTTTTGAAGGCCTCTGCTGTCAGACCAGGCCCGTACTTCTCTACACTGCGCCATTATGTTGGAATCATTAATAGCTCATTCTTCACAGAATAATTGCTTTTTATTGCTATGTAAATGAAACTATGGTTGTACCATACAAAGATTAAAATTTTCTTTTATTTGTATAAATACTTTTTTAGGGACTTATAATGCTTTTTTTTCTTTCTTAATAATATAGTGACAAAGACATTGAAGAGATATTCTCTGTTAATTTGCCAGTCGTTTGAATGATGCTCTTTGCTTTGACTAAATCATTTAGTGTCTTTTTTGTTATTACTCTATTAACTTCTGTACACTTGATTATTTTTGACAGTTTAATATTATTTCCCCTTTCTTTTATATAGGGAAACATAAAAATAATCTAGAAATAAATTTTAGTGCAAATTAATTCCCTTTAAGTATGTGATCAACAGACTCCTTTGTTTATGCTGAGGTGCTTATGTACTCTTTTATCTGGTCTGGGTACCCTCATCATTTTCCCTTGGACTGTGATCCAATGGACTGTGATTCAGATTCACTAATTAGTCTTGTTAAGGCAGCTGAAGAAAATACTTCCCCAAAAGGCTTTCTTGCCAATCACTTTATCCTTCTCCCAGATTTTAATTTTATTTTATTGTTTGCTGTATTGAACAAGTAAGCATAATATTTGATGCACTAAAGTTTAACTGAAATTGAAAACAAGGTACATTAATAGAGCAAATTTAAATTTGTTGCAAACTAGGAGCAGAAATTATTTTGTTCGTGTTTTCTTGATAGAGAGGAAACAGTGTCATAGAAGAACTGGTGGATATGTTAACTTTATCAGCCTTATAAACTTAATTCAGCAGATATGTCACATCTCTTGGTCTTCTTCATCTGCAAAAATAACCATAATTTCCACTAACATGTAAAGCTCAATATATGGTTAGTTGTATAAGCTTTTCTCACAGAAAGAAATGCCTGTCTGTGCTACTACTTAAACACAGCAGATCTATTTGTTTACTCTCTAAATAATTGATGTACCTGTGTCTGTGCATGGTGTAGTTGAAGGCACTTTCATTTCTCATTATCAGGCAAACTATAGCTTCAAACAGAGCAGAATATTTGATGTTATAATTCCACTGTCTTTTTTAAAATGTGCTCACTTTTTAAGTTAAGAAACCTCACTCAAAACTCAAGAACTAAACAAAATAATTTCCCACTTGTTCTTTATATAATCCACCCTATCATTTAGATGCTGATTGTTTAGGAGTATGGATTTTCTGCCTCAAAACTTCATAAGACCCAGCTGGTTTTATTACTTTACAAGCAGTGTTGTTTTCTATTTTCATCTTATCAATAACATAGTGTTGTGAAAAATAAGGGTAGGTGAAATATTCAAAATACTATTTATATTTTTTCCTATTCAGATCTCAAATAAGTGTTAAAACCTGTTGATTTTTAAAATATGCCATAAATTTTTCAGAGTATTGATAAATTAGAGATTTTAAGAAGCTGGAATAAACCCACATATTTTTACATGTATATTTAACCACAAAATTTTATGCAAAACCCCAGTAAAATATTTTATTCTTCTACATAGTCAATGGAGAAAAATTAGTTGTTTTATGATTTGATGCAGATCTCAGGTGGACTGAACTGTCTTTTGAAAGTCTTTCTCTTTTTCTCCATTGGCATCATACTAAATCCCAGCTTTTCTGATGCAGATACATTGATATGCCCATTCTGAAGCAAAGATGGCAAGTAACATATTAAAAAATGCTTCTGTTACTTTTAAAGTTACTGCAAAGCCTAATTGTGTCAGATCAGCAGATAACACAACACCGACAGATGGTTAGAGCATGAAGTAGTAAGTATTCTTTGGTTGAATGTTTGTGCGTCTATTTCTATGCTTTGATGAAGATAGTCAGTAGTACTATAAAGACAATAGAAAAAAAATTGAACTACAATGCAAATAGACACATCATCCAAAATGTAAAGTTACTTTAAGAGTGAAACTCCAAATTATCAAGTTATGTAATGGTCTGTTCTCATAAAAAACTTACTACACCCTTTTATATTAAATAATTGCAGCTGTCGAATATATCATCTATATGTTAAATAAACACATAGTAACTTAACTCAAACTTAACTATCAAAAATCAAAACATGTCAAAAGGTTATAAGATAAAAGACAGGATGAAAGATACTAGAAAATAAGACTGCTTTTTCTGACCTGAACCTCATGATCACACTGTGAAGGCTAAATCAAGCACATGTGAGGCACAGATTGAATCATAAGGAAATGTTGTTCTGTTACTGAGAAAAGTTTCAAGACACAACTCTTCTGGGACATATAATACAAAGTAAGTTTTCTACTTAGGAGTTTTAGAAATGAAATGTGCTCTAAGCCCTCTGTAATCAAAACTAAAAATGCTATGATGGAGTTATATTATTTTTAAGAAACTTTAATCTGTAACTGTACTGTTTTGTTGCCTTAGGCTATCTTGAACTGTTCTTAAATTACTTCTTTTTAATTGGTTGGAGTTGTTGATGTCATTTTCTAAATGACAGTATCTAGGAACAAATACTGCTTTTGATTTGCTTTTTAGCTTCATAATAATCAGCAGACATTAGTAAGAATGACTGTTACTTGTATTCAGCAATGTCTGCTTTCATTTTTATTCCTTTCAGAAATAATATTTAGACTGTTGTGCTCCTCTTATGGTTTCTATCTGCTCTGGGGACCAGAGGAGGAGGTTGCAATTTCCTGTTCAGTATTATCTGCCATTAAGGTCCTTCTGTTACAGTATTTGCAGGTAGAAAAGAAATCTGTCAGATGTTTGTTTGTTAGGGTTTCCTCCCTCCACCCTGCCTCCCCTTACAGCTTGGTATTTTACAAAATATTTACAAAGCTTTCTGTGTTTTGCATCTGTTTTGCACATGACCTGTAAAAGTCAATAAAGTACTCTACAGGAAATCAAATCACAGATAATTACATAAAAATAATCATTGCATTTAAGAGGAAATTCAGAAGACACCTTTCTCTTACTTTTTTTGAAAAAAACTCCCCAAACTATCTTCAGAAATCTAGAAGTCAAATGTGTAGATTTAAGCCAATCACTCTAGATTCTCTTTGTAGTCAAGAAGAAAAAGGAACCTCCACAAAAACATCTCATAAGAAATATGAGTTCATTGGCTATAAAGCTGTCAGGGACTATAAAACTAAATTAGACCTATAACTTCTGTACATCTAAAATTGGGTCCAGTTTTGTTTTATATATGTTGTTAAATTATTTTTACCCCTACAAGCAGTGACCGTGAAACATGAAGTTTCTATTGACAGGAGCATCCGTGCTAGCTTTTCCCACCTATTCAACAGACTGTACAAGCAGGACACTAAAACAGGTGTCAGTATGATAACAACATAGCATATTTGACATGCTTCACAAATAAAAATGAGCCTGGCAGTGGTCTTGTGAGCAGGTGTAAACATAAATACTACACTTAATGTTTTTTTTTGATTTTTTTTGTTGAAGGATGTTGTTGTTTCATAAATCACACCTGTTGCAGCAACATGTGTTTGATCATACTTAGCTGAACCGCTGTGAACCCAGGAAAGAAATGAACAAAATGCAAAAATTATCTGAGTGTGAAAACTTGAAAGTGCTACACTTAGTGACTGAAAGTGTTTCATTAGTGTAAGCTAAAGAGATGCTTAGTTTTTCTTCCTTGGATATTGTGTTTTCAGTTGAATGTTAGTTAAATTAGAAGTTTTACCTTACACTAGAAAGTTATTTTCTTATTAAGAAATAGGTATACTATTACTCACTTGCAGAAAGGACAACGCTATACTCCAGTCCTAAGTTGAAGACTCTTAAGAGCACGAGTATTTTACTCATAATGTCTGATATCTGCTACGTATAGAGCTCAAATTGAGTGTGATCAAGTAATCTTGCACTAAAGTGTGATTTCTGAAGAAAACAAGTGGCAAAGAAGTTCTGTGAAACTAGTTTGTCATACATCAAAATAGAGCTTTCCTTACCCATTCCAGTTTTTAGTACTTATTAAAAGAATATATACAGTGTGTGTATATATATATATATATAACTTAATTACAACTATATTGTGAAATATCAAGAGGTAAGTTTGAGTCCCTTTTATTGACCCTTCAAATCTATACAAATCGTCTATTTCAAAACTATTTGAAATCCATCTATTTCAAATAGATACAAATCTTTAGACAAAAGTATCTCTGAATGTCTTCCAACAGAACTGTTAAATTAAAAAATGTTTGCATGGCTGTCATAGATACAAAACTCAATGACCTTGGAACTTGACATTTTTTCAGATTATGTTTCAGTCTCCATATCCGAAAATCGAAGCAAAAGTGTTTTTCTTCAACAGTATTATTCCAGGAGGTTTTTTTTTCTGGAAGAGAAGTTAATTTCTTGTTCTTGTAATTCAAAAGGAAACATTCTGAGCCAAAGATAAGTAGAAACCATGCTGTTTGAAATAGTTAACAACCTTAAACCAACCTTGATTTAAAGGGAGTACTTTAACAAAGAGTTGGCATCATTATTTTTTAAGATTTATTTTAAATCCCTGGCATATAGAATTTGTGTTCCTGTTTAACACAAGAGCTATAGAAATAGTACTGAGATTTTTTTCCTCCATTTTTTTTTCTTTTTTCTTAGCGGTATTCTTTTAAATTCAAACTTGAAGATACTTTGACCTTCGTGCTTCTTAAATTCAAGGCTAAGAAATCATTTTCTAACACCTTTTGCTAAGAACCAGATTAACTGTATCAACTTGCAGTTGCATTTGTGGTTCCCCAGAACTTCCTTCACTGCTGCCAGTAATTTTTTAAATATCTATAGAAAACCATATAGCCAAACTTTTCTCTCTACAGAACTGACAGACTCATAGTGTCTCTCAAGTCTCCTTTTTTTTAAACTGTATCTACACTGCTAGACATGTTCATGCCAAAGGAACATATTTGTATGGATGGATAAGGGAAACAAGGCCCTGTGCTCTACTGCAAGATCTGCTGACTGATACATGGAACAATTTTCGTGGGCTTCTCTTTGCAATATAAACCATGATACTATAGCTCAAAGAACCCTCCATAAAAGTACATTTCATTATACGTATGTATTGTATTTGTGTGTCGAGGAGAGGGATGGAGGGGAGTGCTATAAGAGTGACTTTTGTGAAAGGCTGCTAGAAACTTTCACCATACCAACAGAGCCAATGCCAGCTGACTCCAAGATGGACCTGCCACTGGTCAAGGCCAAGCCCATCAACAACAGTGGCAGCGATAGCAGATTTAAGAGGAAGGAAAAGTTACTGTGCAAGACCAATTGCAGCTGGAGAGAGAGGTGAGAATATGTGAGAGAAACAACCCTGCAAACAGCCAGAGCAATGAAGATGGCAAGGAGGAGGTGCTCCAGACACAGGAGCAGAGATTCCCCTGCAGCCTGTGGTGAGGCCGGCTGGCGCCCGCCATAAAACCATTGAGCTATACAGAATCCATGTTGTTTTGGACAGTGTCATCTGAAACCAAACCAAACCCAAAGAAGCCTTACAGACAGACAGATACACACACAAGTGTTATGGCTTAGGATCTAGGGGTCACACCAAGGGAATGTATACATGCTATGTTGTGTGAATGTGGACAATTTTTTTTGAGAAAGGGTCAACACTGAGCACTATGAACATGCAAGTTTACCTAGGATCCAGGAATGAGCTGCTCTCCCTCTCCCTTTCCCTCTCCCTTTCTCTCTCCTTTCCTTCTCCTTTCACTTCCCTTTCCTTCTTTCCCTTCCCTTTTTTTCTTTTTTTATTTTTCCTTTCCCTTTTCCTCTCCTCTCCTCTTTTCTCTCTTGTAGAACTGTAGTAAGAAAAATTTCATTGGTCTAGTTCTCAGAATATTCACAAGACAAATGTTCACATTCCTGGGTTTTGATTTTACTTTTATGAAAAATTTATCACAAAATATTACACAGAATAAAATTTTTGAACACTAGTGTCAAATATTAAGTATTTAACATATTTTTTCACTCTTCAATGAACAGGACTATATAACAAAACTTACATAGCCACAAAATCATACTTATTCAATCTTATTTCTGCATTATTGGCTCTGATCCCCTGGCATTCATTGAAAAATTTACCATATATAGTAGTATGTCTTCAGAATATAGAAAAGACTATTTATGCTGTAACTTTTCCAGCCACTTATGGCACAGGGTATACTATTAAGAGGATATTTAATCTGTTCTGCACAGAATGTATGTGTTGGAAGGTAAAATGTCTTTCAGAAATGTCTGAAGATCCCGTAGATAATGTATCATCTGCTGCACTCAGTGGTCTCAGAAGTTGTTTCCAATCTAAACCTTTCAATGATCTCTGATTTCAGCAGATCAGGATGGACACCTCAGATGGCAGTAGATTCTATCCAGCCTATTATATGCCATCTGCCCTGGTAGGTAGGAAGTGAATACCTGGAATACTAATGGGCTAAAGAAAACTTCTTGGTAACTTTTTTTCCGAGATAGACAACTTTAATTATGACGGTTATCCTTTTGATCAACAGGTTCTTTCTCTAAAACATCTTTTAGACTGTGCAAAATTATTCCTGTCAGAACAGAGAGCTTAACCCAGAGCCATTATCACACAGTTTCAGGAACAGTGCCTAGAGATTATATTGTTTGCCATAGGCATTTGATATAGCTGTTTACTCAATGTTTTTGCTGATGATTGAAGTTAGGGAAGTCAGAACTGAATTACAAAATATTTTACCACTTTGTGTGTGTGTGTGTACAAAACCATTATTTTCCTGCAGAATTTCTTCTAAATCCTAAAACCAGAGTATTTCCCTGAGTCTGTCATGACAGTGTCATTAATAAGCTATTCCAGTATCTTATTTCAAAGATTTTATCTTCTTAATAACCTCCCTCTCTGCATGTGCACATAGTATAACTTTATAAGTTCAATCAAAAAAAGTTTATTACTGCCTTTAATTACAGTGTATGTTCCATTTAAAGGTCTGGTAAAGAACCAATACTTGTGAATTATTTTGAAAAGACGTTAAGTACTAACTCAACATGAGAGTGCAATATATGAATCCAATTGTTTAGATGTAATATCAATAGTCATTTTACACTGAAACATTTTCTGGTTTATAAAAAACAATACAGAAATAGACTAAAATATGTGTGTATTTATTGTGTTTAAACTCAGTTTTTTCCAAGAGACCTGAACATCTAAACAATAGCATAGTCACTGAAGACAATAATGTTTACGGATTGGATCCATTTTGCCTAGATCTTACCTTACTTGGTATATTGTATGTATGATATTACAGCATTTGCTGACAGTCTGGTTTTAGGGGTTTATATCTTTCCTCCCTCCTCTATATAATTTCTTACCACCGTAATTTTACCAGGAGTCCCACTTAAAATTGAATAAAATTACCTATTTAATCTGGATAATTTACTAACATTTTATTTCCGGAGTTGAGATGATGATGAACTGAAGCAATAAAATTTAAAAATCTCTTTAACCTGTAATGTTAAAAATATTCTCTGACATTCAAACTAAGACAGTAGTTCACACCCTAAGCAGCAATCCAGTTTTTTTTAATTATAAACACCACCTGTGATAAGAGATGGCACTCAAGTCAGCCTAAAATTATCTTTGGTTCTTAGCTTTATTTGTCTGTACACAGGCAGAGGTGTCATGAGGCAACTGGTAGCTACTTGTCTTTAAGTTTTGATTACAATTTGGGGTTAGCCAACATTTTCTTATGGGTTCATGTCTCAGTCTGAGGAGACTGGAATGTTTGCTAAAGAGGTTGAGTTATAAGATAGGCCAGGTTCTTAAGTTAATTTTCTAGTGCTCTTCTGGATGCACCTCTCTATTGAGTCTGACTGAGGTGGAGTTCATTTTCCCACAGCAGACCTCACAGTGCTGTGCTTTGCATTGGTAGCTAGAAAGGTGTTGATAACACACCAGTTTGGCTACTGCTGAACGGTGGTGGCACAGCATCAGTACTGTCTCTCTACTTCCCACTGCCCATCCCCATCAAAGATTGGAAATGGGTAAGATCCTGGGAGGGGACAAAAACTAGGTCAGCTGATACAAATTGACCAAAGGGGTATTCTATACCATATGGCATCATCTCAGATATAAAAGCTTAGGAAATGAGGAGGAAGGAGGGCATTTATTATTCAGTGTTTGCCTTCAGGAGCAACTGCTACACGTGCTGAAGCCCTGCTTCTCAGGAAGTGGCTGGACAATGCTTGCTAATGGGAAGAAGAGAATATACATTTTTGTTTTTTTCGAAAAAGACTGTGGTGGGTTGACTTTGTCTGAATGTCAGGTGCCCACTAAGCCACTCCTGTTTCCAGCTGGACAGGAGAGAGAGAACAAACCAGAAAACAACTTGTAGGTTGAAATAAGGGAGTGTACTAAAGCAAAAAAGAAAACTTGCATGTGCACAAGCAAAGAGAAATAAAAGTCTCCTCCCAGGATTAAACTCCTGGCTGTATCACCAGTACCCACATCAAAAAACAACAGTGGCTAACAGTCAGTGGACTGGATGAGGCTTGCTATTTTCTTGGTGACGTCCCTGATACAAGCCCACAGCAAGCAGCACACCTCTCTAGAAAGTATATCAGGTCAGTACATGGGTGTCTCCCTTCACCAGCTCCATCTGGATGGAGGCACTGACCACCGCTGGGGTAGAGGGTGCAGAACGCTCAGTTGGAGTTGCAACCTGTGCTCTCAAATGAATACTCACCATTCTACCTTGAGGGTCAGGTAGGATGAGTGCCCTTGACCTGTGCAAACGGTCACAAAATAGTGCCCAGTTTTGTGGACTTCAAGTCTCTGAGCTCAACCAGTGGAATGCCTCTCTCTTGAGAGGCATCATTCCCTGTGTGAACTGCCACACAAACTGCTATGTCACATTATCATCATGGCTGGGCTCTACCCACGTTTGTTACAAGCACGCTGGTGGCTATAAAGGCCAATACAAGATAGGCGCATCTGGCTGCAAAAGGCACAGCAGAAAGACTCCTTAGGTGGTATATTCTGCAAGGTACAAATCTTTCTGCGTTGTCTTTTCTCCTCGAGAGTGATCCTGTGTGCATTCTCAAAGGCATCATCAGCGTTATAGATGGTGTGTCTCCAGACCTCCCAATTGGAGGCCAGAGTAGACCAGTTAGACCAGTCATGTTGATCAGTGCCGCACCATGGCTGATATATCACAGCCTGTTCACAGGGCTCCTCGTTGTAAGGCTCCTGGTTGCTCAGGTACCCTAGGGACTGCCTTTGTGGGAGTGGGGAATGGCTGCCCTCACCTTACCATCTCCTGTAATGTCTTGGCACTGGAACTTCACCGACTTGGGAAATGTCCCCCACACACTCTGATTCCCTGCTTCTCTGTGAAACATGCCATCTCTGGATCTGTTCATCTCAGCAATATTGATTAGCCCCATGAAAATATCTTACATCTGAGTGACTGAACCAGGCTCAGTCAGTCCTTCAAACATTCTTTACACAGAGACTACTTGAGCAATTTGATAAGAAGTGCCTATTTCTCTGTGATTCCTAGATCATCAACAATTTTGCGTCCCAGTGTCAGCCAGTACATATTCTAGTGTTAGGGGATGAAATTGCTCTCAACAAGAAACTATTCTTAATTTCCTCCTATTAGCTTGTTTTCTCTGGCTGACAAATCCAATAGTCCTTGCACAATACTACTACTGCAATACTGTTGTTTCCTTTCTTTGTTCTTGCTTCTATTATTAGATTATTGAAGACTGCACAGAAGGGTCAGTACATAAGAAATAAGGAAATATTCCTAATTCCGTATGGAATTTTATTAATCTCAAATCTCGGATTTTTCTAGTTAGAAGTAGAGATTACACAACCATAGACATCAAGATCCGAGTGACTTTTCCATGTTACAAGTGTGCTACAATAAATAAAATAGTATACATAGTCAACTCATTGCAATTTTTTACCTTGATAAAAAATTTACTTTGAAAAAGTGGTATGCCATGAGTTGTGCTTGGTAGATTAGCCATTCAGACCTTCATCTATTTTTGACTAAGAAAACAATAAACTACAGATTGACCATGCTTTTTATGGCACGGGGGAGGAATGCAACACTGTTTTGCAACGCAAAAATTTCAGTTTCTAAAGAAAACCACCTTATTGGTATAAGGATCTATATTTGCAAACTTTAAAAAGCAGCTGAACATTTACATAGACATTTAGTAAAGCATTTGGTAGTCTAAGAAGCCTTGTAATGTGAATTTAAGCACTTAAATTCAGAACAGTGGTTAGATAAAATGATGCTGTATATTCTCTCATTTGTGCAATAGTCAAAATTATCCTATTACTTCCAGACATCTTCACTGTATTTATCTGCATGTCTCTTTGTCATGTCATGATTTCTTTATGTTGAATAGAAAGAAGTTTGTCTAGGGTGCAAGTCACCTCAACTTTAAAGAAGCATCCACGGTTAAATGAAAAGAATCGTGAAATATGAATATCTTTTTCTTTGCAATGACTATAAAGGGAAAATAAACACTTATGAATATAAAAAATTCCATCATCTGAAGTTGAGTAGAATGTGGAGTTCTTGTAACTGATCTGTTTTATTATTAATTTTTATTTAGTGCAAAGAAGTATCCAGATATGTCAGTAACAACCCACTCCCAACTGATAGTGATAATTTCGAGAAGATAAAATCAGCTTCCGTTCTCTAGCATATTTTTACAGTGACCTGGTAGTTTGTATTCCTTTCTGCATAGGGTCCCTGTTTCAAGCTGGGAGCTAAAAAGCAGATTCATCCCTGATGATCCACATTCTGATAAAGTCTTTTCTTAGCCTAAGGAAAGTGCTTGTTCAAAATACTTAGTCTGAAACTTGTTTAAAGCCTAGATATTTGGCTGCTGAAGTAAATATTCTTTAGGTAAGTAGATTTAATGATCAAAACCAGACAGCAACAAAATGCTTTTAATGTGATTATATGCACTCTTAATGAGAGTACAAACATCAATGACAGTAGTCCTGTTATTAGATAATGGAATATTTGTTCTTTGCAAATCAAGAGGTCACAAGTGAGAGCTATCAGTCAGCACAGTCTACCTAGAAAGCTTTCAGGGAGTCGGTAGAGAAAAAGCTGCATGCTGTGTAACATAACTTTATGTGTCTGGGAAAATATCATCAAAAAATTTAAGCACCAAGGTAGCAAAATAGGTTTGGAGATCAAACCTAGGTTTCTTTGAATTTGTATCCTGAATTTAGCTTCTAACTAAAATTTAATTTGGGTTAGTTTTTCAAAGGCTATGTCAGATTTTTTATCTTATGTATTTCAAACTCCAATATTATAACATGAAATGCTACACATTTTCCCACACAGAAAGGATCCCTGTGTTTATTGTAGACATTTTCAGGTCTTGTTCAGGGTACATTTATCCAGCAGTACAGGTGTGTATGATCAGCTGACTAACATTGCCTACATGTAAAAATTAATTTTAAGAATTATACGCATTTAATGGTCCTACTTTCAATATTTAGAAACTGTAGGACTGGAAAATACCTCCAGAAGTTTTTTTAATTATCTCTTTGCATCAAGGTTGAATGATCTATACAGTATGATTTGCAACAGATTTTTATTGCAGATTCTCCTAGGTACAATGAGTATAGAATTAAAATATTATTTTCATTTTGTTCTATACCTTGTTTATAGATAAAAGCTGTCATCACATAATCTGTTTCCTCTTGAAGGCTAAATGATATCAGTTCATTCAGTGCTTTCAGTGGAGTGTTGGTTTTTGGTTTTTTTTAAGAATTGATGGGAGGGCTCTGTCTATTTGGTCCCAGTATTTGGAGGGAAATGCAGATGATAAAGTTAGACTATGCTTAGGACAATAAAGCAAAATTATTTCTTACACATTACAAACATATATATTCATGTGATTCTCTTGCCTTCCATGGTGACAGGGACTGTGATTTATTTTCAGATTCTTTTTTGCAGAACTGCTAATTAGTCATGGTTTCTCTTATATTTGTTTACCTGATTATTATTATTGAACTACAGAATCCTAGAATTTCCCTTATTAAGTTATTTCATTTCTAATAAGTTTTTATTTATTTGCTCTTATATATCAATGTAGATGTACTTCAAGTTCTGTAAAGAAACTCTAGAATGCTCTTGATTTTGGATTGCTTTAATTACATCCAAGTCTGGTATGCTTCTGTTACATTCTGCAGATAATTCAGTAATTTATATGTAAATATCAAAAAAGAATTTCAATGGAAAATTTAGTGGATTTTATTCTGTGCTGTCATAAAGTTACTTTCTATCTCCGACTAAATGGGAATGAGAAATGTGAGTGCTAAAAATATTCCTTTCTACATTTCCAGTATTTTAACAGTAGCATGCTAATGCTGATATTTACAAGAAAAAAAAACAATTTTCCTGAATATCTGCTTTTATACCTCGGTACAACCTATTAGGCTTTGACTCTGTCTACAGCAGGCTTTCTAAGAGTTGCTTCTGAGCCTTTGTCACTAGAGAGCAGAAGGTGGACTTGGTGATTAACCTTTCTCCACCCCATCTGAGGGAGGATGATTCTCTTTTCTCTCATTGTAATAGTTTTCTTGGGTACTGTTCATTAGTTATGACCAAAGAATGATGTTAACATGGCATATAGTCGTATTGCTACAGGATGGCTCTGCATGCAAAGATCTAATTCAATGATAACAGCCTGAAGTTGCCTGTATGTGGTGTTACTGGAATTGTCTGCTATTTTCCTCTTTATTTTACTCATTCCTTTTCTTAGAGAAACTAAATATCTTCCTGTGACTCCTTTCTAACAAACCTCATGGAAAGCAGGCTCCATGTACCTATCCACATACACAGTAGGTTATTAACTCTCACTAAGGGAGAAGAGGGATGCTTACCATAGTTTAGTCTAAGCAGATAATAAGAAAATCTGCAGGAATCTGTTACCATGAGAAGCTACAATAAAAAAGTTTTGATCCTATATTAACCTTTGTGATTGCATTTATGCCTCCTTTCTGAGTGGTTTCTAGTCTTAGTGAACTGGTTTGAACTTTTGTACTAGTTCACTGACCAAAGGCATAGTATCAGAAATAATTTAGAATAGAAGTATGACACATCAAAACTTAAAGCCATAGAAGTTTAGAATAAATAGCTTTCCCAGGGCTCAACATTTTTGATAGCAGCAGCATGCATGGATTTATACAGACAGAATATGAATAAGTGGTTTCCATATTATTTTATTTTAAAGAAATCGAATTCTATGAAGTAGTATATAGTTAAAAATTCTGATACTGTAAAGTCCTTAACAATTTGGTAACTAATTTCAGTATAACTTTGAAAATAAAGTTATTATATCATGTATCTCTTCTCTGAGCTTTGGTATTTACTGATTAATATGAAATTATGAGGTTGGAAATGCAAACCAAAGGAAAAGGAGAGAAAATAAGATTGCATTATGCACAAAGTATAGAAATGAAGAAATTTTGCACAGAGTGCAAATGTCCTTGATGAAACAGGAGTATTTATGTCCTTATTATTAAGAACATGGTCAGAGGGGGAAGGTTAGATTTTTCTTGCGGTGGCACGGTGTGCTAGTTTAAAAACCCGGGGGAGAATTACCCCCCCTTAATCTGCCCCCTTTCAATAGTAGAGGAAAAAAAATACTGAGAGATTATAAACTGGAGTCACAATACTGACGAAATCACAATAAACACAACAATAATAATAAAGAATTGTACAAAAGAGAGAATGGTTTACCTACAGAAAGCGTATTCACCACCAAACAAACAAAAACAGACAAACAAAAATCCTTCAAAAGGAGAGCACCCAGCATGGGGGTTTTTCCATACAAAGGCAATATGGTGCCTGGCCTCTCAACCACTCTGAACGTGTGGCTCCCTATGGAGTACCTGGCAAGCTCGTTAGTCCAAACATGGACTTATGCTGCTGAAAACACTAGCTCTGGCAGTTGCAGTGGTGGCCCTGGTTCAGGGGGCTCCCTCCCCTCCAGGGCCGTAGTTGTTCTGGCAGTGGTCCTGGTGGATGCCACAGCTTGCAGTGATGCTTCAGTGGCTGCAGTGCTAGCAGAAGCAGCAACATTAGCAGCAGCAGTATCAGCAGTTGCATCTTGCCATGGCTTTGTCAGCAGTTACTGCTTTCCACGGTTTCAGCAACAGTTGCCACTTGCTGGCTGGGCTCCGCTGCGGCTGTGGTTTCAGTGGAAAGTAGGAGGGAGGAACGGCAAGTGGCAGAGGCGCTGAATCTGCTGGATTTGATGGGGAATTATCCCTCCACTGAGTCTGGCAAACCAAAATGGCAAACTTTGGGGTTCTGGCACTCAGTTTTACCTGCTGAAAACCACACCCCCGCTGTGAGGTGGATGGTGTGGAATAAACAGCGTTAAAACTCTGCCTCTTATCTGTGTACCCAGGACACAGGGTAAAGAAACTTTGTGAAAACTGGTGTGGAACACATTAGAAATAAAGGAGATGATAAAAATCTGACAAACTTTAGAAAGCAAAAGAAAGATTTGATGTTGGGTTTTTTTTACACAGAACTAAATAATCTTATTTATTTAACACATTTATTTCCATTTCAGTAAACTTGAGATTGTATTTCACAGAACCACAGGATGGCTGATGTTGAAAGGTACTTCTTGGGATTATTTAGTCAAAAACCCCTGCTCAGAGTCAGCTAAAGCATATTACCCCAAACATGTCCAACCAGATTTTGAATATCAGCCAGGGTGGAGACTCTACAATTTCTCTGGGCAACCTATTCCAGTGTGCAACTACCTACACACTCAAAAAATATTTTGTTGTCTTCAAAACCCATTGCATCCTGTGCTGTCACTGGACATCACTGAAAAGTCAATCTTCTTTATGCTCTCCCATTAATACATATCAATAAGATGCCCCTGAGCCTTCTCTTCTCCAGGCTGAGCCATTCCACCTCACTCAACATCTCCTCATATTAAAGATGCTCCAGACCCTTAACCATCTTCATGTGCTGGACTTGCTCTCCAGTATGTCCATGCCTCTGTTGTACTGTGGAACCTAAAACTAGATCATCTCCCTGGTGACCTATGCAGCTGAGGAGGCTGTTGATCTTCTTGTCGGTGAGGGCATGTTGCTGGATCCTGGTCAGCTTGCTATCCACTAGGACCTTTGTTACCAAACAACTTATATTTTTTTTAAAAGGGTCTATGCAGCAGTGGAGGAAGATGTTGGGAAATTCTTTCAACTTTAGAACAATAGTGTTTGACCCCTATATGTGGGATTAATACTTAATTTTGTATCATTTAGTTGTTAGTATGTATGCTAGAGATTTATGCTTAGTTTTGTGTTAATTTCCTACATCTGTGACTAATAGTCTTGTGACACTTAGCGCTTCCCTATTTACCTATACCAGTGATTAATATGTACTGGCAAATACCTTAGTTTTGAGAACAAAGACTGTGTGCTAGACAAAGGATGATTAGAGAAGTATGTCATGACCTGGCCATATATTGGAGATATTCTCAAGGATAAAACATTCATTAGAAGATCTGGTGCCATAAAAGGAAAATTTAGGGAATGGGATGTTCCCCAAATGATCACCAGAGACCCTCAAAAGACCCTACTCATATCCGAATAAGTCTATGGAAATAGTTAGCATATATGCATGTATTCAGGAAATTTAATGAATATGTAATGAATATGTAGTGGATACATATTTTTTTCATTACTATAACTTGGTTTGTTAGGTGCATATTATGTGGAGCTATCCCCTATGTACCCAGTGCTGCATAAAGTAACGTCAGCTTTCTAACCTAACAAACTACTTGGAGAGTTTATTTCCTGGTTTTCAGTGAGACCCTCTGCACTGCTAATTTCCAACCAGTTGGGGTCCAGTGTGACCTTAGTGCAAACTTGGTGTATCCCTTCATGAGGTTCCTATCTATGCAATTTACTATCTCGTTGAGGCCCGTCTGAGTGGCAGCATACTTCTCTGTTGTATCAACTACTCCTCCCAGGTTTGTATCATCTGTGAACTTGCTGAGGACGATTTACTGACCAATTTTCATTAATGAAGGACCTATTTTGACCCTTAGTGTTTACCACTGGTGATTGGGCTCCAGCCGGGACTTGTGCCCAACCTTCCAACTAGTTTTCATTTCACATCAATATCCATTTAAACAATCCAACTCATTTATCTAACCTAACCCAACTCACTTATTTATCCATTTGGACAATTATGATAAGAATCCTAATAAATATAATAATAAACTATTTGGGTTTCAGAAGAAGTTATCTGTGAAGATATAATTTGAAAGAATCTGAAATTATTATAGAGTAAATATATGAGGACTAAAAAGGAGATGTAAGAGAATAAAATAACTTTGGAGTAAGAAAAAGTCTTTCTGAATTACAGAAAGACATCTTAGGAAAAAAAAAACAGTTTAGAAAGGCAGCAAATTACAGTCCCAACTTACAATGATAAAAAGTCAGAGTTATATAATTGATAAAATGTAAATGTCAGTGGATTAGAGGTAGGCAAGTACAAGGAACATAAGGCCCAAAAATTTATTGGGCACTGTTAGGTTACCAAAATATGACACTGATTTTTTTTTTTAAATAGTCACATCTCTCTTCTTTTTAGATTATACCTGCATAGTAGATTTGTCACTAGTTATCCTGTAAATGCAGAAAGAAATTCTTAATTGAATGAACAGGGTGTGATTTTGTGCAAATTTTTTCTTCTCTCAGCCAGAAAACCTCCTAAACTGAACTCAAAATTGAGAGGAATTTGGGATTTCAAGCGTGTAAAAAAAAATTAATAAAAATAAATTTCAATAGACAGATATCAGCAACCCTGAGAAGCAATGCAGCAATATGATGGGATAGGTGTAATGACTTCATTGCACTTCAAATAATACCATTACTGCCTTTGGCTTAATTGGTCAATGATAGGGAAGAGAAGCTATGATGTGATGATAGCATGGTTGAAAAACAGTTTCAAATAATAAAATTTAGAATATCATTGGATCATAGAATATGCTGAATTCAAAGAGACCCATCACTTTTAAATATAGCTGTCAATAAATGAATTAGCAGTGAGCTGAATAGCCCTCCAGACCTTTCTAACTATATTGACCAGGCATCCACTGCTTACGTTATCAGTTTAGAATTTTGAGGTTTTCACTCCATATATGTTCTGTGCTGTAGTGAGTTGACCCTGGCCACATACCAGGTACCCACTAAAGCCACTTTCTCACTCTCCCCTCTGCAACTGGACAGAGGGGAGAGAAAAAAAACAGCTAAGAATTCATGAGTAGAGATAAGAACTGGGAGATGTCAGTGACTGATTGCCTTCACAGGCAAAACAAGACTCAGAGTGGGGATAGTACTTATATTTATAAGATAAGACCCAGAGAGTGAGAAATAAAACAATCTTAAAAACACCTTCCCCCACCTCTCCTTCCATGTTTTCCCTCCTCCTCCTGCAGCGGTACAGGGGGACGGGGAATGGGGATTGTGGTCAGTTGTTGTTTCTGCCGCTGCTCAGAGAGAGGAGTCCTTCCTCTGCTCCTGTGGGGTCCCTCCCATTGGAGACAGTCCTTGATGGACCTCTCCAGAGTGAGTCCATCTCTCAGGCAGCAGTTCTTCCCAAACTGCTGTCCCGTGGGTCGCTCCTCCATGGAGTGCAGTCCTTCATGAGTGAGCAGTACTGACCTGGGTCCCCCACAGGGGCCACAAATCCTGCCCAGGGAAAACCTGCTCCAGTGTGGGCTTCCCTCTCCACGGGCCGCAGGTCTCCGGCAGGACCCCGCTCCATCCTGAACCTCCCATGGTGTCACAGTTTCTTTCATGCATCCACCTGCTCCAGCATGGGCTCTTCTATGGGCTGCGGGTGGGTCTCTGCACCCCGATGGTCCTCCATGGGCTGCAGGGGGACAGCCTGATTTACCATGGTCTTCACCACAGGCCTCAGGGGCCACAGCTCTGGCACCTGGAGCACCTCCTGCCCCTCCTTCTGCACTGACCTTGGTGTCTATGTTGTTATTCCCATTTTCTCACTCCACTCTTTCCTGGCTGGAATTTCTTCTGCACAAAAATCTTCTGTTCTTATATGTTATTACAGAGGCGTTACTATTACTTCTAATTGGGTCGGCCTTGGACAGCAGCAGGAAGTCCATTCTGGAGCCAGCTGACATTGGCTCCACGGGACAGGGCAAGCTTCTAGCAGCTTCTAACAGAAGCCACCCCTGTAGCCCCCTCTCTACCAAAAGCCAGCCACAGAAACATGCTACATGTACTCACAAACACAATAAAGAAAATGCGTATCAGCTGAGATCAGGAATTAAATGGTCAGTGGAAGAATGGGTGAAAGAGCTTTAAAACCACTGTGGTGTCATAACAGCTGGATTGTACAGTTAAAAAAAAAAAAAAAAGGCAATTTTGCAGATCTTTCTTGTGAGATCAATCATTTGCTTGATTCTCTTTTACCAAGAGTTGTTTTGTTTGTTTTGTTTAAAGAAGTATTTTTTTCTCACTTCAGATTCATGAATAGACACTGCAGATACAGCTCTGCCTTCAGCAGTTCAATACTTTTTCAAGCCATCCAGCATCAGGCTGATGTGAACTGACAGTACTTACACCCAGGTGTCATTGTCTAACACGCTTTTTGACAAAAAAAATATAGCTTGACACATCTTATTTTTCTGTTTCATCTCTCCATGCAGTGTTCATTTTCTTAACAGTAAATATTAAAGTAATATTTTTTTAGGATGCGAAAGAATTCATGTTCATGAAGTCCTCCTGTGTGCCTGTAAATCCTCATGGTTTCTACATATTGATCTCTGTAGGTACTTTGCATTCCTTCTATAACTTTCTCAATGAGGCTATTTACTATACTATAGCTTTGAAAAATTATGGGAATTTTTTTTTTTGGTCTAATATAACTCCAAGATGATGAAATGAATGGTTCAGGAACATGGGACATTTCTGAAATAGCTGATAATTTCTGGCAAACTCAGAATTTACTATATGACTAAAAAATTGCAAATATTTTCACTGTCAATACATAAAGAAGAAGCCTACCAAAATTTTATTTCAAATAAGAGACAGAAATGATATGTAAGGCTTGAATAGTTCAGAAGTATGTCTTCCTTTGATGCTTAATTTCAAATTTACCAATTCTATCTATTCTGTCTATATGTGTTGTATCAATTGTTGATCAACAGTAACAAGCACTGGGTAAGACGGCCCCAATATTATTCAAAGTAACTAATTCTGCTGCTTCTGGTGAACAAATTAGGAAGCTACAAAATGACAAAAGTACTTTTGTATAGTGGTAATAAAGCACAAAACAGTAAAATGCAATAGTTGTGTACAAAGTAGAAGAGAAAGAAACAGTTTAATAGAGGAATTGTTCACTGGTATGAATTTAATGTTTGAGTGACCAGTCCTAAAATCTGTGCTCTCTTTATTTAATACATTGCATAAAATTATCCTGAAGAATATCCTAATCTGAAGAAAAAAATAAAAATAAATGTGTTTCATACTGGTATAAAAACAGTAAGAAAATCTACAAACAACAGTTGAACATATGGAGATGATGTCCAGCCATCAAGGGAGGCATGAGACAGTACTGACATAAAAATACTACAAAGTAATCCTGTTAAAGCCTAAGGTCCTTTTATTCTCCAACCAGGCAAAGCATAATAAAAAGAGCAACATACCCTATGTGCACTTCAGACGTTAAAGGAAAAAGGGATACAGGTTGTGGTGAGTCAGTGAAGAAGAGCAGAAATGCATTCATGCAGTTGATGGTTTGATGATAATGTGACAAGAACCAGTGGAGAGGTAGAAAGACCTAAAATGTCAGTGACAATAACTGTGCAAAGCTGATTTTCCTAAATATTACATGACATGTTAACAGCGACATAACCAAATGTAGCAGACAAGTGCACACTATCAGAGACCATCAGAGACCTAATAGTTGAGACAATTATAGAATGGTTTTTCAGTGATGCGCACTTCGGTCACAGCAAATGTAGCCAAAGCAGCTGTGACATCTAGAACCAGAGTTGTCAGTGATAACCATATGACATTGATTCCATGTTGCTGTGTACTCACTACTACTTTACAATAAAAATGATATAAATTTTAAATATGAAGTGCTATATGTGTGGTGATGACAGGATGACAATAGGTCAAGATGCATAAAATAATAATAAATTCTAATTAAATATAAGGAAATACAAATTACCATGAAGATCAAAAAAGACTGAAACAAGCTACCCAGGGAGGTTGTTCTATGTCTGTCCTTGGAAGCAATCTCAGAATCACAGAACATGCCAAGTTGGAAGGGGCCCACAAAGATCATCAAGTCCAGCTCCTGACTCTGCGCAAGACCATCCCCAAGAGGCACAACATGTGCCCGAGACTACTGTCCAAGGGCTTCTTGAATTGTGTCAGGATTGGTGCTGTGACCACTTCCCCTGGGATCCTTTTTCAGCATCCAATCACCCTCTGGGTGAAGAACTGTTTTCTAATATCCAACCTAAACTTGTCCTGACACAACTTCAGGCCATTCCCTTGGGTCCTGTCACTGGCCACCACAGAAAAGAGATCAGTGCCTACCGCTCCTCTTTCCTTCACGAGGAAGTTGTAAGCTGCAATGAAGTCTCCCCTCAGTCTCCTCTTCTCCAGGCTGACCAGACCAAGTGACCTCAGCCACTCCTCATATGGCTTCCCCTCAGGGTCCTTTACCATCTTCATTGCTCTCCTTTGGGTACTTCCTTTCCATGACCCTCCTTTCCAGTATCTCGTTCCCCAGTCTGTACATACATCCAGGGTTGCCCCATTGCTGGTGCAGAATCCAACACTTTCCCTTGTTGAACTTCATATGATTGGTAATTGCCTAGTTCTCTAACTTGTTGAGGTATCTCTACAGGGTCTCCTTGCCACTGAGGGAGTTGACAGCCCCTCTCAGTTTTGTGACACCTGCAAACTTGTTTAGTATCCCCTCCAGTCCTGTATCCAAGTAATTTATGTAGGTGTTGAAGAGCACAGGGCACATGATGGAGCCCTGTGGAACCCCACTAGTGACAGGTCACAAGGCTAATTTGACACCATTCACTGTTACCTTCTGTGCTCGACCTGTGAGCCAATTGCTCACCCACCACATGATGTGTTTATCCAGCTGTGTGCTGGACATTTTGTCCAGAAGGATCCTGTGAGAAACAGTATCGAAACTTTTACTGAAATCCAAAAAGATTACATCAACTGGCTTCCCTCAATCAGCTAGGTGGATTACCTTGCCATAAGAGAAAATAAGGGATAACTGGTCACAACTTTGGACAACCTCACCCAATGTGATCTATTTTGAGCAGGATTTGGAACACATGTTCTCTGGATATCTCTCCCAAAATAAATTTTTCTATGCTTCTAATATGGAAGGTTTTAAATTTCTCTGTGGTGGTGCTTTTGTGGCTGTGAACTTAATAAAACAAGCTTTGTAGAAACAGATAACATCTCTTGGCAGGAAGGGAAGTATACAAGCTCTGGAGAATGCAAAATGGTTTTTTAGAGTTTGGTTTCAATAGAAATTTTGAATGATTCATCAGGATTTTATTTAGTTTTAGTGATTAGGTATTCATGTTGCATGTTCATCAACTCCTCATTGTCCAATGGTACATCACCAAGGTGGTGAAGTAACCAGGCTCCAGCATGTCTGGAAGGAAAAGAAGGGCATAGCACAGTTTTAGTGTTTCTCTCCTTGGGTCTTACTCTTTGTACTGGATAATGTTCATAAAAATGAACGCATTATATATTTGGTTCAGAGTTTACATACTCAATCCTTTTTGCTTTGCCAGTGTCTCTTTCTATCCTTTTCCCTACCTTTTAACCCATAAAATCAGAAGATAGCTGTAGAAGATAAAATATTATATATAAAAAAGTTCCTAATAAGGATGCATTGAAAGTAGTAAAAAATTATATACTCAAACAAAAGAATTTTTTATAAATAACAGTCCTAAATTTTTCTTCTCTTTTAGAGTAGTGGGGATAGAAAGGGAGAAAGCAGAACAGTGACAACAGTGATTACTAAAATAAACACACACCACTGTAAGATGCACTTAACTTTGATTATTGTGAAGGAATAATCAATTTCCTATCTTTGTTTTCATGAGTTTTGTACTTATGTTAGATGTCATCTTACCGAGCTTGGACAACTCTTTCAAATAAAGCCACATATTTCTTACAATTTATGTTCACTTTGTCCTTTTGTGATTTTCCATTGCTATTAAGGTTGTTTTCTGCAGATTTGGCTATTTCAATTAGCTTGTTATTCCAAAGGTTATTTGTCATGCATTTGTTGGACATTTTTATGAACTACAGTACTTCATAACATCTTTTTTCCTTTTTAATTCAGTTTTATATTTTATCTTTTATATATTTAAAACCTTTCTAGTCTTACATGATAAAACATATTCTTTCCTTTATGGTGATAAAACACTAAAATTAATCACAATTATATGAAGATTTCTGCAAACGTAAAAAATAAAGAAACATTTAAAATCTGACTCTGCACTAATAAAATGTGCAGGACATGATTTGTCCTTCATGTTCATCAGCCTAGAACTGAAGGAATTGGATATTCTAAGTATTTTCATTTGAACAAGTAGAACACATATATTGGCTAAAAGCCAATAAAACCTTATTTCACATATAATTGTTTGTCCATCTGGTATAGATGATCAAAACAGTAAAATTATTACGCAAAATTATAAGTCTCAGTCCCACTACCCCAATTAGCACTGCAATAAGACCATGATGTAATTGTGAAATAAATATGCTATTTGGTTAAAGACTGAGGAATGTGACCCTAAACTGAAAAGTTTCGCTTGGAATAGTACAGTACAGCTACTTTTTTCCTTGAAATTTGATTTGCTTGGATAAGGAAAAAACATTATCTATGAATTTTAAGTTATATAGGGAAAAAACAAGCACAGTAAGATACGTCTCCTTCTGTAATTCATTTACAATAGACCACTTAAAAGTAGTACAGATCTTCTTGTTCTTTAAAAATCTGTAAATTTATTTTTTTTTGGACAAGCAAACAGAAAAATAAACTAGGTATTCCTTCCTAAGTAAAGCTAACAGATCCCCTGTCATATGCAGGGCAACTTGCTAGGCTGCAAGTGGATTTCTGTTGACCCCATACAGCAGCTAAACACCCATCCTGTCTTTTAGTCACTCCCTCTGCTGGAGAATGTGGAGAAATACAGAAAGAAGGCAGAAAGACTTATGGATTGAGACAATGATGGTTGAATAAGAAAAGCAAATCTGTGCACACAGGCAAAGCAAAACTAGGCAGATCCCATTGGCAGATGCATGTCCAGCAAGCTCCTGAGAAGCATTGCCCCAGCATGCTTAATGGCTACTTGAAGAGACAAAAGTCATAACCACAAATATCCCCCCCTTTCCTCTTCCTTATCTTGAGTTTTTATTGATGAGCACAGCATCATGTGGTGTGGAATATCCCTTTGGTCAGCTGTTTTGGTTATGACTCTTTCAAGCCTTACCCACCCCCCATCTACTCCCTTTTGGGAAAGAGAGAGAGAAAAGGAAAGCCTTGACGCTGTGCCCAGATGTTATCAACACAAATGCAATGCACAGCATCATACAGAATGATCAGAGGAAAGCTAACTCCATGAGTTAATTACAATAAGACTCAGTAAAATTTCTAATGAGAACAATGCAGTTTTTATAGGAAACTGAAGGTAGACAGATCACAGAGTCATCTCCTTCACTGGAGATGTAACTAACAGAAAAGTTTACTTCAAGATATCTCTATTTATTGCTATGACTGATGGATAAGCCAAAGCCAAAACTGCTCAGGTTGTAATTTTTTTTTACATTCCATAGGACCATATAAATTTAACTTTTTCTTTTTTTTTCTCTCTGATAGGGGGAAATACTATCTATCCTTTTAGGACAGCTTTTCAGTTAAAGCACTGCTACAAGTAGATGAAAGAGGCTGAAGACAGAGGATAAGATTTTACCTGTATCGGGAACAGTGTGGCCAACAAGTCAAGGGAAGTGATTCTTCCCCTGCACTCCGCGCTAATGAGGCCACACCTTGAGTACTGTGTCGAGTTCTGGACCCCTCAGTTCAGGAAGGATATTGAGGTGCTGCAGCAGATCCAGAGAAGAGCAATGAGGCTGGTGAAGGGACTTGAGCACAAGTCCTGTGAGGAGAGGCTGAGGGAGCTGGGGTTGTTCAGCCTGGAGAGGAGGAGGCTCAGGGGAGATCTCATCACTCTCTACAACTACCTGGATGTTGTAGCCACATGGGGGTTGGTCTCTTTTCCCAGGCAGCTATCAGTAAGACAAGAGGTCATGGTCTTAAGCTGTGCCAGGGGAGGTTTAGGTTGGATATTAGGAAGAAATTCTTTACAGAGGGGGTAATCCGGCATTGGAATGGGCTGCCCAGGGAAGTGGTGGATTCTCTGTCCCTGGAGGTTTTTAAGATGAGACTGGGTGTGGCACTTAGTGCCATGGTCTAGTAACCATGGTGGTAGTGGATCAAGGATTGGACTTGATGATCTCAGAGGTCCCTTCCAACCCAGCTGATTCTATGATTCTATGATAAGAACCAAATTATCTTCCAGTGGATTTTCATTCTCAGCATTTTCACAAACTGTGTATAACACTGTGTTTGGGGGTGCGGGGATGTGGCAGAAGGGAACTGCAGGAGTGACTTCAGTGAGAGAGGATCAGGAGCTGCCCCCTTGGACAGAGCCAGTATTAGTTGGCTCCAAAGCAGACCTGATGCTGGCCAAAGCACAGCCTGTCAGTTATAACATATTTAAGAAAGGGAAGAAAATGCTGTGCAGCAACTGTGAGAGAGATGAAGTAAGAAAAATATGAAACAGAAAATATGACACCAAGGTCAATGGAGAAAGAAAAGGGAGAAGGTACTCCAGGAGCTGGAGGAGATATTCCACTGCAGTCAATGGAGAAAACCATGGTGACAAAGATATTCAACCTACATCTCATGGAGGACCCTATATGGGAACCAGTGGTCGTGCTCTTGAGGAACCTGCAGTCTGTGGAGAATCCACAAAGGAACAGGCTCCTGGCACAAACTGAAGCCCATGTAGAGGAGCCCACGTGTGAGCAAGCTTTCTGGTAGGATTTGTGGCTCCTGTGGGACGCAGGTTGAAGCAGTCTATTCCTGAAGGACTGCATCCCATGGAAAGAATGCATGCTGGAGCAGTTCTTGAAGGGCTGTATTCCATAGGAGGGAACCCACACTGGAACAGGGGAGTAGCATGAGGAGGAAGGAGCAGCAGAATGTTTTGAACTGACTGCAACCCCCATTCCCCTTTCCCCTGTGCCACTTACAGGGAAGAAAGCAGAAGAATTGAGAGTGAAGATGAGACTGGAAAGAAGGAGAGGGAGGTAGGTGGTTTTAGATTTTTTTTATTTCTCCCTACCCTAATCTGATATTAAATGACAATAAATTAAATGGATCTCCCCCAAACATAGTTTGTTTTGTCTATGACAGTAATTCATAAGCAATCTCCCTGTCCTTACCTTGTCCTGTGAGCTTTCCATTTGATTTTCTTTGCCTGTTCTGCTGAGACCTTTAGCAACTTTCCAATACCTAAAGGGGGCTTATAAGAAAACTGGAGAGGGACATTTCACAAGGGCATTTAGTGAGAGGGAAATGGCCTTAAACGGAGGAGGATAGGTTTGGATTAGATACGAGGATGAAATTCTTTACTGTGAAGGTGGTGAGACACTGGAACATAGTGCTCCAAGAAGCTGTGGATGTCCCATGTCTGGAAGTGTTCAAGGCCACACTAGATGGAGATTTGAGCAATCTCATCTAATAGAAGGTATCTCTGCCCATTCCAGGGGGTTGGAGAAAGATGATCTTTAAGCTCCCTTCAAACTCTTCCATTCTATGATTCCATGATTGTATTTGAAATTCCATAATACACTAAAATGTTGCTATCTGCACTGGTTAAAGGTTTTTGTGAAACTGCTTTACTAGAAAGCACAATACTTTCTTTTTTCTTCTTTTCTCACAGAATGTGCAAATTTTTTCTTTATTCCAGAAAATAATAGTGTTTATTTGTTTTGGGTTTTTTTAACATTTTAAAGTGAGTAAAACTAATGAAAATTAGCCATGTTCATCCTGCAAGATGAAACTCAAGCATTTATTTAAATTAAACACTTTTAAGTAACAGCAGTGGGGAGTAAAAAAGAGGAATCTGGCAAAAACTACTTATTCCTGGCCACTAGCAGGAAACATATTGTCATTATTACAAATACCCCCATCCGAAAAACCCAAAATCTTAAGGTTTTTATATTGTCTATAAAAATATCTAAAAAGAAAAACATAAAATGCTAGCTTCCAGATGTTTGACAAAAAGTAAAATTCCTACTATCTACAAATTATTTATTTTTTAAGAAGTCCCTTTTTGAATTTGTGCTTAATAATCCATTGTAAAATGAAATGTTGGTGAATAATTATTTGCTAACTCTTTTGATCTCTCAACATTGTTCTTCTAAGAATTAGCAATTTATTTAATTTTTACCTCTTTTTCTCTTCTAGTAAGTTAAAATTATTAAACTTCAATAAAACAAAATTAATAAACACTTTTGAAGGTAGTTTATGACCACATAGAATGAAGGAGTCTATCACCATTTCACTTACAACGGGGTTTTTGTTCACCAAACCAGGTGAAAAAATAGCATCACCCTTTGTAAATGCTGGTAAAGAAATTTGTCTATATCTAGATTTCTGTAATGGTTTTCCTAGTGCTTTTAAGCAGTGCTCCACTGGGAGCTATTAGACCTTCTTTTGATATGAAGGTTGATTGTGGTTCTAACAAATTTGCAATTCTCCATGTTATTACTTTATTCTCTTTACACATTCTTCTGGTTTCTTACATATTGTCTCTACATCTACATTCTTTTCTGATTGTATTCACAGCAGTATCTGCATTTCATCAAACCTCTGTGCCTCTGTGCTTTTTGTATTCCTATATAAACAGTTCATAATCTTGTAACTTTTGTATTACCGTACAAGCAATTCAAATATTGATCTTTCATCAAATTTTGTGAAGTAAGCATTTCTTTAACAATATCAGTAATCATGACTTTTGATCTCATTATAATTTTTTATTACCAATGATCAAACTTATTTCTTTTCCTATTACAGTTTTCCCTTTAACTCACTAACAGGGATTTTTTTGTTGTTGTTTTGGTTTGCTTTGATTTTATATTGTAACAATTATATAATTTCTGACAACTCTTTTAGATGATTAGAGGTTAGAGGTCTCCAATCAAAAGAGGCTTTTCCCATTATTATTCCCTTTCCCAGATTATTCCCATCTCCAAAAGCTTTGCCTTAATGCTTTCTCTTATTTTAAGAAAACAGTTTTCAGACTTTGCAGATCTCTCACTTTCCATTTCAGTAGCAGTTCTAGTCCTTCACTACCTCTATTTCTTCACTGTCCCCTTTTCCCCTCAAAAAATCTCCTGCATCACACTCACTGATCTTCCTCAATTCCCTCATTGTAAATTTCACCTTTTTCTAAACTGGACGAGTCCTTCTTATATTATTTGCGTGCAACTTAGTTTTTCTAAACTTCAACAAACCTGCTGTACTCTTAGTTAAGCTCAACCCTTTCAGCCATGAGTAGTGATGGTGGCAGCTTCAGTAGAGACTTTCTGAAGCACTTTATTGCCTTATTCATTGTTTGTACTTCTAGTGTATACCTCAAAATATCCTGAACTTCGAATTTCCCCAAGGCCTTCCCTTTGATAACAAGAGGTTATGATGATACCTCAGAGTGCTGTGCAGTCATTTAAAAATACCTCTACAGGTCGAAGAGATGGGCAGAATGGAAATTTTGAAATTGAACCAAGGGAAGTTCAGGTCCCTGCACCCAGGGAAAATAACCTGATGCACCAGTACAGGCTAGGGGCAGACCTACTGGAAAGAAGTTCTATGGAGAAGGACCTAGGAGTCCTGCTGGGCAGCAAGTGGTCCATAAACCAGAACACATCCACGTTCTTGGGCCCTTGTGGCCAAGAAGGGCAATGGTGTCCTACAGTGCATTAGGAACAGCATTGCCAGCAGGTCAAAAGAGGTGATCCTGCCTCTCTATTTAGCCATAGTGAGGTCACTTCTGGAGTGTTGCGTCTAGCTCTGGGCTCCTCAGTACAAGAGAGACATGGAGCTCCTGGAGTGAGTCCAGCAGAGGGTTATGAAGATAATTAGGGGACTGGAGCACCTTACTTATGAGGAAAGGCCAAAGGACTGGGGTCTGTTTAGGCTGGGGAAGAGAAGACTACTGTTTCTCGACTCCTCCACTGTATATAGACTTTTTTTATTAACATGTTGTCACCATGTGAAAATGCATACTCAGATTTAACATTCTTGCAAGTGACTAACATATTCAATTTGATGTAATTAATATCTGTATGTCTCACACTGATTGATATGTTCATGGCAAGATTCAGTGATGGATTGGACATAGTAGGGACAGATGGACTCCTTCAGCATGTATCTTCACATATGGTCTGAACTGAGATTATAAAAAAATTAATTTATACTGAAAAAAATTAATTTATACTGAAAAAAGTCCTTAAAATAATTTTTTAAAAAGATAAATGGTTTTGCTGGTTCACAGAATGAACGAATAATCCAGATTTTTCTCTAATGATTTATCAGTATACTCCTTCCAGCAGTGTCATAGTCGAATACATAGCTTTATCTATAAATGAATGGTCTTCCCTTCTGCTACCTATCCAGTACAAAGTAATTTCATTATTATATTAAAAAGAAAAATAAAATTATGTTAACATTACTAAATTAACTACTAAAATTAGAAAATAATTGTTGTTGCAGTCAGCAAAGTGCTGACGCTAGGAAACTTCTTACAAAATGCCGAGTTCCGTGTCCCAATGATTGACATGCTAGATTTGCCTAATTAAAAAATTATGTTTAAAGAAACTAATATAATTTTAGCAATTATTTGTGAAATCATCTCAGAAAAGGGAAAAAAACCTACAAACCCCAAAACTTTTTATTGCTTATGATAACCAAAGAAAGACTTCTAATTGAAAGATGACATTAGCCACATGAAGAAATAAGTTAATTATAGGCATTGCTGACTTCAGTGACTAAGTCTGTAAAACACAAGCACAGGTCTACGTATGTTGTATGCCTTTTTTTTTTAATTTGATGTTAAAAAAAGAGACACATCAATATGTCAAAATCGTTTAAGATTTAAATAAAAGTAGATCACATACAGTGAAAGGTTTCTGTAGTTAACATGGTAAATATGTCCCATATCTAAAGTATGGCACCTTAAAACTGACCAAATCTGCAGGTGCTTTAATTATACAAGATATAAAATTAAAATCTTTTAGCAACATGCATTTTTATATGCAAATATTACAGAACATAATTCTCATCTGGTCTAAGAAAACTTTGTAGGTTCTCATTCCTGTTTTTGTTTCAAATGTTAGCCCAGACACTTGCCAGTTACCATAAATTCATGCAATACATTGGTATCTGGTCTCTGAAAGTCTCATGTCTAGATGGTTGAATTCAGTGGTTCAAACAGGTGGATCTAGGTATTGTTTCAGAACTTAGGATGTTTTGTCTCCCTCTTCACTTATCAGTTCAGAGGGATATAAGTCCCCCAGCTGTGTCATGTCTTCCAGTTTTGATCTTAGGTACCCAAAGACATCTTAAAATCCAGTAGAAATCCATACTTAGATAACTAAATCAAGTCCAGGGAGTTTCTTCAAGGACCAGTACATACAGACACTATAATTTTTTCCTTACTGCTTCATCTCCTGTGACAGTCCTTCTTTCAAAACTTGATGTAATTACCTAAACATGACCAGTTGTGCTGGTTTTGGTTAGGTTACATGAAATTTCTGCTTTCTTTGAGATGGCTGAACATCTGCATATTGATGGGAAGTAATGAATCCATTCCTTATTTCTCTTTGCTTGTCCACACAACTTTTGCTTAACCTATTAAACTGTCTTCATCTCAACTTTTACCTTTTTGATTCTCTCCCGCATCCTACTGAGAAGGAGGCAGTTAGTGCCTGTGTGGGGCTTAGTTGCCAAATGGGGTTAAACACCACCACCAGTGCATCTGGAATGCTATAGGGTATCTGAGAAATCCATATGAAGCTAGAAATTATGCTCAGGACCTATGGAAGACCATATGGAGCAGTAATAGAGGAAATGTAGAGTATCCCACACAGGCATTGAAGACTTAATTTTATGCAGGTGTGTTGGGTCTGGCTGAGATCAAGTTCATTTCCCCATGCCAGCCCTCAGTGCTGTGCTTTGCATTGGTAGTTAGAAAGTACAAACTAGTGTTTTAGCTAATGTTGAGCAGCGCTGGCACAGCATCAGCATTGTCTCTCAACCATCCTCCCCAGTCAAGGACAACATCCTGAGAAGGGACACAACCAGGACAGCTAATCCAAACTAGCCAAAGGGTTATTCCATACCATATGGCATCAGCTCAGATATAAAAGCTAAGGGAAGGAGAAGGAAGGGGGGTATTCATTATTTACAACATTTGCTTTCTTAGCAACCACTACGTGTGCTGAAGCCCTGCTTCCCGGAAAGTGTTATTTTCCTCTTCACTTGTGCATGCACAAATTTTCACTTCTGCTTTAGTAAACTGCTTTATCTCAACCTATGAGTAATTTTCCGTCTTATTCTCTCTCCCCTGTCTGGCTGGTAAGAGAAGTGATAGAGTGGCTTGGTGGGCACCTGGTGTCCAGACAAGGTCAATGAACTATATATCAGGTTTATTAAATCCTAATTGTATAGCCTTTGTTTCATGGTAAAAATGTAGCCTGGGCTTTGATTCAGTCTCATAGTTGTTTCAGATACTCTATGGTATTTCAAATAACCCTAAAAGAGGAAGGGATTAGGCGTAAATGAATTGAGCCATTAGGGACTGACTTTTGAGTTCTTTTAGAGAATAGATATAATAAAGTTGGCTACTAAAATCCCAATTCTAAAGCCTCTATTTCAGCTTGGAGTTACACTTTCTATCATATAAACTAATCATAGTAAGATTTATGCTTGCTGTACACATTCCACTCCAACCAAAGTAATATATGTTTTATGTCTCTAACTTCTAACTATTCACATTAATATCAATATTGATGTCAAATATTTATTTTAGGGATAATAGAAATTATTACTGTGAAATAATACCTTAAAACAATGCCAAAAAAAAAATAAATAAAAATAAAAACATAGCTCTTGTAAAATATTTGTTAAATTATAGGAAGCGACTTTGGAATATATAATTTTTTTTTAAAGTGTCTTTTTGTAAGTCTGATTTGAGATACATATTTTACTTTTCATTTTCAAAGATTATTGTCAGTCACCTTGCACAATTTTTAAAACAGTCTGATTTCCAGCTGGCAGATTTTACATCACAGATACATTTCTTTACACTGTAACTAGGTTGATACCAAAAATGTGATATGGTTTTGAGGCAGAATGAAGCAAACTGTGAAGAGGGCTCTCACAATGACAAGGGAAAAGATGTGGGGTTTAATTGTAAGTATGAAGTATCTTTTTATTTTATCAGTTTTCTTTGCTAAATTCATGTCTGTGGACCAAGAACCTAGGTATAGTAGAGAAGGATGTAGATGTTGTGACTTTAAGAAAGGCCACTGTTTTCTGCATTTTAGCTGTAGAGGCATAGCATAGAGATGTCTAGTTTTGATGTGTTCTAATGTATTTCGAATACATACTAACCTGGGGGATGTGAAAATATGACTGGCATGCTGGGTGCATTAGGAGAATGTAGTGGGGGGGAAGCAGTTTTTCCCCTGCAGTTATAAAATGGTGAAACCCCAGGGGGTGGTGACCCTGAAAGTTTTGAAGTTTTAACTAATGAGCGCTTCTGCGAAATATAAACATACCACAAGCAAACGGAAGAGAAGGGGGGTTGTAGTTTGGTAGTAGAAGTGGTAACCGTGTTCTGACACCACGAGGAAAGGGACTTGGAGCCCCTTGGGGCATCTGGGGCCCCCCAGCCCCTAGGTGGGGGGGCTGCAGGGACTTAGCGTAATGCTGGGCGAGGTACCTGTGGCTCAAAGCTAAAAAAGTCTTCTCCACCGTGAGTGAGCAGAGACAGAGCAGCAGCAGAAGCAGCATCCAGAAACGGTGGCAGGGAGCCAGAAAGATAAGAAGCAGCAGAGACATTGCAGCCAAGTAGGAGAGACACAGAGATGTCTAATAAAGAGAGAGAGAGAGCAGGACTAAACTCTACACAGAGTTTTGGGGGTAAGAACTGAACCAGACCCCCCAAAACTCCTTTGAGACCCCTCTTAAGTTGGAGTGGTGGACTCCTACTGGATGGAAGTCCTAAAATGCAACATGCAGCACAGGAGAGAGAGGAGCTAAAAAGCTCGGAAAAAGGATGCAGAGGGGGGTGACCTTGGCACCCCTGCTGTTTGAGGCAGAGCACAGGAGCTCTGCAAAGGGGCTTGAGTCCCCTGAAGATAAGGACCGTCACGGAGACCCCTGAGCTTCGTGATATGACATAGTGAAGTGACCCTTGTCCTGGTGAACACAGTCTACGGAAGAAGACCCTCGCTTGAAAGACGGGTGGCCGAGGGGCTTGGATACCCCCTTGTGTGTGCTGGTAGAGGTCCAGCTACAACTCTAGCTATGATGCTGCATAAGAAGACGAGAACCTGTTGCCTTAGAGAAACTGCTGCTCTGAGACTGGAAAGGATCTTTCCTTCTTCCCTCCTGGACTTTTATTTGGAGGGGAGAAGAGATCTGATCCATTGTAAATACTGATCTATCATAGTAAAGATAGTTGAGATCGTGTGTATAATGTATTATAATATTTATGTGTATAGTCATTGTAATATATTCCCTTTCCCCATTTTGAGTCTCGTGTGGTTGTCTGGAAAACACATCTTATACTAGGTTGAGATGTGTGAGGGGGCTTTGACTAGAGAATTAGATTTTTTTGAGACTCTCAAACCATGACAGAGAATCTGCCCAAATTAGGCATATGTGCATTGTGAGTTACATCATTGGCTGCATCTTTGATATCAAAAACATCCCATGAGATTTGTTTAAACAGTAATCTTTGAAAAGTGTTTATAAAGATGCTTCACAGAAGCTTTTGCACGTAGGTGTGGATTTTAATATTATAAACTACTTCACATAAAAAAATAATTAGATCATTTGTTCTATGTTCCTAAAATACTCCCAGTCACAGAGATACTGTTTTGTTTAAACAGTTAGGTAAAACCACATCTCAATTTTAGATTAAATGTTGACCTTCTAAACTGCTAATGAACCTCCTTTAGTCTGAAGCATCTGCATCACCTACCCTGAATTCAATTCTTAAAATTTATATGATGCGCGCTTTTGGAGAACATTAATATTTTGGGTAAACCTGTGTTTTTGAGTGGAATGATAGTAAAGCATAGAGATCTCAGCAGTGGTGGTTTCAGATAAGATATCAAAATTGTCACTCAAGAAGTGTAACTCATCTGGTCTATGTTCGTCTGTGAGAACTGATATGCACACAGGTAACCCCAGGCACCAGGCTGTGGCTACGGTTTTAAGGAAAGGTTTGTTTTTGAAGTCAGAGACCCTAATACACTGCGATACATCACTGAATGATGATGCAGCAGGTGGAAAAAGCAAAGCAGGAAATCCATTTTGGTGCTTTTATAACAACAGCTTTTGCATGCACATAACTTTTCAAGGCTGCATTCTCCCCTGTGTTTTATGGCCTGCCTGACTCCCAGCAGGGGCCCCTAGGCATGTCTGTGAGAATCTTATCTCTCCTTGCAGCAGGGGAGTTACTTCTCTACAGACAGACAGAGAGAACATACACAGCACCATTCATGAGAAAGAACTCTGTCCTACAAATGAATCTTCTGTGTAATATTTTACCCTACAATGCTTCAGTCTCAAGACATTATACCTATAACCCAAAAGTTCATAGTAAATACTAGGTGATGGTATAGCCCAGCCAAGAGTACCTCCTGACCCTTTCTTTTTGAATCTGGTTTTCTGAAGATCCACCTATAAAGATGTCAAAAGAGGAAGATGTCGTGGAACTTTAGCCTCTACTCCAAAGATTCTTTAGAATAACTTTGCACTGTAGTCTAGGAAAGAGATCTTCTCCCTCTATAATGTGTTTAGTTCATTGCCTTTCATCATGTTAGTGGACTACTTGTTCTCTGATGTTGCCTAAGTTCCCTAAACAGTCAATAAAGAGAGAGAGAGAAAAGTCAAGAATGCACTCTGAAAGTCAATGAAGGATTGTCAGTTTCTCTTTCACTTTACAGGAAATCTCAGAGCATATCTGAAAACACCATAAATTTACATGCCCAGAGCAAAAAATCACAGAATCACAGAACAGTTGAGAATGGAAAGCAACTCTTGAGATTGCCTAGTTGGGCTGATTTTGGCTGAAGTAGAATCAGTCTTCTTCATAGTGGCTAGTATGAGTCGATATTTTGGGTTTGTGCTGAACACAGGGTTGATAATATAGAAATGTTTTTGTTATTGCTGAGCAGGGCTTACACAGAGCCAAGGCCTTTTCTGATTTTCATACTGCCAAGCGGACAAGGAAGTTGGAGGTGCATGGTAGGCTGGGAGGAGACGCAGCCAAGACAGGTGACCCAAATTGATCAAAAGGATATTCCATATCATATGATATCATGCTCAGTATATAAAGCTGGGAAGAAGAAAGAATGTGGGGGATGTTTGGAGGGATGGCATTTGTCTTTCCAAGTCACCATTACGTGTGATGGGCCCTGCTCTCCTGGAGATGGCTGAACATCTGCCTGCCCATGGGAAGCAGTGAATTAATTCTTTGTTTTTCTTTGCTTGTGTGTGTGGCTTTTGCTTTCTCTATTAAACTGTCTTTATCTCAGCTCATGAGTTCTCCAGCTTTTACCCCTACTATTCTCTCCCCAATCTGAATGGTGGGAGAGTGAGCGAGTGGCTGTGTGGGACTTGACTTCTGTCTAGAGTGAAACCAAGATACTAGTCCAAAACCCCTGCTCAACCAATGTTAACTTGAGTTAGTTACTTGTGGTAATTTCCAGTCACATTTTCAGTATCCTGTCAGGTGGAAACTGTGCAACTTGTTCCAGTGTTCAACCATCCTCACACTCAAAAAAGTGTTTCCTTGAGTTCAGGTGAAAATTCATGTGTTTTAATTTGGGCCCATTGCATCTTGCTCCTATTAAACCACATGAATAAGATCCCACTGAGCCTTCTCTTCTCCAAGCTGAGAAGCTCCTCCTCACTCAGCATGTCCTCATATGAAAGATGCTCCAGACCACTAGCCATCTTCCCGTAAACCAGCCACAATCTGTGCTGGACATAGTCATGGCCCAGTGTGTCCACGTCTCTCTTGTAATGCGGAAGATAAATTTGGACCCAATATTCCAGATGTGGTCTCCCCAGGAAAGAGAAGAGAGAAAGGATCATCTCCCTGCTGGCAACATTCCTCTTAAGGCAGCCCAGGAGGCTGTTGATATTTGTGGTAGCAAGGGCATGTTACTAGATCCTGGTCAACTTGCAGTCCATCAGGAATTCCACATCCTTCAATACAAAACTGCTTTTTAGCTGGTATGCTTCCCAGCATGAATTAGTGCATAGGATTATTTCTACCAAGATGCAAATCTTCTACTTGTCCTGTGGTGAATTTTGTGATATTCCTGTCTACACATTTCTCTGTTTTGTTGAGGTCCCTCTGAATAGCATCACACCTATCTGGTGTATCAACTATTCATCTTAAGTTTGTTTCATCTGTAAGTGTGGTGATTTGGCCCTGGCTGACCACCATGTGCCCACTAAGATGCTCAATCACTCCCCCTCCTCAACGGGACAGGGGAAAAAATATGACAAAAAGCTCATGGATGGAGATAAAGAGAGGGATATCACTCTCTGATTACAGTCATGGGCAAAACTGACTTGATTTGGGGAAGCTAATTAAGTTTACTGTCGATCAAATAGAGAAACATAACAAGAAGTAAGAACAAATCTAAAAACACATTCCCCCTACCCCTCTGTTCTTCCCAGACTCAACAACACTCCTGACTTCATTGCAGTCAGTTCATAATGCTTTATCTCTCTTGCTCCTTCCTTTATTCAGCTGTTATGTAGTTTGAATGATAATTCAGATTGTGTTTCATAAGACACTATCAACTAAACTCATGATTTTGTTTCCTGTTTCTTCATATGCTTTCTGACAGGCAAGCTTTCATTCTTTCCTCTGTTCTTACTTAATCCTCCAAATGCTACTGCCTTGAACCATTTTCCATAAAGTTAATGTTCCATAAATATCCTATGTATCTTTCTCAAGACCATAAATATAAGCAGCGAACAAAGAATGAAGCCTAAATCTAACACTGAAGAGAGGATGTCAAATTATACATATAGGAAAGATGACAGATGACAACTTGATAATGGTCTTTCTAAAATTCTTTCTGAAAAAAAAATCAGGAATTCAGTTATCTTGTATATAGAATATTTGCCACTCAATTGAGAAGAAAAACATGTCTAAACACTGTATGATTTTTGTTAGCGTTTTCAGAAGAAAAAAAAAAAAAAAAATAGTTCAATCTGATGAGGAAGCACCAAACATCTGAAGCCAAATAAGAAATAAAAGCAATTTTTTTTAATAGCCCAAAATTAATTAACTAATGATAACTTGGGCTTATTTATTTGTTTTCAGACTTAAAGCTATCTTTACAGACATTGTACTATATGTTTCTGAGTGTAATATTTTAAGGTAAAGAAAGCAGATAAGCAGCAGTTTTATTTTGAGAATTCATGTCAGTAATTATTATGACCAGTCAGCAGGAAATTATGCTTTTTACTAAATGATCACGTGAGTTGCTGATGGGGGATACTTTGTCAAAATGATTCAGTGGGATATGCTGTGTTGAGAAAATCAAAGTTTAAATTAGCCTCTTGGACCATCAGAACCAATTCTGGTGACAAAGCCTTGATTCTGTGAAGGAGTTCACAAAGTTAATCCAGTTTTATTTAGACACATCTCCCACAGCCTTTGTAGTCAAAATTTTAATACTGTTTTGAGAAAAGAATGGAGGAAAACACAAAGTGAGTGCAATTTCATTTAAACATAATCTGGATTCACTAGTTCTTCAACTATAAACTGATTATTTGTAAGGGGTTACTCATACAACATTTATTTCTGAATGATGATTTATTGTATCCCCAGAGAACACTCAGTGAATAGAGAAAGGTTACAGAAGTAGCATTAATGCCTTCCTAGGACTATGTTGTGAACCACAGGGAAGGAAGCTACTAAGCTGTATAACTTGATTAGGTAAAAAGAGCATTAAATGTGAAAATCTTAAACTCTTTAGCTTTGCTCTTCTGCATATAAATTAGAGATTAGGTAGGAGCAATATGAGCAGTCCCTTTGTAATACATAGGTCTAATTACAATAAATTTAGAAAAGTCTAAGTGTGTAATATGCACAAAGTAGATTAAGAGTGCATGGGAATTATAAAATGTCTAGGCTTTTTAAAGCTTCTGATGTGACAGATAAAGTACTTTTTTTTCTTCTTTTTCTTTTTTCCTATGGGAAGCCTATGAATATGCTTGCAGTTTATTCTTTCTGGCTTTTATAGCAAGTATATGAAGTTTAATTAGAAAGAACAAGCTGGAAAAAGAAAGGAATGAGAAAAGGAAAAAGACTAAGTAAAATTCATGCAGTAATTTAAACTGAGTTGTCTACCTAAGTGGCCAAAAAAAATTTACAATAAAGTAATCTAATATCATTGGTTCTACTGTCAGTACTAACTGACCACAAATTAACTGAGTACAAAACATAATTTCTTCTTTTCCTGGTGAGAACTATGCTTTCATCCTGAATATGTATTATTCGACTTTATCAAATATTATCACATCACTTTGTGATATGCCAGTGTAAAGGAAACTGTGGAGTCATGTTGCTCCTTCCTATAGCAATATGGGAAGAAGAAGGCAACTTTCATCATCGCAGCCCATTTCCTGGCTTCTATTTGTACCCAGGCTCTGTGGTCCCCGCCAGTTTCCTATACAACCGTCACAGTTTACAACTGATTAGGAGCTGATGGCTTCAAAGACAGTGACAAGATCCTTCATCTGAGTGTGTTAATGTGCAATTTGATGATCTTGTTTGTCTTTATAGCTGCAGTTTCACAATGTCAATTATTGTCCTGAGCTAAGTGAAAAGAATTAAGGGAAGTAACAAATTAGCAAAAGTGAAACTGATCCCTAGCTTCTATAACATATTCAGGAGCAAATTTGGAGCAGGTCTTGACTTTATATTTAACAGATTTATATGTAAGAAATGTTGAGCTGAATGAACATGAATTCAATGGCACTAATAATCTACTATTGCTATAATCAGCAGAATTCTTGTGGATGTTAAATTTCAATCTATAAAATTATGAAAGAATTATAGTGAATATTGACACAGGGAGGACAAAATGGAAAGACCCATGAAACTTGCTTGATCATGTTTAGTCCCTGAAAGTATTGTAGTTCTGAGTAATAAATATGAAAAAAAGTATAAACCCATTTTAAAAAACTGAATAATAACATTTAAGAAAGTGGGTGATGCACAATATATAGGACCTGATGTGATAAGGAAAATAATACATAGGAGACAAGTTTGCTTCCAGTGGTCATTTAACATAAATTGCAGAAAGTATAAGAAATATTTCATGAATCAAGACTTCGGTAAAGAATGCTATAATCTCTTTAATGCTCTCTAAAGACAAGTTAGTGATAAAAGAACTAGATAACAATTTCCAAGACCACTCATTTATTCATTGGAACTGGTCAGCAGCTGGATGCAGCACCATTCCTCACCACTCTCTGGGCCTGGCCCTCCAGCTGGTTCCTAACCCAGCACAGGGTGTCCCTGTCCAAGCCATGGGCTGCCAGCTTTTTCAGGAGAATGCTGTGGGAGATGGTGTCAAAGGCTTTGCTGAAGTCCAGTCAGACTACATCCACAGCCTTCCCCTCATCCACCAGGCAGGTCATCTGGTTATAAAAGGAGATCAGATTGGTCAGGCAGGACCTGCCCCTCCGAAACCCACGTTGGCTGGGCCTGATCCCTTGTCCATCCTGTAGGTGCGGTGTGATTGCAACTTAGGATAACCTTGCCAGGCACTGAGGTCAGGCTGAGAGGCCTGTAGTTTTCCAGGTCTTCCTTCCAGAACTTCTTGTGGATGGGTGTCACATTCTCCAACTTCTAATCATCTGGGACCTCCTCAGCGAGCCAGGACTGGTGATAAATGATGGAGAGAGGCTTGGTGAGCTCTTCTGCCAGTTCCTTCATCACCATAGGATGGATCCTATCTAGTCCTACAGACTCGTGAAGATCCAAGTGGCTCAGAAGGTCACTAACTTCTTCCTCCTGGATAACAGGGGGAATATTTGGCTCCCCGTTGCTGTCTACCAGCCCAGGAAGCCAGTGTTCCTGAGGACAACCTGTCTCATTGAAAACTGAGGCAAAGAAGTTGTTCAGTACCTCAGCCTTATCCTCATCTTTGATGACTGTGTTCCCTTCCATGTCCAACAAAGAATGGAGGTTTTCCTTGCCCCTCCTTTTGCTCTTGATGCATTTATAAAAACACTCTTTGTTGTTTTTAACAGAAGTGGCCAGATTAAGTTCAAATTGTGCTTTTGCCTCTCTAATTTTCTTTCTATATGACCTAACTACATTCCTAAACACTTCATGAGTTGCCTGCCCTTTTTTCTAAAGACAATAGACTCTTTTTTTCCCTAATTTCCTGCAAAATCTCCCTGTTCAACCAGGCCAGTCTTCCTCACCAGCTCACTTTTCAGCACATAGGGACAGCCTGCTCCTTCACCTTCAAGATTTCTTTCTTGAAGCATGTCCAACCTTCCTGGACCCCTTTGTTTATAAGAGTGGTTTCCCAAGGTACTTTCCAAACCAGCCTCCTGAATAGGTCAAAGTCTGCCCTCTGGAAGTCCAGGGTAGAGGTTTTGTTGGCGCCTTACTTCTCCAAGTATTGAAAACTCTATCATTTCATGGTCATTGTGCCCCAGACAGCCTTGGATCACCACATCTCCCACCAGCCCTTCTCTGTAAACATCAGGTCTAATGGGACCCCAGCCCCAGTAGGTTCATTTATCAGCTGCAACAGGAAATTATCCTCCACACACTCTGGGAATCTCCTAGACTGCCTCTTTGCCACATGTCAAGTTCCCAGCAGACATCTGGCAGGCTAAAGTCACACACAGGAACAAGGGCTGGTGATTTTGAAACCTCCACCAGCTGCTTGTAGAATAATTCATCAACCTCATCAGCCTGGTTGGGTGGTCTATAACAGACTCCTACCAGGATGTTGGCCTTGTTGGCCTTCCCTCTGATTCTGACCTATAAGCACTCAACCTTATTGTCACTGACTTCAAGTTCTAGAGAGTCAAGAGACTCTAACACATAGAGCCATCCCTCCACCTCTCTTACCTTGCCTATCTCTTCTGAAGAGCATGTAGCTCCTCTTGTTTCTTACCCATACTGCGTGCATTGGTGTATATGCATTTCAGCTGGGCTGCTGATTTCACTTCTAACTCTGGCTTTCCACCCTTAGGCTTATCTCTGAAGAGCCTGGTTTCAATCCCTTCCCCCTTCGAACCTAGTTTAAAGCCCTCTGGTCAGCCCTGACAACTTATATGTCAGATTTCTTTTGCCCTTGCTAGGTAGATGAAGCCCATCTGACTCTAGCAGGCTTCGTACCATAAGTTTTGCCCCATGATCAAAAAAAAAAAGAAAAAAATCCACTGATGGCACCAATTGTTTAGCCACCTATTGATAAAATGGCTTTCCTTATTCCTCTCCTCATTCATTCCCGTAGGAATTGATATGCACACCACTTGTGCTCCTGTCCCATCAGCTAATTGACCCAAAGTCTTAAAGTCCTTTTTAATTGCCCGGCTATGTCTTTTATCGATCTCATCACTGCCGACCTGTACTACCAACACTGGGTAATAATCAGAGGGTTGAATTGTCTTGGGAAGTCTCCTGTTTCCCTCACCCTGGCCCTGGGAAGGCAGCATATAGGGTCTGATCAGCATATAGGGCCCTCAGTTCCACTCAGAAGGGAATCACCAATTACAACTACCCTTCTTTTTTTCTTAATAGCTGTGATTGTGATCCATCTAATAGAGGGGGTACAACCGGGAGACACTCCAGACAGATCTTTTTCTTGAGTGTCACCTGCCTGACTCTCTGGGTCCGGGGCCTCATACTTGTTTTGTAAGGGCACCGAGGGAAGAGGTGGGAGTTGGGAGGGGATTCTTTTACCTCTTCGATCAGGGACCTGTTTCTGTTCACCCCCATCTACTGGGTCTATTCCATCTACCTGATGGCAGGAGGGACAGTACTTCTCTGAATCCCACTGAGCTTCTTTTGGGTTTGAAAGGGTGTGACTCCACCAGTCAATTTCCCTTTCACTTTCCCTAATACTCCTTAGCCTCTCTACTTCTTCCTTAAGCTCTACCACTAAACAGAGCAAATCATTCACCTGATCGCACTGTATGCAGGTGTCTTTTGCACTGTCCTCTGGTACTAACACCAGGCTCAGGCACTTCCTACAGCTAGTTATACATGATAATCCATGTGAGGATTTTTATCTCTTAATAGGAAAAACTTAGAAGGTAAAACCCCTTGAAAATACATCAAGCATGCCTAATAATGATAACTGGAAAGTAGCTGATTTTGTTAATCTGTTAAAATGACAGCAGTGTCCTGTGTTAAATACTGATTAAAGATGAGATGCAGCCAAGTATGTAAATTACTATTTAGGATTTATGTGGAACTGAGGCTTCTTAGAAAAATGCAGCCAAAAAATCCCTCTTCTTTACCAGCCATGGAGAAAACTAACCTCAGCAGGGATGTGGTTCCTAGCCATAGATTCCTAGTACTGTTTGATGCACTAGGAACTGCTGCATAAAGCCAGTAAAGCAGGATCAAGCATTCATAAGAAACTGGCACTTCTCCAGAGCAGCAACTTGGTAAGTCAGAACATCACAGAGCATCTCAGATAACACTGACACCTATGCCTAACAGCGGGATCAAACCCATATGGCCCAGACTGTAGATGTTTTAAGCTGGTTAGACCTAGATTGCTAAATATAAGCACTGACGTGAGAGTTTGGTGTCTAAGCTCCCACTACAATAATTGAAAATCTAGGATGCACTTCAGCATCCCACACAAGAATCTAACACCATTTGAGATGCCATTCACTTGCTACTTCAAAAGCATGATTATCTACTCAGGTCTGTTCTTAAATATGCAAGCCCTATGAAAATGTCTCAGAAACTATGGGCTACATCTCATATAGCAGTACCTATGTATGGACAACTAAATGTATCCCTGAGGAATCTGGAGACCTATTTGTCTGACCAAAGACTGGTATTTTTGTTAGGGAGAGATAATAAGCTCCTCTGACTCTAATGCCTGGAATTCTAGATGAAATCCCTCAATGTTATTGGTTTTAGAAGGAATGATCCAATCTAGGTGGCTTAGCAATCAACTGTATGTAGGATTCAAAATTCCCATATTCAGGGTTCAAAAATTCTGCAGCATTTGTTTGAGTTTTTTTTAATCATGACATCAGGTGTCACTCAAATTTCAATCATAGTGATTTATAACAACCCAAATACTTGCTAAAGGACTGACTAAGTAAGAGATGCTGTCTGCTCCTCTTTGTGTAGATGTGCCTCTATGTTTCTGTAACATACACTCAATAGAACTTGTGATACAGAACACACCTTTAAAGGACTCTGAACTTAACATCCTGTGAATAACCAGTCCAGGAATTTTCAGTGAAGACCCCTGTATAATTTCTTTATCTTTCGGATGACAAAGGAAGAAATTAGTAAAATAAAATTGTATGGTATCTTAAAGAAAATTCAGAGATCAAAATTAGGGAAATATTATATCCTGGGGGAAAAAAAGCAGATGTCTTATGATTTGGTATTGCTTTTCACACAAGCAGATCATAATGTGTTAAATAATTCACATATGAAAGACTAATTTTATTTAATTTTATTTAAAGTCCATTTTTTCTATTTCTTCTAAAATATCTTCCTTACAGCTTAGGACTGCATCTAACATAGTGAATTTTTATAAAACATAGGAAATTAGAATATATATACTTAAGCTGGAAATTGCTGTTGTTTTTATTTGTGTCTGATATGAAGATGAGTCCAGTGTCAGCACTTAACAAATCATGTTGATTACTTTCGCAGGAAGTGCTGTGAGATTTTAATGACTAAGCCTGATTAGAGCCTGAAATGACAGATCATGAAAAGAGCAGAGTCTTTAAATTAGGTGGTTAGCATTTTGAGTCAGAAAAAAAAAAGGACAGAAAAAAACATGAACAAACTTTATTGAATCTTAGCCCAGCTCTACAATGAATGCATTGGAAAAATAAAAATATGCTATGTGATTCTGGTACCCCTTCCTACAACATTGCAGTAAGTTATTTTTCACATACACTGTCATAGACTATCTTTTAAAACTACGTTTTATGATTTGCCTGTAGTGCTCAGGTGTCTTAAGGAAAAGGACATACACCAAGTTCATACAATAAATGTGGTTTGTATTTTTTTAACAACATTGTTTTGTGGGTAAATATGTATACCACACATATATAGTCAACAGTGAATCACATACAACACCAAAATCTGTATTTATAAGGTTAAAAAAAAAAAAAAAAAAGAAGAAAGTAAGTAGTAATGTTGTCCAAGTAGAACCTTCTTATCTGGTTAAACCCCCTTATCTTTCTCTGTATATATTTAATTCCTACAAAGCATCATAAAATACTGAGTACACACTATAAATTACATTATTGACCAGGAATTCAGTCTACACTGTTTCTTTTATCTTGATTCTCATTATAACTATTTGTAAAGAAAGTACTAGGAGTATTTAGGAAGTGTTTCAAATGAAATATCTCTAGAGAAAAAAAAAAATTATGATCTTTTCTGTTAAAATAATTTAAAAAAACTCAAAAAACAAACCAACTAACAAAAATAACTAAGAACCCCAAAATCCCAAAAGGTTTGAAAACAGGTTTTTCTTAGAGAAGTCATTGTAAAAATAAGCCTAAAACAGTCTCAAAATGGGTAAATAGGAAAATTGAGATCAGTCTGGGGAAAAAAAAAAACAAACAAAAAACCCCTTTCTTTTGATTGACTGTTGAAAATGTTCATAGTAATGGTTTCTGTGGAATCAATGGAGTGACTGAGGACTAGTCAGGATGAAAATGGTAGGAACTATAGGCAAAGAATTCCCTCATCTTTAAAATCATCATCTATGCATACAGCCCTTAATCTATCAACCTGCTAGGCCTACTTCTCAACATCTCAGGGCCTGTCAGGAGAACAGAGACCTGGAGATTTGCTAACACTATGCCATCACACTCTCAAAATCTGCCTGCCTATCTTCTTAGAGAGAAGAAAGGTGTGAAGCTAGGTTATCAGCCTTCTTAAGAGGCAGCCTTTCTGTCTGTCTTGTCTTCTGGAGGCTTTTTCTTTTTTTTTTTTTTTTGTTTTAACTTTGTATAAGTTGCCTGAATGATCAGTAAGACAAAAGACCTTCAAACAAGAACCATATTTTTGACAGATTAAGGATACCCTTCTGAGAAGCATCTAAACTACATCCCTAAAATGAAATGGAATGAGTTTTCAAGTGGATTGATGATTGAAGATTGGTAATGTTATTAATTTTCAATATACTTCCAGATATTTTTCTCATCTGTTAACACTCTCTGGGATCCGTTGAGCACAGTTTGTGGGATAACAGTACCATAAACCTTCTCAATAGGCATATGCACAAGTGACACTACATACAGATCCAATCCTTTTTCAGTTTCAATCTCATCATGGTGGGAGGCTCACATGGCTCGATTGCTACCATGGATAAATACAGGGGGTTTTAGGAAAGACAGGACAGGAAGGCAAGGAGGGAGAATCATCCAATATGTGAGACTGGAGCAGAAATGAATGGAACTCTGCTTAGGGATGACTTATACACTAACTGGGTTGGTATTAGTCAGGTTGGACACGGCTTTAAGCAACTTAATCTAGTAAAAGATTTCCCTGATGGTGGCAAAGGAGTTGGACTAGATGATCTTTAAAGGTCCCTTCCAACTCAAGCTATTCTATGATTCTATGATTTATACACATTGATCAGATTCTTTGGACTTACATTACAGTAACTGAAGAGCTGGATAAGATATGGTGCAAATGGATCATCTAAATCTACAATATTCTTTGGTAAAAGGAAAGAAAGCAGGAGTACATGCCAATGTTTGACTGTAAGCCTGAATTGACAGTAAGTTTGCAAAAGACAGGCAACCGTTGTAAGAGAAGAATCTAAAATGAATCAATATCACCAGTTAGTCTTGTTCAACATGACAAAAGTGAAAACATGAATAACAAATTATCTCAATGAACATGCAGTAAAGCTGTGTTTTACAAAACCATTTCTTAAAAGATTTTTCCCAGTTAAATATGTACAGACACTAACTGATATTTAAAATTAATTTGGAAAATAAAATTAGGAAATAAATATTTTAAGATTAACTATAGAAATCTTGCAACAGCATATAGTCACGCCCACTGTGGCATAGTGATTCAATTAGTATCAAGACCATTCTTTAAGCAGTTACTTGGCTTTTAGAATCTCTTCTTTAACTATGTCTAATCACAGATACCAAATAATTGATCTACACATATGATCTATAAAAATATGTGCCTGACCACCCTTACATTTAATATGTTTAGCAAAGCAAGTTATGTTTACAATAATAATAAAAAAACCCCACAGGTATAAAATATGTCTTTAGGAGACATATATACTAGAAATAATTTTCTATAATTCTGCTGTCATAATACAACAACTTTTAATTATTGCGTTGCCATATGATGTGTGACAGGGAAATGTCAAGGAGGGTCAAATATAAGAAAGTGAGCTTTCGAACAATTAATTTAAAATTAGGGTATCAAGTAAACTAAAACAAATAAAGGTTCTACAGAGAATCTTAAGAACCAAAAATCCTATTGAAAATAGGAAATAACCTTTAATAAGATTATTTTTAACATGAAGTTATATATTTTAAAATAGAATTATTTTTTTAAAAAAAGAAGAGATGTATCCTGCTGAATCTGAGCTGTTTGATGAACTCTTCTGCAACCTAGACTTTTCCTTTTAATGTTGTCCACCAGTGCATTAAAGGAGAATGGGTGTTTCAAAGAAAATCAAACAGAAAGCAGTTGCTATCAAAGTAAGTGAGATCCCCTGGATTGCCATTACACCAGCCCTGCCCACCTCCCAGTGCTTCCCTGACCCTGCTGTGGCCCAGGAGCCCATGTCAGCCCCCCAGGGCCATCAGCCCCTGCCCCAGTGACCCTGTAGCAGGGCCGATCTCCAACTCCCCACAGCTCTGCCCTGCCCTCTGCTCAGCCAGGCCTATCTGTGGGGCCACGCAGGCCCTGTCCCCAGGGAGGTGCCCCATGCCCTGGACTAGAGCTGCCACTGTCTCCTCCAGCTGCCCTGCTCCTGGGTGAGGTGGTGGAATGGCCTCTGGCTGCCAGGTCCTACCATAATGGATGCCATGGAAAGGCCTCTCATGCTGCCAGCATACCAGCTCACAGGGAACCTCCAACCCTTGCAGTGTCTTGACACTTCAGATTGTTCTATTTCAAATTGGTTCTTAAAACGTTGACTAGGCTAATAATAAATTGTTGTCTTCATAAATATAGTATGTCCCCTTTTTCCACAACAAGGTTTTGACTATGACACTGAATGGGTGTGAGGAGTGGTTGTTAATCCTTAATCACAAACATAAGTATTATTATATTTAATATGACAGAGAATCACAAGTTCTGTCATCACACTGACAGTGTTGGGACATGTGACATCATGTTAAAATGGTGGTCTCAAGCAGCAGAACCATTTGCTTTCTCCAAAGTATTCTCATCTTTCTACAACATTGTATCAAAAGATAGATAACAATTGCTCTTTCCCTCTTACTACTTTCTGCTTAATTCATGTATTTTCACCACATACAGTGCGTCTAGCAGTGGTACTTGTATTTCCAGTATCATGGCTTGACATCAGTGCCAAAGAAACTTCATAGGATTCTGACTGCGAGATTAATATTTTTTTTAGGTTACTTGGATTTGTTGGAGTGTAGGAGGAAGACAATGCGCTCCAGATTTGGCATTCATAAACAGAGTGACTTATGGTCAGGAACCCAAGGGCAACTTAAGATTTTGCCAACTGAACACAAAATCTCATGAGGAGGTGGAGCAGCTCATATCAAGCTTCTACTTCCTGATTGTGTTAAGAATACAATAGAGAAAGGTTCAAGAAATCCAGACATTTTGAATGCTCTGGAGACAGTTCTTTGACAGTGCTGGAGAGGTTAAGAGAGGCACTCTGTTTGACCTACTTCTTACAAGTAAGAAAAAGTAATGGTGGATGGAGAGGCTGATAGAAACTTTGCTACAACTATGACATAACAAGAGTTTAATGAGGGAAATGAATAAAGCAAACAGAAGCATAAAAAATGGTTCTAGTGAATGCAGACTTCAGCTTGCTCAGGGAACTGCTAGGCTAGGTTGGACCTTGTGGCATACTGCCATTCAGGGGCCCAAAAGACCTTGATGATCTTCCAGGACAACCTCATTCAAGCACCAGAGCGCTCTGCCCAGTATGCATAAAATTAAATAGGCATAGCAGGAAGCCACACTGACTGAGTTAAATGCCAAAAGGAAGCATATGGAAGATAAAAGTGGAGAAAAGATATCCAAAAGGAATATATAGAAAGTGCCATATAATGCAGAGATGGAATTCAAAATGACAAAGCTCAGCTGAATTTCTTAGTGAGTGATATGAAAGGCAACAAGAAATGCTTCTATAAATACATGGCAACAAAAATGAAGATCAGGGATTTGTCAGGCAACCAAGTGATGAAGAACATAGAAAAAATCATTAGGGTAATCAATGTCTTCTTTAACTAAGTCTTTATCATTAAAGTCTGCCAGCATGTCTCTTAGGCTTCCATGCTTGATAAGAGAATTCAGACGGAAGTCCTACTAACTACACAGAAAGTTCAAGGTAAGGACCATTTTGACAAACAGGACATACACAGATCAATGGTATCACATGGGGTGCATCTGAGGATGCTATTGCATCCAAATTTAATAGCCAGTCTAAAGCCTAAAGCCTGCTTCTGGTATACCATAGTTCAATCACAGCCAGCAACTAAGACCCACACAGCTGCTCACTCACTCCCACCTGATAGGATGAGGGAGAGAATTGGAGGAGAAAAAAAATGAGAAAATCCATGGTTTGAGATAGAGACACTTGAATAAGTAAAGCAAAAAACACGTGTACAAGCAAAGTAAAACAAGGAATTCATTCACTATGTCCCATTGGCAGGTAGGAATTCAGCCATCCCCAGAAAAGTGGGGCTCCATGTTGTGTAACAGTGACTTGGGAAGACAAAATGTCATCACTCCACAAATGTTACCCTTACTTTCTCCTTTTTCTCCCAGCTGTTTATGCTGAGCATGAGGCCATATGGTAGGGAATTCTCTCTGTTGGGGTCAGCTGTCCTGGCTATGTCGCTTCCCAATTTTTTATGCACCCCCAGTGTCCTTGCTGGTGAAGTGGTGTAAGAGGCAAAAAAGGCCTTGATGCTGTGTAAGCGCTGCTCAGCAATAGCTAAAACATCCCTTTATTATCCACAACTCTTTTCAGCACAAATCCAAATTTTAGGCCAATTAATAGCTACTATAGAAAAAAATTAACTGTATCCTAGTAAAAATAGCACACAGTATTAGCATACAGTTAAATGAACAGTGTTTGGCAAAGGATTTAACAGAGGGTGCTGTTTTTCCTACCTTACTTCAAGATACTTAGTTACTCTGACCATCCTGCGCTTGTGATGGTGATTTTTACATCCTTCAGAGGATTGAAGTTTTCAGAGATGTGTTTTCCTGTCAACTTCAGGACATTTTCATTGAATCTGGCATACATTTTTGCTGTGGCATTTCTGGGTTTGTCAAGATTCATGGCAAATCCTGTAACATGTACCACAGCAGTGGTAAAAGAACTTATGCAAAATATCTTTCTATCTGCTTACTACTAACAACTATCTAATTACTGGTGTGCATTTGAATTTGATTCTTCTCATGTATAACACTTCTGAGAAAGCTGTTTTATGTTAGTGCAAGCTGCTGTCATAATTCTGAATGTGGTGACAACCAGGACAATCTCTAATTTCTGTAAAAAGGCAAAAGTCACACTGAACATCAAAAACTGAGAAGGAGATTCTCAGGAACTGCAGAACTTGAAACCGTGTTCAGGTTTAAAGTGATTGGAAACAACTGGCACAGATTCACCATGGCCAAACTGTACTTGACCAGCCTGGTTTTCTTCTATAATGAAACTTCTGGGTCTATGGATGAGGTGAGAGCCGTGCATATAATTTTCCTTTGACTTTAGCAAGGTCTTACATAGTATCCTTATAGACAAATTGGTGACAGATGGTTTGGACAGATATTCTGTAGGTAGGAACGAACAAAATTGGCTGGACTACCAGATTTTAAGTGTTAGCACTTCAAAATCTGACAGTGAGTTGTACTCTTCAGGAATCAGCACTATATTAACAATCTGGGTGATGCTGCAGAACTGAATGGTACCTACTTACTCACAACAGGCCCCTTTTATCCCCCTCTCTATTCTCCTGTTTTTCCTCTCCTTATTCTTGTTTTTTCCCACCTCAATTCTTCACTTACACTCCTTAGAACTTTGGTATAGTCCCACATCCCCCCTCAAAATCCATACCATTCATGGTCCTAGAGTTTTGCGTTCTTCTCTGTTACAAAGCCCAAGTTGGCTCTCCTTAAACCTGTGCCTGGTGTTTCTTAACAGTTCACCAATTAGCAATTGTAGAATTTTGTTCTTCATTAGTGTCTTCTTTATCCCTTGCTTATCAGATTTGTGTGTCTGTATGTTTTGTTTATCTCTTTCCCTGTTACTTTATCTTATAAAAGGTCCTTGACATAATAAGCTTAATAAACCACATGCTCTCCAGTCCCACAAACTACCCACTACCCACTGAGGAACAACTTTTTAGAAAAGGACTTGAGTATGGTAGCAAACAAGAATTTGAGTATGAATCAGCAGTGCAACTTGGTGACATATTAACCAACTAAATACTGGGATACATAAGTAAGAATGTAGCTTGCAGGTTGAAAGTAAAGATTATTACCCTCTATGCGGCTCCTGTGTGACCCAAGTCTGTCATATTGCCTCAGGTCCCGGGTTTGCCAGTACAAGAAAGACACTGAGAGTCCAGAATAGTCACAGAGAAGGTCAGGGGGCTCAGGCATATGACATACAGGAGACACTGAGAGAACTGGTGAAACTAAAGAGGGATGTCTTTCAAGCTTGCTGTCTTTGAGTTCTTAATGGGAGGTCATAGAGAAGACAGACCTATTGGTGTTCACAGTGAAAGGACAGGAGGTCAAAATCAGAAGTCGAAGCAAGGGAAAAATTATGTCTAGGTATCTGAGAAAAATTCTCCGCAGGGAGTATTTAAGCACTGGAATAGGTTGCTCAGAGAGTCAACTGAACAAGACACTTAACAGCATGACCTAACTTTGAAGTTAGCCATGCTTTGTGAAGGGGAATAAACTAGATGACCTCTAGAGGTCCTATTCAACCTAAATTATTCTAGCATTCTAATTTAAAGGTCAGTATTGGCCTGGAATAAAATGTTTTAGAGAAAGGAAAGGGACATTCAGTTTCATTGTTAAGATTTGAAATGTAAATTTTGAATCAGGGTGAAAAATAGTACTCTGATTTATTTTAATTTTTGCAAGAGTTCTGCAGAACTTATATTAGCCTGTTACAATATGCCTACAAGGAATGCTCTAGGGTTAAGTTATACATGTTTCTTAATTTTACTTGATCTATGTCTCATTGCAAGTGACTGGATAATAATAAGACCTTCCTCATTCAAGTATACTTGAATTAATAAACTATCCCTACAAACTCTAAGAAGTGCACAAACTGTCTAGTTTGTCCTTTACTGAACCCAAATTATGGAAGCATTGTGAGTTTTTGTTTCAGCTACCTGGCCCTGAGGGAACAGACAGCTGGCATCACAGGGCTCAAGGATGTAGAAGCACTTTTCAATGAGTACTAGTGACTTTGGAGCCTTTCTGGAATGCAGTGATGGAGTAAAAGGTTCAATAGTAAGATGGAATATTACCCGCACATTTTAAAATCTGCTTTTGTAAAATTAAAGGTATCTACCATAAGTCAGACTTCCAATTTATTTCTGGTTCTTGAAATTTGCTGTACCAAATGCACTTTGTTTCAAAATATACTACTAATATCTTTTCTACCTTAACCTGAAGCAGGAATTCTCAGTCTATGGACCTTCTTCTGCATGCAGCTTGTGGTGAGTTCAAATAGGGTTGTTTTAGCTTGTCTGCATTGCAAACTTTGAAGCAGGGAAGTATTGACATAGAAGTTGCTTCAGGATTTCTTCCTCTCTAGGAAGTGGTTCATCAGGTATCCACTAGAGTGAGAATATGGCTGAGGTTGGCCCTGATTGGTCTCAGCTCCATCCTCAACCGTTGTTCAAAATAAAAACAACTCCTCTCCTTCTTAGTTCTCTGAGATTTCTAAAATTTACCTTCCAGAACTAAGTCATTTGAAGGTTTAAAAGATGTTTCAAAAAGCCAAGAAAGTTGGACACTCATCACCATAAAGTTTGCTTAGGGATGCTCTGTCACCAAAGTCATCATGAAACATTATTTAAGATTCCCTATGAACACATAGATTTTAAGAGTATCTCTTATTTTCCAGGTTTGGGACATTAGCACATATTTGCCTTCTTCTTTCATGTATTAATCTGTCATTGAATCTCCTCTTCTCCTCAAAGAATGCATATTTTTAAAGGTAAAGTTTGGAAATACTATGCAAGAAAATATCCTATTCTGATAGGGGAAATTCCTCACATTACAGATACTGTCCTTTGAAACATGAATGATTTTAATCTTAAGCATATACAGAATCACCAGCTATAATGCTTTAGTTCTCATGGTACCTAGTTATAAAGCTGGAACATCTGAGACCATAGCCTTTGGGAGAATGTTATAATTGAGAAAGCAGAAGAATCAAATGAGGCCCTTAGTGGGGTATACATATCTGGAGGGGAAAAAAGTTTACAATTAATATATTATTTTAACATAAGCTACAATGCACATAGTATAGGTGTATGAAGGTCAGCATAGCAACTGAATTAACGGGAAAATAGGCAATTATTTTTGTTGAAGGATACCTAAACTACTCATTTCAATATCACATTGATTTTTAACCCTCCACATAACTTATGATAAAAATATTAAAGAATGAGTAGGAAGCTGAACTAGGATTAAAGTTCACTTTAAATTCTCCTGACCCTTTGAGGTATACTCATTGTTGCTTTTTCACAGCAGACCGCTTCTAGTTCCAAAATGACTTCTAGCATTACAGTTTGAGCTATTAGTTTCATCTGCAAAGCCAGACTTCTCTGACTGCTTTAACAGAACTCAGATTCATTTATTGATGTCTCTCAAGTCAATCTTATATTCATGGACATTATTATAAAAACAGTTCACTTATATGCAGCAATCTGCATACACACAAATAAAAGAACAGTTTATACAGTTAACATCTCCCAGTAAATAAACAATATGCTTTCCTTTAACCCTCTACAGGTAGTATAATTAGCAAAAAATTTTATATAAATAATCAGTGTAAGTTTTATAAATTTCTAATCCAGTATATTGAGAATATATGCTCCAGAAATTTGATGCAAATATGTTAACAGCAGAGTCAATTATGCTCTTTACTCTATAGGATAATTTATTACCTATTCCACACCTCTCAGCTAAATGCTAAAGCTAATGTTGCAAATTCAAGATCGGACTCATTAGTTTCTGAGTAAAAAATTGAACCTAATTGCTTCTAATTAAATACAATTATCTGGGAATAAATAGAGAAAAAAAAATCAACCAACCAAAATTAAATAAAAACATTCTAGGAAATAGATATTGATAATATTCACATATGCTCAATTTGAAACATACTGCTCTAGCTTCAACAGTGTGTGGTGGGGTTTTTTTAAGAGCAACAAAATAAAGGCCTATTTCATCACATATATTTACTTTACTGCAGTAGAGCATATCTAATACACATTTATTTAGCAATAATTTTCTCCATAATCAGAGATTCAGAGGCTTACTCTTACTATGTCTTCTATTATTATGTTATGTAATGTTATGTTACGTAATGTTATGTTACGTTATGCTATGCTATGTTATGCTACGTTATGTTAATACATCTTTTGGGTTAAAAGCATCAGATGGAACTTCAGGCTGGAGACTGAGGCCAGTGCTTCAGATTTTCACAGTGGAATTATCCCAAATCCAAAGAATATCTATATATAATGTCCAGTGCTTATGGGGATGGTTAGTTAAAATAGACACTCGGAGACGCTATGAAAAGTTCATAGATTTTTTTCTTCACTTGAAAAGATAAATGCAAAGTACAAATCTATAGTCTTACCTTGGGTTATAAAAGCCTACAGAAGAATAGGCAAATTTATGAACAAAAGCTATACTCTTCCTGCATAGTCTTCTAGGACAAAAGTTATGGAACAATTGGAACTAGACATGGCAATTTAGAAGTCTGAGATATTTTCGAAAAGTGAACAGAAACAATGATGAAGTGACAGAAAACCTTACATAGCATAAATTTGTTTAAACCATTATGAGGCTTAGATTTCCTTTAGGCTATCCATTAATAGAAAAGTACCCAGAATGACACTGTATTTCAATTAAATTTATAGGCCATTAATAGAAAATCAATCTCTATGGTTTTAATCAGAGACAAGAGACTAATCAAATCTTCTGTAGCAGGTGGTAAATGATCACTGCATTATGAGAAACAATTCTTAGCCCATACCATTGCAATGCTCCCCAGATAACAGTGTCACAATAGGTATGCTTCATTTTTCCTATATTTTAAGGTATTGGTTTAGTCATGAAAATCTGATATATCGGTGATCTGATCTGGTCTAAAAAATCCTATATACTTTCTTTTAGTAAATTAGAATATGTCTCCTTAAATGAGTGGTGTATATATATATATATATATATATATATATATATATACAAACACACACACAGATATAAAATACTATTATGTTACTTTTGGGAGCACCAAATATGAGTTTCACTTCCTGAACATCTGGCCCAATGCTTATGTACACTGTATTGAAATTAGATTAATTTCCTTCATCTCTTCCTCTTCCTTTTAACATTAGTTGTTTTGCTAACTTCTAACTAGTCAAGTACACTGGCTTAAGAATTATTTTAATGAATATTAGCAATATCTGAAAAACTATATTATTTTATCACATTGCAATTTTATGATATTGTAATTTTTTTAGAGACAATAGGAATACTTCAACTGTGCTATGTAAATGCTTTAGTTAGTCTGAATGAAAAAAAGGTTAAGTTGTTTTTTCTATCACCATAAATATCTTTCACCTCAGTGTCCCTTTGTGAAAAAACTCGATAAGTAAAAATGCTTTGAAGGCATGTTTCCTGATCAGATTTTCATAAAGAGATATCGTTCATTGCTCAGCTTAACAGGGCAGTTGAATGCCAACTGGTAATTGAAGTCCCTCTGAAGAAAAATAAAATATCCATCACACTTGTCATTAAAAAAAGTAAAAAGGTATACAAATGAATGTGGTATTCTTTTGAGCCAAGGATTTTTTTAAAACAGAAATACTGATTTATGCAACCATCAGGTTTGAATGCATGCAACACAACTTTCTCAGATTGAATTTCATTGATTTTCTATAACAATGTCAAGCATTCAATGCATCACAGAAACCGTGAGACTAAAGTAAATAATCCTTTCAGAAAGAGGGTGATTCTTCCCTTCTTAAACACATAGGTGAACATCTTGTTCTCCTGTTCCCTTGCTCTGTTGTAGCTTAAGCTGTAAGATTTCAAAATTTCCTAATTCCCTGTCTTCATTTCATTTAGGATAACATGCTTTGTTTTCCTTATGACCTTTTTTATGCTCTTGCCTCTAGGACAAGTTGTTAAAACTGTATACCCTTCTGTTTATGAAATGTGAATAGAGCTAAAGAGCAAAATAAATGCCAGCAAATTTGGCTTTGAATGTAGTTATATGTGATATTGGCAGAAAGTGACTAGCACAAAAATAGCCTTGAAAGATATGGTTTCACATGTAAGATTCATATTTGAAAGGTACCACAGACTTGTAACACATACTGCATATGCAAATTATTATTTCTAATAAGATCTGCAGTGTTCCTGATCACAATGTCAGTCATAATCACTTTTCTGATATCGTTAGTTCTGGCTATTTGAGCTTAGTATTTATAGGCCAGAACTGTCTTTTACAAATTTGAGGTTGATGGGTTTTGTACTCCACAGTAAATTTATCACTTTCTTTGTTATTGATTTGTTAGTTATTTACTCTTCTTTTTCATGCATATGATTTAAAGTTGATAAATAAATTGAATTGCACTAAAACATTAATTTCGGGCACCTTCACATGTTATTTTAAAATTCATACCTTGAATATAACACCACATTATTGCTTGGCAGGAGTGACACTGTTTTCCTCTTAGTGTTTCCATGCAAACACCTACTATTCCTGAAGTATTTCACTGATGTGCAACTTGATTGATCTGAAAAACATAATGAATTATTTTCAGGTGACACTAAAGGAAATTAAAAATCCAACTGTTTTGCAAGAAACCAGAAACATAATGTAGAGGATTCGATTCTCACCATTATTCAAGAGCAAGAAGTGAATCAGTTCTTATTTCTTGATTGGTGTGACTCCTGTGTCTCAAAGAGTTCCAATGACCTTTCAGCAGTTTCCCCAACTGCAAGTAGGCCTTCTATTTTAATTTGCAATAGCAGGTCAATACTGGTACTCATCTCTAATCATAATTTGTCAATATTTGTACCTAGTACTGAATTTGTAGAAGCATATGACCAATTGTTTCCCTGGATTCTGAAACCCTGTGGTATTCAACAGCCTCAAAAAGAAAGCCCTATTTGAAAGGATGACCAATGAAAATCTAGTGTAAGAGTGATTGCTAACTTACTATCTACCTTAGGCATCTTGTTTCTGAGATTTTAATTAGCTCAATGTCCCTGTTTTTCTTACATACAGCAAAGTATGACAGACTTCTTCAGTGGGATGTTTAAGCAGAGACACAGTTTTGATTCGTCTCCTACAACACTTGTCTCCATTGTTTATAAAGGAAGCCCATGGCAACTATGTTCCTTGATAAGAACAATTTGAAAATTTGAACCCTGTCATTTTACCATCTTCTTCTGACTTTCGGGGTGGTTTACAGCAGTAAATACCTCATACAACTTAAAAGAGCATGAGAATGACCATAAGTTTCACTGAACATAGAAATTAGCTCTGCTCTCACATCATCCTCACAATTAAACTTAAGAAATGTGGGTTAGATGATTGGACACAAGATGAATTGTGAACTGGATGAACGGCAGATCCCAGAGGGTTGTAATCGCTAAATTTCACGAGTTTGTGGTGCGCTGTTGAGAACTCGGCGAACTACCATCAGACCTTCGTGATGCAGTCGTCATCACTTTGTATAAGAAGAAAGGAGTTAAATCAGACTGTTCAAATTATCGTGGTATTACTCTGGTCTCCATTGCTGGCAAAATCCTGGCAAGAATACTTTTGAACAGATTAATACCCGCTATAGCAGAATGAATTCTATCTGAAAGCCAATGTGGTTTCAGAGCCAAAAACAGTACTACAGACATGGTATTTGTTCTCAGACAACTGCAAGAGAAATGTAGGGAACAGAACAAAGGTCTCTATGTAACCTTTGTTGATCTCACCGAGGCTTCTGATACTGTGAGAAGAAAAGGTCTATGGCAGATTTTGGAACGTTTAGGATGTCCCCCCAAGTTCCTTAAAATTATTGTCTCACTTCATGAGGATCAGCGCGGCCAAGTCAGATATGGCAATGCACTTTCTGAGCCTTTTCTAATTACCAGTGGTGTGAAACAAGGCTGCGTTCTCGCACAAACTCTATTCACAATCTTTTTCAGCATGATGCTCCAAAGGGCCACGGCAGACCTCGATGATCAGAACGGTATCTACATTGGATACCGTACTGATGGAAGCCTTTTCAATCTAAGGCGACTGAAGGCCCACACTAAGACCTTAAACCATCTTGTCTGGGAGCTGCTTTATGCTGATGACGCCGCCCTTGTCGCCCACACAGAAGCAGCTCTGCAGCGTTTAACATCCTGCTTTGCAGATGCTGCTGAGCTCTTTGGGCTGGAAGTCAGCTTAAAGAAGACAGAAGTTCTCTATCAACCTGCACCTCAGGAAGTCTTCCATCATCCCCATATCACCATTGGCCAATCAGAGCTCAAATCAGTCCAGCAGTTTAATTACCTAGGTAGCCTCATCTCCTTGGACGGTAAGATTGACGGAGAGATAGACAACAGGTTAACAAAGGCATATAGTGCTTTTGGAAAACTCCACAAAAGAGTATGGCGTAATAAACACTTAAAGAAAAGTACCAAGATCAGTGTTTACAGAGCCATTATGCTGTCTACTCTTTTATATGGATCCAAATCATGGGTCATCTACCACCACCACCTGCGACTCCTAGAACGCTTCCATCAACGCTGTCTCTGTACAATCCTAAACATCCACTGGTCAGATTATGTGACCAATACATCTGTTCTAGAACAAGCAGCAGTCACAAGTATTGAGGCCATGTTACTGAGAACACAGCTGCGTTGGGGAGGGCACGTCTCCAGGATGAAGGACCACTGCCTCCCTAAGATCTTGCTTTATGGTGAACTTACCACTGGCCGCCACAAGAGAGGAACCCCGAAGAAAAGATACAAGGACTCCCTGAAACAACATCTCAGCCTTGGCCATATTGATCACCATAACTGGTCTACTCTGGCCTCCAATCGAGAGGCCTGGAGACACACCATCTATAACGCTGCTGTCTCCTTCGAGAACACACGCAGGATCACTCTTGAGGAGAAAAGTCAACACAGAAAGAATTGTGCCTTGCAGAATATACCACCTAGGGAGTCTTTCTGCTGTGCCTTTTGCAATAGGACATGTCTATCTCATATTGGCCTTTTTAGCCACCAGTGCACTTGTAACAAATGTGGATAGAGCCTTTCCCAAATCTTCATTTGTGAAGTCCATCCATGATGATTGTTTAACTTGTTCATCAGTTACTTGGATGAGGGGATAGAGTGCCTCCTCAGCAAGTTCACTCACAATACAAAATTGGGAGGAGTGGCTGATACCCCAGAGGGCTGTGTGGCCTTTCAGAAGGATGTCAACAGGCTTGAGACATGGGCAGAGAACTGTCTGATATTCAACAAAGGAAAATGCTGAGTCCTGCACCTGAGGAAGAATAACCCCAGGCACCAGTACAGGCTGGGGGCCGATCTGCTGGTAAATAGCTTTGGGGAGAATGGCCTGCGGATCACGGTGGACAACAAGCTGTCCATGAGCCAACAGTGTTCCCTTGTGGCCAAGAAGGCCAACGGAATCCTGGGATGCATTACAAGAGCATTGCCAGCAGGGAGGTGATCCTGTCCCTCTGCTCAGCCCTGATGAGGTCACACCTGGAGTGTCGTGTCCAGTCTTGGGTTCTTCAGTACAAGAGTGACATGGAGCTCCTGGAGCAGGTCTGGCAAGGGGCTACAAAGTTGATTAAGGGACTGGAGCATCTGTCTTACAAGGAAAGGCTGTAAGGACTGGGCCAGTTCAGCCTTGAGAAGAGATGACTGAGAGGGGACCTCATCAATGTATGTAAGTATCTGAAGGGAGGGTACCAAGAGGACAGAACCAGGCTCTTCTTGCTGGTGGCAGTTAATAGGACAAGAGGCAATGGGTAGAAACTGATACACAGGAAGTTCCACCTGAATATGAGAAAGAACTTCTTTACTGTGTGGGTGACCAAACACTGGAACAGGTTGCCCAGAGAGGTTGTAGAGTCTCTCTCCCTAGAGGGAACCATCTGGATACAATCCTGTGCCATGTGCTCTAACATAATGCTGCTTGAGCAGGGAGGTTGGACCAGACTATACACTGTGGTTCCCTTCCAACCTGACCCCTTCCATGATTGTGTGAGGGAAAAAAAAGCCAGAATGCAACACCAGGTACAGTCAACAGAAACTGGGAGATCTGTAGGTGTAGCAATTCTATCTGAGAGCCTAGTCTTTTTTTCAGAAATTTTATGAAATCTCATTTTCTTAATTACATAATACCTAACTGCACAATAAATTACTGACTGCAATGTAGATTGTCATCTGCAATTGTATACTGCCAGAGTATACTGGACAGAGAAGGGAATTGAATACAGTTTGTTTGTATGTATGTTTATTTTACTTCAGTGTGTCTTTCTTCATATGCTATAGGTAAGGAAAAATTGGTTGGTTCTGAAATATTTGTTATTACGTTTCCCTGCCCTTGACAGTAGAAAAGATGATCTTTGTCAGCACAGCAGCTTCTGATGAGACAAACAGAGCACTTTGGGGATAATTTGGCAGATGTTAGTTGAAAATGACTAAGAGTATTCAGTAGGGGAATAAGGTGGTTAAAAGTTGTATTTCGTACTTCATTATTAAAATGGAATTTATTTCATCAAATACATGAAAGAAATTTGAATATCTTTATAACCTCACTACAACCTCCTTTCAGGTAGTTGTAGAGAGGGATAAGGTTCCCCCAGAGCCTACTTTCTCCAGATTAAACAGCCTTAGCTGCTCCTCACAAGATTTGTGCTCCATACACTTCACCAACTTCATTGCCCTTCTCTAGACACAGTCCAGCACCTCAATGTCTTTTTTGTGATGAGGGGCCCAAAAGTGAATACAGTATTTGAAGTGCAGCCTCATCAGTGCCAAGTACAGGGGGATGATCACTGCCCTGGTCTTGCTGCCCACACTATTTCTGATACAAGCCAGGATGTTATTGGCCTTCTTGGTGACTTGGACACAGTGCTGGCTCATGTTCAGCTGGCTGTCGACTGACACCCTTAGGTCCTTTTCATTTGGGCAGCAATGCAGCTGCTCTTCCTCGAACCTGTAGTACCACATGAGTTTTCTGTGACCCAGCTGCAGAACCCAGCCCTCGACCTTCTTGAACCTCACACAGTTGGCCTGAGTGCATTGATCCAGCCTGTCCAGATCCCTCCTTCAGAGCCTTCGTAACCTCCATCAGATCAACGCCCCAGCACAACTTAGTGTTGTCTGCAAACTCACTGAGTTCAATCTCCTTGCCCAGATCATTGATAAAGATATTAAACAGAACTGGCCCCAACACTGAGCCCTGGGGAACTCCGGTAGTTACTGACTCACAGCTGGATGCAGCACCATTCATCATCACTCTCTGAGCCCTGCCATTCAGCCAGTTTGTAACCCGGTGAAGAGTGCACCTGTCCAAGCCACAAGCAGCTATGTATGGCCTTATATGTTTGCCACCAGACTGTTGGTTGAACCTGGTTTCCAATACCAGATCTACTCTTCTTTTTTTCTGTGACTGGATTTTTGTCATTTTCCTTCCTGCTTTGCTGTTACCCTCATCTTCTGACTTGCATTGTCTTGCAGAGTAACTCTCTTCTGCTGCTCCCTGGCACATATAACATCACCCCTTTCACATTCCAATGTTCTCTTTTTCCTACCAGATGGACAGGAGACTGCTTTGGCTTCATGTCCCCAAGTTCAGTCAGTAATGAGTCGGAACATATATTCCTCATTCACAAATACAGCTGGTCACACAGATCAAAACAGCGGTCACATAAACATGAATAGCACATCCACTTCTGTTCTACCTTTTCAGCTGATGAGGTTTAAATCTACCTGTGGAATATTCACAAGTACAGTGTGATTCTCCACAATATCTTGGCCCAGAGCCTGGCTTCCTCCACTTCCTTGAATCTGAACCTATTGTGTATCAGACCTACAGCCTGCCTCTCCAGATAAGGTCACTCACATCCCTTACTCTACTCATTGGCTGGTGAAGTTTGCTAGTGGCTCATGTACATATGAACATAAAGGACAGAGATGCACTGGGAGAAAAGGAACAGAATTTCATAAGAATATAGAACAGACCGCAATGATCCAGCAAAGGACTTTGTACAAGTGCACTGATCAATGGGTTGCTTACACACAACCAGTGAGTTTGAGCCCCTTTTCTCTCTTCCCCTGCCCCATTTGTTCCTTCCCATCCACCTTCATCTCTGCCTTTGATCCTCTCCCTACATATCACATAATAAATTTCACACTTTTTCCACAATTTTTTTAGGACATTCCATACTAAGTTTTAAATAATCCCATGTCTTCTTTTTTTTGTCCCAAAATTCTCTTCTCCCTGCATCCTATAGGAAGTGCTATTGTCCTTTAGACAATAACCCCATTTAGTTTGCATGGTTTTCTAGGGAATTTATTTTGCTGAATCATTTTGGTGAGCTTCACACTAGGGAAATTGATCTAATATTTGTCCTTTAATAGTTTTAGAAATAACTGGGTCAGTGTACTCTTTCATTGACTATGTTGTCAGGATTCCTTTACCTGTCATTGTTTCTCAGATCCTTTTTGTTGTTTTGTTCAATATAACAAATGATTAACCTTTTGTGAGACAACTTAGGCAACGAAAGACATGAAATATATGTCTTCATAAAATATCCTATCTAGTAAATATCATACAAAATTTTTTGCATCGTCTTAATTTTAAAATAGGTAAATTTTTTTTTAATATTTATTTCATTTCTATATTTACGTACATACATAAGAATGCAGCCTTCAGGTTCTAAACCTGCTTTAGCTCCATACTAATCCCATATCAGAGCAAAGTAACTCTATATGAAGTATATTCCAGCTCTCTTTTCCCTGGTTTCCATCCAAAGAAAACCCACCTGCATGTTCCAATAGCAGGTGCTCTAATATGTACTACATGCCAATCTGCAAAGCAGGACACTGTAACAGATTATACAAGCATGAAAAAGAATGTCTAGACAGAGCTGTAGTAGTTTGATTTTTAGGTCTTCCTTGGTAACTGAGGTCAAAACTAAGGAAGTATTCCATTCTATCCCTTTACGTAAACAGAGGTATAAATAAGATGGAGAGAGACATCTCTTCCTCTCTTCTCTCTGGCAAACTTGGGAGACAGCAGGTCCCTGCAGTTGGTCTCGCTTATCTGGTAGTTGAGGCCTGCTCAGGCTTGTTGTTTGCCACGAGGGAGGTGGAGGGTGCTGGCTGTGTCTAGTGCGATCCTGCTTTTCTCAAGGGAAGTGATGAGATTTCTTTTTGTTAGTTCTTTATTTGCTAGTTCCTAGGTTTCGATTGTGCATATCTGTTTTGTTTTTGTCCCTTTTTGTCCCTTTTCCCTTCCCCTTCCCCTTCCCCTTTTTGGGAGCTGTCTGGGGTTCCCATGTTTATATGTATATAGTATTTTAATGGTATATATCTGTGATATATGTGAAATATATATATTTTTACAATAGCTTTTGCTACTCCATTTTTTTTTCCTTTGGAGGGTTTTCGCTGTGGTCTGTTGGGGTTTGGCAGGAGGCCAACTACAACTGACTACAAGAGCCTGAAGACCTTTTGCCTTTGGCACAAATAAGAGTTCCTCTTCTTCAGTTTGTATTCAGAGTTTGAGAAGTATGAGAACAGAAGCTACAAAGAGTTTCATCGTTTTCTCTGGTTTAAGCAAGAAAACAAGTAAAAGTGAAGAACATAGACATTAGCATTTTTGCTAAGTCTGAGAGCCAAAAAAATTGAGCTGTAGCCAAGCAGAATAGATAATAACTATTCAGACTTTTTTTTCACTGTGAAAACAAACATTTAAATAAAGCAGACTGGTTTCCTATGAGTGGCATAATTGGTGAAATATCTTTCTCAAAAGATCTGTGTATTTTTTCCTAATGCATTTTTCTCCATTATATCACCATCATAATTTGTATCTTTACCTGTGTGTCCAGCCTGAGTGCTGGATTGCTGTATGTATGCTGGTGTCTTTTCAGTACTCATATGCTAACTGTCCAGTTCTTCCTGCCAGCTTTTCAAAGGAGACATTAAAATTAGTTTTTTTCTCATGGTCACTGATTTTTTATGAAAATCATTTTTGATACCCTAAAATTTCTCTCTTGCTGTGCAGAAATCAGGAGAAAAATTATAGAGGTAATTGGACTTAGACAGACACAAAACCCACCAAAACAAACTGGTAACTCTTCTTTCTTCAGGAAACCAGACTGAAAGCAGAAAATTTGAGAAAGAGAGCTCATTATTATTATTCTCTGTCTATTTACAAACCTAAAAAAATGTGTATGTGAAAGACAGTAGAGAGCTATTTTGTTTATTTACTTCCTTGGCATACTTTTTATGTCTAAAGTAATTGCTCAGGAGGATGGAGATCATAGGAAATCCTACAGACCTTAGACAGAGTACTGGTTTTGGCTGTCTGGCTTCTTAGATAAGCAGATAGTAGATATATTTTGTCCTGGAAATTTGTTCTGAGTTCTTTTCAGTAAAAGAAAAAGCAAACCCAAACCCAATGTGTACTATTTTATGACAAGAATACTTTATTTCTGATGGCAGAAAAGCCATCAATAGAGAGCTATTTTGTTTATTTACTTCCTTGGCATACTTTTTATGTCTGAAGTAATCGCTCAGGAGAAGTAATTGCTCAGTCTTCTCTCTGTGCACTGACACAACCACATACAGCCTCTTTTCTCTCCCTCTTTACTTCCTTTTGTGAGAATAGTCTTTCGGATCACTCTCATCAGCCTCTGGGCAGATGATCAGTACTTGATGCAAGAAGCATAGGAGACATATCAGGAAGCCTTAGCATCTGAGATGGGTGGAGTTTATACAAAGGAAATGAGACTGAAAACTGAAGGAATGCAAGCAGATGAGATTTAATATAAAGATATACATAGATCCTGAGAACCATAGAAAAAAACTATTTCTGTCTGACTTCACTACTTCGTAAAGATCTCTTTTACCACAAGGAAATAACTGATGGCATCAGTCAAGCAGGTTCCCATTATATAAGGAATAATGAAAAGTTATGAAGTTTGCATGGTTCATATGGGGTCAGGGTGAATGCTAGAAGTTCCAAATGGATGTCTAAAACTGGAACTCTGCCCAAGATCCCCAGTGCAATTTACAGTGCAATGTGGAGAAAGGGAAAATTATGAGGGAATGCCATATGTGCGCGAACCACGAATAGACACAAAAAACTTCCAACATCCTCATTGGAATGACCCTCATTGGAATGATCTGAGGTCACAGCACCTCAGTAGCATCTGACCATTCAGTTCAGCTCCAGATACAAACTGTGGACTCCCTTGAAAAATGTAATAAAAGACTAAGACTTTTACCTCTGTCATTTCTTACTCACATCCAGTGGTTCTCCAAACAGACAGAAAAACATAAATCAACCAGTATTTAAGCAAGCCAGGATTTTTCATTGTTTCTGTACTTTGCTGGTACTTAGGACTCCTTTTTCCATTTCTAATTAATCAGATATGGTCAAAAGAGTAACAGAGAGAAAAAAAAATAATACAAAATCCACCATCCAATTTCTGGTTTGGTTGATTAACTTTGCCAATATCACACTACAAAACACTGTTTTTTATTGATAAATAAATAATTACTATGGTTAAAAAAAACCCCAAAACTGTAAACCATACTGCTGTAGAAAGAAAAAAAGCTAACTCAGTTTTTTCATGCCCATTTATAATCTTTACTCAGAAGTACCTGATTGTTCGTAGTCTCTAATTAGGTATACACAGATTCTTCAGTAAAAAGCTCTCATTACCAAATATAGACTTTGATCTGCTTCTCAGCACTTGTATTTTTTAATACATACTTTATCTATAGCAGCAATGACATTAATTGTAATATCATGAAAATTGGAAGAGGTTTGTGTAAAACAGAATAAGAAATGGAATTCTATATATCTAATGAATTTAATTTCTTTACTAGGAGAAACGGCTTTAGCAATCGGTTAGGACATTTATTTTTGAAAGCTGAAGAACAGGTTGTAGAAAAATTTAGGAACTGCTGAATTATTTCAGGGAAATACAGATGATTTATCCTTAACTTAGGCACTGAAGAAATAGCTTTAAAAAACAGATGGTCAGGTATAGACATGAACCTGTTTTATGGAAGAGCAGAAACACTTTCAAAACACTAAGACTGCCTCATACTAAAGATCCAGAAATAGTTCCTTAAAATGCTTTATGTCTCCAACACAATATGGCCAAGATGAAGCATGACAGGCTTTCAGGTCTTTACTCCAAGGGTTATTCTTATCCTAGAGAATCACTGAATAAAAAAGAACAATTCAAGCAGTACTCTCAGCTCTTGAGACTGATGTGATCACTGGGCTTTGTAATCAGTTTCCTTTTGTTTCCTAATCTATGATTCCAGTGTTCAGGTACTAGAAGATAAAGTATTTTTAAATTCCTGAATTCCCATACTCAAACAATTAGACATTCTTCTTGAATGCACACCACTATCATCACTGGAACTTCTTTTCTGTATTCTGTTAGAAGGAGGAACAGAAACAGACATTTAAAGAGCAAAATTTTTGACATTTACATTATGATGAAATTAATAGCACCCAAAAGTAAAAGTTACTTTTCTCTAACTATAAATATCCCAGATTAGTGGAGACAAATTTCACTGTAGTTTCAAGTTCCCATGAAAACATGGAATGCAAAATGCTAAGATAGTCTATTTTGTTCAAGCAGAAGGTAGACTTTAATGTGTTTCCTGAGGTCAACTCAGTGGAAAATATTGACTATCATGTAAAGTCTTCTACATCCAGTACTAATGTTCTAAGAATGATTGTAGGATCCAGTGCAAAGAAAAGAATTGTAGGAATATCTGATATATTGTTTTGAATGGGACTTAATAATGAACTAGGGGTTCCCTTGTTTAGCAGTGTCTATGACTCTTGGAATGTCCAGAAGAAGAGCTCTAGATAATGACAGTCCTGGAGCTGACTACAATTAAATAGGGTGAGATGTTTTGATTTACGTAGATAAATGACCAGGGATCTTTGCCAATACAGCTTTTCACTGAATATCCCACATTACCCTTCTTTCTAGGGGGTTCCTCTAACTCACTCACAACTTTATGTTTCCTTATTCATAAAAATAATTGACACAAGGCAGGAGCACCACAAATCACCCACCAGCAGGCAAAGACACTCCTGTAACACTGTTTCTTTCCAGAGCAGAGTTACTACAACTGCTATCTAGCAAAAAATGAGGAAGGGATAAAATGAAATTAGAAACACCTCTTTACATTCATAAAACTGCCTACATACATAACACATATTCAAGTGAGACATCATACTGGTTTCAAATACTTATTTCTTGACAAGTGGACATATGTGCCTTGGCTTCCTCTCACTTTTTACTCTGCTAGTAGTACAGAGCAGCTGGGACCTTAAATTTAAGTTAGGATTATGACTGTTATCTCTTGACAAATTTGTTCACAATTCTTCAGACATTTTTGATGATTCAACACCACTTAAAGTTGGCATATATCCAGATCTCTGCAGAGACTGTGGTTATGCTGAGCTTGTGATATCTCTCTATTTTTCACAAAGACAGGGATCTGGGTATTAGAGCAAACCTCAATTTCATTTAAAAACAAAGTCAGGATTTGAACAAAAAAGGTGAGGTCAGGTCCTTCACTACCATATGTCTAGAGTAATTTCACAGATTTTATGGCAATTTAAGCTAGAAATACACCAGGGTAAAACCACCAGCCTGACTAATAAAAGGTAGAAGGGCCTTATTCTGATATTTTTATATATATATATATATACACATATATATTTATACTGATATTTATATTATATATTATATATATATATATATATAAAAATCTGTCCTAGGGCATACTAGACACAGCACCACCAGCTGGTCAAGGGAGGAGATTGTCCTGTTCTGCTCTGCACCAGTGCAGCCTCACACTGAATATTGTGTGCAGTTTTGGGCGCCACAATATAAGAAAAATATTAAGCTATTAGAGAGTGTCCAAAGGAGGGCAACAAAGAGCCTTGAGGGGAAGCCGTATGAGGAGCAGCTGAGGTCACTTGGTCTGTTCAACCTGAAGAAGAGGAGACTGAGGGGAGACCTCATTGCAGTCTACAAGTTCCTTGTGAGGGGAAGAGGAAGGACAGGCACCGATCTCTTCTCTGTGGTGACCAGTGACAGGGCCCAAGGAAATGACCTGAAGTTGTGTCAGGGGAGGTTTAGGTTGGATATTTGAAAAAGGATCTTCACCTAGAGAGTGATTGGGCACTGGAACAGGCTCCCCAGGGAAGTGGTCACAGCATCAAGCCTGACAAAGTTTAAGAAGTGTTTGGACAATGCTCTAAGGCACATGATGTGACTCTTGGGGATGGTCCCATGCAGGGCTAGGAGTTGGACTTGATGATCCTAGTGGGTCTCTTCCATCTTGGCATTTTCTGTGATTCTGTGATGTATGTGTATATATATATATACATAATTACTACAGTACTGATCCTTGCAAATTTTAACTGGTTTTAAAGTCTTAGAAAATGGGAATGAAACTTTTCTTTACAGTCTGTTGTATCATTTATAACTTCATAGTTACAACACATATTTCACTTCAAAAAAGAAGGAAAAGAAGTCAAGATTTGAGATTTCCATGGCTTTATCAAGCATTGACTAAAATATCTAAAGTTGTAGATGTTATAGTTTTGATATTTTTTACACTTAGAAGTGAAAAAAAATCAGTATGCAGAATAAAAATTAAAAATTAAATAACATATTTTTCTTTTAATTTTTCCATTAGCATTTTATGAGTTGTTGCTGAAGCTGAAGTAATTTGAACAGCAACAAAAAAATTCTGTCCTCATTTGTATCTGTATAAATCAGATTTAATTCTCAAGAAATATTCCTTGACAGCATCTACATAGATTCATGGGATCAAACACAATTATGCCTTCCAGATATACTTCTAGTAATTTTAAAGTGTGTTGCTTTTTAAATCACTGCCTGTAGGAACAATAAAATGAGATTGAATGGCAACTTAGCAGCTCAGCAAGTGCAGTATAATATTTTCCTTGGTGCTGCAGGATACCTATGAACACTTAAAAATGTGCTTTGAAATGTACCAAATAGTTTTATTTAATATGGACACTTCAGAAATAGAAGAACTGATCAGCATGTGGGCATTATGGGCATTGCATTACTCTGCCACATTCTAGCAGCACAAGAATTGAAAGAGTTCTTTTATTAAATTTCTGATTAAATGTCTGAATGCTTATGGAGAATGAAAAGTAGGACTACCATAAAAAACAGTGGAGAAAACCAAATACATTTAGTTCACAAAAATATTTGGATATCTCTTCTTAACCAGTACTACTCATAGTAAGCCTTTTTATTAAAGACCACAAGTCCATTTGCTTGGAAAAAACATTTATAAAAATTAATACAGATAGTTTTACTAAGTCTGATTTTATCAATGTCATTTAATTTTGGTTTACTGGATCTTAGACCAAATCTCGTATTTCAAAGGACAATTCTTAAGACTGAGAGTAAAAGTTATTGTGAAGTCACGGTATGTCAGCCCCTCTTGCTGAAGTAGCCTCCCTTATTTTGACATTATTAAAAAGGTTATTTGAGCCAAAGAGCGAGAGATATAGTCTCACAATGAAAATGCTTCTCTAGCTTAGCAGGTTAAGGACTTGCAACTGTGAAGGAAAAGCAACAGTTTCTACTCCCACTCAAAAAAATATTTGAGGCATTTAATATTATGCTATATGGATATAAGTTTACAATAAGTTTATATTTGGAAGAAAGCCCAGAAACTCTTTTTTAATGACCTTCCTTATCTATACTAAGACAAAGTTGAATTTAATAGTACATATATGAGCTCTATTTGGCCATAACTATGCAACCTATTAGTCATCTGCTAAATTGCCATCACCAGGAAATGTCTGGTGCATCCTGAGATGACAGCAAATAAGACATTCCTTTCTTGCAGGGTCTTTCTTGCTGCAGTGCAAATGCATATAAAGATGATTGCTTGCACTTTTTTCTTTGCAACACTGTGTAACACTATTGATGTGCTGATTTATTCCCTGATGTTCTATTGATTTGATTTATTAAGTTTGCTAAATGTATGATCTTGCCTAATCTGTAACCTTGTAATCCCAAAAGCCAAATCACATAAAATACTACCTTTCCTCTATCATACAAAAGTGACATCTTAATTTTCCAATTACAGATGTATATTTTCCTGGAATTATTTGTGTAATAAATTGAAAAAAGAATGATAAAATATCTAGTCTACCTACAATGGGTGGTTTTGTGATCCATATTTCTGTGGTAACTTGTCATTGTCTAAATCCAGTTGGCAACTAAGCTTCACCTAGCCATTCACTCACTATCCCCCACCCCCAGAGAGTTAGGGGAGAAAACTGGAAGAACAAAAAATGAGAAAACTCTTGGGCTGAGACCAAGGCAGTTTAACAGGTAAATCAAAAGCTGCATGCACAAGTGAAGTAAAACAAGGCATTCGTTCACCACTTCCCATGGGCAGGTAGTTGCTCATCCATCTCCAGGAAAACAGGGCTCCTTCATGTGTAACAGTGACTTGGGAAAATGGAACACATGTACCTCCTTCCTCTTTCTTCCCCCAGCTTTATGTGCTGAGCATGATACCATATGGTATGGAATACCTTTTTAGTCATCTGGGCACAGCTATCCTGGCTGTGTCCCCTCCCAAATTCTTGTGCATCCCCAGCCTCCTCACTTGTGGTGTGGGATGAGAGTCAGAAAAAGCCTTGAGGCTGTATAAGCTCTGCTCAGCAATAATTAACACATTCCTGTGTTATCAACTTCAATCTCAGCACAAATACAAAATATAACCCCTAAGTAGCTACTGAGAAAAAAATTAACAATCCCAGACAAAACCAGAACATAACTTTAATGGTATGTGGAAGACGAGAGATCTCCCTCACTCAAATCATCTTATCAACGACTTTCTCAGTGTAAAAGGGAATAAAAAGTAAAAGGGAAAGTAATAACAGAGAGACATACACCTGATAGACAAGGAAGACAGGGGCAAAGACCAAAAGTCTAGAGTTACTAATTAAAAGGCTATTAAGAACTTCAGGCACAGATTTGGAGAGAGACAACCTGGACTATCAAAGTGGTAAGAAGGGGGAAACAAGAGGACTATGAAGATATGTATATTCAAAGGTGACCTTTGGTACTATGAAAAATTTATTAAATAATTTAGGGGGGAAGCAAGTCAGGGAGGAAAAAAGGAGTGAATAGACAGGAAAGGGTATAAAAGGGTCTGTTTTTTTGTAATCGAATGTCAGTGGCTGTGTTGTGATGGTAGGACACTGCCCCAGTGTGCCCACATTCCAGCTGCTTGGGAAGGGTCTTGTATCTTCCCCAAACCAGGTGTGCATGGGGTGTATATATGTGGGATGTGCATATATTTTCTGGCAAAAATTACTGAAACTGCCAGGGAGTAGGAGGTCCCCTGTCCAGGGAGAGGTATCAGGCAGGAGGAGGGGCCATGCTAGTCTTCGAGGGGCAGCTGTGAGTGTGGGTGCACAGGGACTGTGCAGCGAGCACCCATCAGGACCAGCCAGAGAGTCAGGGACCTGTGGGCTGGGTAAGGGGGCTCCAGTGCAGTCCAGGTGTGCTGGGTGGGCAAAGGGTTTGTACAGCTGCTTGGGGAATCTGCGAATGTCCATGTGCTTGAGAACCTGGGCAATGTGGTGTGTGTGCTGCACTAGTGACTTTCTGCCTCTGCCAGCCCAAGAGAAAGAGGGGATGTGGCCTTCTGTGCCTGTATCTGGTGTGAGTCCTGTGTGTGGGGGCTGATGTGGGGCAGTGGCCATGTGTGTGACCAGCTGTGTCTGTGTCCTCTGTGCATGCGTGCGTGCGTGCATGTGTGTGTGTGCATGTGAGAATCCAGCAGCCGCCTTTGTCCTGGAACAGACACCCTGAGGTACATGAGGCTGGTCTCCAGTGGCTGGACAGGAAAAATTCCTGTTCCCTGACACTGCTGGAGTTGGTGGCCATTTATAAGCTGCTTTAACAAGAACAATATGTAATCTCGATATTTCTCATATTTATGATCACAGACTTTTTTGCCAAAATTGGGAATAATCTATCTCTATTCTACAACTATAATACTGGAATTCAGCTTTGCTTTTTTTGTGGACACAGTTTGCTTGTATGTTTTGATTTTTTCTTATAATTTTCCTATTAACATATTATCCTTCTCATGGAAACACAGATAAATTTTAAGTTGACTAATTGCCCAAACCTGAGTAGAGGCTCAGACATTGTTGTCGCTTGGGTTGGACCTTCCAAGTAAACTTAATAATAATAATAGCAATGCAGACTTAACTTCCTTTACTGAGAAGTTCTATTTAAGGAAAAAATATTCAACATCATTATGATTTAGGAAACAGAAAGGAACTACCAGCAGTTGTAAGCCACCAAAAAGTGAGACAATTTGAATATCTTCATTGCTACTTATGTTCAATCTAACTGAAGAATCTCTACATAGCACTTCAGTCTCTCAGTGTAACAGTTACATAAGTTCAAAACTCGAAAGAGTGCTTTTGATTTCCTTTTATTATAAGATAAATTCCCTCATAACTCATTAGGAAAGAGACTAGAAGACATTAATTCATTCATTCTGTAAAAAGGACATGTAAAAAATTCAATCCTGGATGCATGTATTTCTAAATGTGGCGATGTGTATCTGAGAGTATATATATATCGCTTATTAATATATTAAGTAAATAAACCATACGGACCCAGTTAGCTTGGGGATTCACAACCAAATCCTATTTATTCAAATGACACAACACCTTTTATATGCACCTCAAAGCAACATGTGACTCCCTTGACCAATCACCACGGATGACTCATTGCCCATATCTGCTGGTTTTCTTCGGGACTTCATTTCCCAGGATGCCTCATTAAGCATCCTTCCTAAAACCCAACTCCAACATAAAAGTTAGATTCTTAAATGCATTCTGAGCAGCTTCTTTGCAGTTCATAAATGTCTTATTGCACAGATGCCAATAGCACTGTCTAAGGCCAGTCAACAATGGCATTGAGGTGCTTAATTCCTCTTTGCAAGCAATGGAATATGAAGAATTCAACATCTCTGTACCTCTGTGGATCTGGTTTTGGGATAATGAATTTTTGTTGTGAAAGGGCATTTTGTGGTTACCTTATATTTAAGCACCTGCAAACTAGGTTCAAAGTTTCTCAGACATTCTTTCTGAATATAAATTACTCCAACAGGTCTGAAGATTATACCTCCACTCTTTCCTTACACAGTCATTTAGTACTCAGTCAAGTTGCAGCAGGTTCAGAGGATTTAAAGGAGCAGTTCTAACCTCTCAGCAGGATACACAGTGATGCAGTAAAATAAATGATATTATGATACATTAATTTTTCAGACCATTTATAAGTACTAAAGTATAAGAATGTGGCTAGGGCATCCAACATGTTAGAAAGAAAATATGTTTCTCAATACCAAATTAGTAAAAAAATTGGACACAAATAGAGCTACTGGGCCAAAATCATCCTCTCTCTGGTGCACCCAAGAATAAAATCAATCTGTAGAAAGTAAAATAAGTTCTGGAATACAGACTGAGGCTCCTTTGGCAGTCAAGTACTCAATTGTTTGACAAAACTTGGAGACAATTCACTCTAGCTCTCTTGAATCCTGTCCAGGTATTCTTCCATCATAGGGACAACAGCTTTCAAAACCTTTGTATCTCTTTTCAGTTATTGCATTTTCTGTATTTTGCCCTATAAGTATTCTTTATCTCAAGAACTTGTGTTCGCAATAATCAAACTTTGAATTATACTTGCAAGTTTATGGGGAAAATAATCAGACATAGTCTTCTTTCAAAATTTTGAGAAATTATGTTTTCAATGGATAAACATTCAATGTACTATTTTTTTTGTTTATTTCTGTCCTTAGACATTTTAATCTTCGTAAGAAGGGAAGACATCTCATAATAGCTGAGAGAAAATGGACTTCTCCTACTGTTAATTTGACAAAACATAATTTACCAACTCCCCATATCCCTCATACATAAGATAATTTTGAATGGAGTTAATAATAAATTTATTTCTGAAGTCCTTTCTTTGGTCGTGTCCTTTCTTTTGTTTGATTGATTTCACCTCAAATATATTCATATACATATCCTTACTTTTCAATATAAAGGCAAGCAGATAATAACAGTTCTCAGTACCCAAACTTACTGAAAGAGTAGCTTTACTCTGTAAGCAGAATAAAGTCACACTTGTAACAATTGACACATCTAAGAGATAGGTACATTTGACAGGAAAACCAAAACCAAAACAAAACCATACAAAAATACCCTAAAAACAGCACTTGAAGATTCTACCCGTAGATATTTAGACCTAGTAACTGCTATCAAAAGTGTTACAGCTACTGTTGGATGAATCTGTAATAAGGTAATTAGAAACTGGTCCCTCGGCCAAAGTAAAACTGTATACAGATCACTGTAGATCAATCTGGGGAGACTGGATTGTCTGTGGAAAGGAACAAGAAGGTGGAATATGTTTTTTCAGGTCTCACGTATTAGTCTTTCTGCATATGTATAAGACATTTGCACAAGCTTTGTGAAAACCTGTGGTTCTCTGCATTGAAGCCTTCTTCAACTGTCCAGAAGGATTTTATCATCCAATAAAGTAGTCTCAGTCTATTACTGAAACTCAGATTGAATCAGGTCTTTGGAAGTGCTTGGATTTTCTTCAGGTTGTCCTATAATTAATTCTGTAAGAAAATTATTCTTCTTTACAGATGAAATGCACAAAATACCTGATAAGTTTCTTTCTTTAGTTCTCTCTACTGTGAACATTATGGAATGAAAAAACCATCTAATTTGATACAGATGACCCATGTATTTTCTTTGTTCTTTTCACTTCAGAAATATATCTGTGAATATATTACTGAGACATCTTTGCATATTCACTGTTTCTAAAGATTTCACTGCCTAACACATGTATATTCAGATGATTTTAGGTATTCTATTTGAAATTTTTATAGCTTTTCATAATAAGTGTTGCAGGAATACCTAGATGTCTTAATAGACAAGATAATAACAAGTTGGCTGCATTTCCCTTAACTTTAGATACTGAAATCAATAGCTAAAGTAGTGACTTTAGGCTCCCCTTTCTGTCTATGAAGACCTCTTTTCAGGCTGTGATCTAAACCTTATTGAGGGGTTTACAATTGTATGAACAGACTTCAAAAATAATATATTTGTCTGCACTCACTATGAAGCAGTACTGGGGTAACCAGGTTAGATATGGATGTTGACATGGTAGTTATTTGCATTTAGTCAGATGAATATCAATTACAAAAAGAAAGTCCTTTCCCCGAGGAATTTATTATCTAAATAAGCAAGGGAGAAATTAAATAGCTTGCACAAAATCAGAACCTAAAGTATCTCCTGAGTCTTATGAAAATATTTTAAGAAGATGACTACATCTGTTCCAATTTTTGATATACAATTCCTCTTTCAAAGCTTCTTTAGCACCCTGGAAAAGTTCTCATACTACACTGCTATGTTGATGACAATTTTTCTATGTTTATTTTTTATCTTATTTCCATTGTACTAAAAATGCTGTTTGATTCACTTCTACAGAGACCTCATAAAAAATTGAAAGGCTTCAATAATTCTAAATCATTCTCCACAGCATATAGAGATTTAAATTTCAGTGCTAATTTTTTTATTAGCACTTTAATTTGGAAGGTACTAGACTTCTACAAGATTTAAAATTATTGGAGCATTTCAAATTTTTATAAGCTTTCCAGTAAAGATGTGACTATGGTTCTGGCTTTATAAAGTGTAGTACAATTTAAATTTAATCTAAATTATTTAAGTGTTTCAGACTTCAGGGAGATTTTCAGTCTTTCAAACTGGGATACATGTTCAGAGACTAGAACAATCTTATAATGTAAAGTGCTTTCATCATTTTAAAGACCAGCAGGCAAGATTCTCAACAGGCCTTTTTTATTGTCAGTTTGTTAATTTAAATTATTTGTTTTCACCTCCAGTGTATGGAAAGGAGAAAAGTAAAATAAGAACATAAAGTGAAGACTGTTTCCTCTAGAAAGTTTAAGATAACAATGAGCATTTCTGTTAAGATAGAGGGTGAGGTAATGTGAAGAACACTGTTTTTGTAATATATATTTTGAAACTTGCTTTAAGATGTTACATGTTCTATAATCTCACCATACCCATCGATTTAATGTGTACTCATTATCTCAAAAGTTCAAAGATATATAACTTGCTGTCCTCAATTATCTCAAAAGTTCAAAGATATATAACTTGCTGTCCTCTTGTTGAGAACTGTCTTGCCTGCAGAGGAAGCAAAATGCATTTAGTTATATTTTGTTTAGTTTTCATCTAACATGAAGATGTTAACTTCCTGTAAAATCAAAAAAGGATATTTCATTTCTATAGCCATCTTTGCTCTACAATCAGCAAAATATTATGGCATTGAATACATATGGGTTTCTGATTCATGCAGTCTTTTGAAACAAAATTTCAAAGACCATTTTTGGCTGCCTGGGGAAGAATTCTGTTAGCATCACCAGCAAATTTGGAACTGAAATGTCTCCATCCCTCTAACACATGAACATAACTAATTCATCTGGTCTTTTCCATCACTTTGAGAGTTATTTTCTGTTACTGGAACATCATTTGCCATTCAGATTGCTTAGTCAAAGTAATCTCATTTATCTTTCATAGCACTATAAAAATTCTAAAGGCACAAAGTAATTGTAAAGTTAATATTGAAAGGTGTCAGAATCACTAATTTTGCAGGAATGAGCTTTCAGATTCAGTTTGAACAAAAGTTACATTAAATCTTTTGTGCATATGTTTATCAAGATGCACCAAGAGCTTTTGAGGAGTGGTCAACTGTGATAGCAAAACAGCCACTAGAAACTCTTGAACTAGATGGAGCAGGTGGGAAAATGTCCTCTTTGATCCTCTGTTTTGGTGGATCAGATCCAACCAGCTAATGGACAGTCATGTAATTTGTATCACCCTAATCCAGAAAGAACTTAAAAGATATATTATTTGAGTTACTAAAGGAGGGGAGGACCTAAGATTGTTCTTTTGAGTTGAAATAGATGATAAAGACAATGTCTTCCCCTTTCAAAAAAGAGTTTTCTGGTTTGATAGTAGAATCTTATTGTACAACATCAGTTAAAGCCCATTTGCCACTCACCTGGCTCATATGTATGTAGGATATATGGAAAATATCTATACTAAAGAAGCTACTGACTATGTAGAGTGGCAGTTGATAATAAGTAACAGGCACTAAATTAAAAAAAAATTTCTCATTTGAGAAAAATATGTAGTTTTTCTCCGGACGCGAATTTGAGGTTATAACAAATCAAAAGGTTTTTAAAAAGTCTTAGATAAAGATAACAGTTCTGAGTAGTTTCTAGGTTAAAATATGGAGCGTAACAAATAATAAATGTTTTCAATCTATTAAAATTTGAAAAATCTATTTTTTTGTTCTTTAGAGTGTCATTTAAATTTCTAATGCCATATCTGCTCTAGCACTGGCCCTCATTATAACAGTATGAGTACAACCACAACCTTAGTTTTCCATTTGGTTATTTAACATGAGATAAAAATTACTGTAGTTTTCTGAGCTACAGTTCTACCTTAAACAATCTACCTAGCTACTGGTCTTCCTGCAGTCTGCTTGACTAGGTGGGAGATCTTCAGCAGGAAACCATAAAACTGTATTCTGTGTGGTCTTCAATAAAGTAATCATCCCTCTATAGTAGTATTTACACTCTTCTGTTATACCACAGTTACTACGAATCTTAGCCCCACAAAGTCAAACTTAGGAGTCATTCCTTCCAAACATTCTGTAGCCCCCAAACTCATTTATCTGATGTGGCATTTGATATATCAAGAAAAGAATTATAAAAAGTTATATTCTCTTTTTCTGTAAAAGCAGTAGTTTGTGGTCTCCACTGAACAGTATGAAGAGCACTCTTAAACACTGTAACTCTATTGCTTATTTACACATATTGTTAAATGCCTTAAAGTGCTCTAAATATTTACTACCATGGTTTTGTTTTTTGGTCTCCAGCAATTTCCCAAACAATTTATATTAAGTTCTTGAGAGTTAGGATGGTCACAGGCCATTCCCAATAGACAAAATAGGGAAGTCCATATTTTCTCAGGAGTGTATAAAAATTTAATAGTATGGATAGCAGCTGTTTGGAATCAATTGATGCGACTCAGGGAATGGGTCCCAGTACTTTTAATATATTCATTTAATTCTTTGGGATGTGGTTTTCAACTTACGTGTTACAAATAATTATGCATAAACCTTCTCTACAAAACTGAACAATTTAATTTGTTGAGAAAACTATTTTTAGTCAGGATTATTGCTCAACAATTTGCCTGACCATTGCTTTCACCCTTCATAAATGGTATGTCTACTACTTTCCAGGTGAGAAGAGAGTCTAGTAATACCCACAAGACAACAGTGTTTCTGATATACCTTATCAGGTTACCCATTCTGTGATTATCTAGCAAATTTATGGAGTACAGAGAAACCCTTGGAGTAAGGTGTGTGAATGACTGCAGGCTCAGGAGAAAAGAAGTACACAGGAATAAACCTGTTCTCTGACCAGCATCTACTTCACAAAAGCCAAGCCTGAAGACAGGTCTTGCTTTGAGACTGCATCGTAGTTGAAAGAACACAAAATAAGACACACTCTATCTAGTCAACTTTGCAGCTGAATTAAATAGAAAAAGGTTCTTGGGATATAACTAAAATAAAGGCAGTCAGGCACAGTTGAATTCCCCCTCCACATATACCACCTACAATTTTGTCTTTGAATGTAATCATCTCACTAATATTTGAAAAGCAGTAAATGTTAGGAAGTCTGTATGCATGTTATGGTGTTGGTCTAATGTTAACAATGGTTTCAAAACTCATGGTCCTAAGCAGGAGTGTTGCCCAGGGTCCAGAATTCCTAGTCCAAAGTCATGATTCTAGAGAGACTGAGAAGTCCTATAATGCTAAACTTACAGATTTTTACCTCACCAGTGCAAACCATTATTCTGGAAAAGAAGTGTAATGAGCTGTTGTTATTATTGTTGTTATCATTATTCATATTGATGTGAATATTATTAATAGTACTATTAATATTAATATTATTTTGTCTTGGAAAACTGAATTCTTTAAATGAGTTTAAATTCTAGGTTTACTACATTCTCTCTGCTGCTCTCTCAGATGGTTACGCCCAAATTGTTAGAGGCATTTGTATGGATGAACTTTGGATATTCCAATGATAAACTTGGCATTAGTATCTATGTGGTTCTGTTACACAGATATGTGGGAGGGATATTAATATGAAAAGGAGCTAAGCAGGAAAAGGAACAGTGGTTAAGTGGGACCATGAACACTGAAAACTTCATAAACTCATGCAGATCAGCTACAGAAGTCTCTTATTACTGGCTCCAATGACTTAGTGTGAAAAGTCTTCGGAAGCTTCCCTGGATCTCACTGTCCTGGGGACCTGCCGAGAAATTTCCCTGGCTCATCAATTGTTGTGGATTTGAGTCTAATTTTCTTTCTTAAAATTCAGTACTATTGTACCATTGCTTTATAAACTCATTAACTGTTTGTCTAGAATCAGCTAGTTCATTGTGGCTGTTCCACATTTCTCAAATTTTCAATCAATTCCTCTGTATTTGCAAGTAGGTCAAGGATGGATTCTACTCTAGTGTTTGGCTGTCTTTGGTTACTAAGAGATAATTCCTCTATAAATGGTCTCTTGTTATTCTGAGTACCTTGAGATTTTATCCAGGAAATTTTCATTCCTGTAGGTCTCTAGTCATATACTGTCTGTCTTTTCTTCTTTGTATTTAATTCCTTGCAACTTTACCTAAAAGCTGAACCATTACATTTTTTAAGGACTTGTGGAGTTCTCTCATGTAGACCTGAAGTTGTCAAATATCTTGAAAGAATCATACACTTATTTTTGGTCAGTTTTGTTTTGATTTTCTTTTTTTTTTCTTTCGGCATGAGGTAAACTAGATCTACCCAATACTGTTGGGCTATTTAAAATCCTAATAAGAATCCTGCCTCCAGCTAACCTTTCCTACATATACACGGTTATATTATCTTGGAATTCTAGTTGAGAGAACTATCAGGCATACTTTCAATAAAGCACATTATGCTGCTGTAATACCATCTTTAAATATTATTTCTGTGTCTTCTTCTTATCTTCTCTGTTCTGTTTTTGAAATTATCAAAGTATGTAGTTCATTACTCACTCTTTTTTTCACTGTATTTTTTTTCACCATGCACTCCATACAAGATTCAGTGTTTTATTAGCAACAGTTTGGAATGTCTGTATGTACCAGATGGAGTTAAAAGCAAACTATTTTCCCTCTTCTAACTGCTAACAGTGGTTTAACACTTTTCTGAAGATATGTACCAATTCTGAACTTAGATTAATTAGTCATATGTCAAAATATGGTAGGTCTCAGCATAGACTATTGTAACATGCATGACTTGCAGCTGTTAGCATTAATAATACAGAACTCAGAGACAATTGCAATATCTGTTAGGGTCCTCAGTGTTATAGAAATTATGATAAGCAAATCTTTGACATGATTATTGTATCAGTCTATAGTTTGTGAACACTAATAAGATGTACTTTGACACAGGGCATGATGTCTGAACTAAAAAGCCATTACCAAAATTATAATATAAATGAAATGTGGAATGAAAGGTTAATAATGAGTGCCCAGATGCTATACTCTGAATGCTTAGAATATTGATGGACTGTTCCAGTCAGGTGCAATGGATGCTCTGGACACATGGAACATTTGAGAAATACAACATTGGAATATACTGAATAATACAGTATGATACAGATGTTTTCTAGGGGATGGTAGTTACTGAATTCCTTACTAAGCACTGGAAAGAAAATTGGAATTTCAGTGATGTGGAAAATGGGACTTCATGCAAATTCTACTACCGGTTAAACGGGATTCATCTTTTTACTGATGACTGGAAAAGACTACTATTTTCATCTGATTCAAAACCTGAGAAAGACAGGAAGAAAACAATCAACAGAAAATCCAATCACTTTTGTGGAAAATCATTCTAGACCTATTAACTGACTTGTGGACTTAATCTGACAATATTCTACATATTAAATAGTATTAACTCTTATATATATGCAAAAAGTTTTATTGCTTTAGTGTATACTTTTTTTTTGCTTGTGATTTGTCCCAAACAATGTCTCTGTTATTTGGAAAGTTGCCTGGTCACAGACAGCATATCTGTGTGTTATTACAAGCAGTAGGCTATAGGAAGGGCTAAGTGTAGCTGTAAGAGGACTGAAGTTTTGTGTCTTGGTCTAGATGAAAAACACTCATTTCATCAAGAAAAATTATGATCAATGACTGAGATCTAACTGTAGGTACTCCTGGGAAATCATGGAGAAATGGGAGGGACAAGTAACTTTGATATTTATCAATGCTTCATTATTTTTCCTCAGATCCTGGAACTCCTTAATCAAAACTGAACTGTTAGCTACTTTTAAGTTTTGGAAAGATGAGGAGAGTCCAGAAGAAGGAACATGAACATAGCCTGGAAAAGCGTGCTAGTTGGTTCTCGTGTTAGATGGTATACACTCTTACCAAGCTCTGTTTTTCTTTACCAGGTAGAGAATAATACTTCATACCATAAGGTAATGTCACTTGCTGATGATATCCTGATTGCCAAGAGAAACTTCTATGCATTAGGCAGCTAAAAATTTGATTTACATCCAACTTGGAGAAGTGTTCCCTACTTGAGTTGTGTAGGCTTGGCTAAATGAGCGTAAATACGCCTAATTTTAGCTGATATGGAAAATAGATTAGTAACAGATGTTAGTAGATATTTTTTGCTTTGATAAGCTTAATTCAGATTTAATTCAGATTAATTTAAGCCTGTTTCATCAATAAATCAGATAAATCATATATCATCAGATGTCATCAGATAAATCAATAGTGTTGATAAATCAATACTGCTGTGAACTTAGTTGAATATTTTAGACAAGTGCATGCAATTCTGATATAAGGAAATCAGTTATGAATTAACTTGTCACATTTAAAGTTTTGCTTCAAGCCTTACTGTAACAATAGGACATGATGAAATGCCAGACTGTGGGCATTTGGCTATTACATGTCTGCCTGTAGGTGCCAAAGCTCCCATTACTGTTAATCGAAAAAATGGGCTTTAGTGAACTGCTCGCGTATTCATATCTCATACCATTTTACTCCTTTGACAGTACCCAGGATGTCAGCATGGAACTGACAAATGTGACACAAGAACTACAGGAGACTTGCAGACTTCTGGACCAGGAGATGGAGGTCAATGGTGTCATCTACATTGTAGAAAATTGCACTAGATGTCTTAACTTCAGCAACGGATTCCTGTCCCTAGTTGTTCAAGTCAGTGGAGTCTAGACAGTTAATTAGCTTAATCAGTACTGGATCACCACATGCACTTCACATTTACACGGCTTCTTTGTGAAGATCCATGTGCAAGCAAACTGAATCCTACTCCTATTATTCTGTAATTTGGTTCTCAAATTGAGTGCAGGATGAAAAGGGTCATTTGGTTCAACCACTCTGATAAAGCAGGGTCACCTAAAGTCAGTTGCCCAGAACCATGTCCAGACAGTTTCTGAGCATATCCAAGGAGGGAAATTTCACACCATACCTAGGCAACCTGTGCCAGTTCTCAGTCATCCTCAGAATAAAAAAGTATTTCCTGATGTTCAGATGGAACATCCTGTGTCACAGGTAGACCCATTCCTCTTGTTCTGCCACTGGGCATTGCTGGAAAGATCCTAGCTCTGTCCTCTTTACACCTTACCTTCAGGTATTTCTATATATTAATAAGATCCCCCTGAGCCTTCTCTTCTCCAGGCTGAACAGTCCCAACTCTCTCAACCTTTTATCAAGGGAGAGATGCTCCAGTCTCTTAACCATCTTTGTGACCCTTCACTGGACTCTCGATTATGTCCATGGTTCTCTTGTGTTGAGGAGCCCAGAACTGAACACAACACTCCAGGCATGACCTCACCAGGCGTGAGCAGAGGGGAAGGATCTTCTCCCTTGATCTGATGGCAATCTTTTGCCAAAGGCAGCTCAACACACCATTAATCTTTGCACCAGGGGCACATGGCTGATTTCCGTTCAAATTGGTGCCCATCATGACCCCCAGATCCTTTCCTTTGAAGTTGTTTTCCAGCTATATTGTGGCCCCCAGCATATATTTGTGTCTAGTGTTGTTCCTTCCCTGCTGCAGGACTTTGCACTGCTCCTTGTTGAACTTCATGAGGTTCCCATCAGCCCATTTCTCTAGCCTGTTGGGATACCTCTGGATGGTTCCATGACCATCAGTGACTCCTCCCAGTTTGGTGTCATTAGAAAACTGGCTGAGGGTGAACTCTGCCCCATCATTCAGATCATTAATGATGTTAAGCAGGACTGGACCCAGTACTGACCCCTGGGGTACACCTCTAGACGCTGGTCTCCAACTATATTCTGTGCCCCTGATCATAACCCTCTGGGTTTGTCCATTCACCCAGTATTCAATCCACTTCACGGTCTACTCATAGAGCCCATACTTTATCAGCTTGTCTATGAGTATCTTAAAGGACACAGTGTGAAAGATCTTTTGATGAAATTCGGGTAGATAATATCTACTGCTCCACCCTCATCTGCCAGGACAGACATTTCACCATAGAGGTTCATCAAGTTGGTCAAGTATGTGTTCCTCTTGGTGAATCCTTACTGACTACTTCTGATCACTGTCTTTTTTTGTGTGCCTGAAAATGTGTTTTAGGTTTAGCTTCTTTAAGACCTTCAGAGGGACTGAGGTGAGGCTGACCAGCCTGTAGCTCCTTGGGTCCTCCTCCTTAGCCTTTCTGAAAATAGGAATAACATTGCAATTTCCTTGTAATGACATCAACAAACTCTCTCAGCAATCGTGGATATATCCCTCATGGATCATGGATTTAGGTATGTCTGGTTTGCTTAAATATTCCCTGATATGATCCTCTTCCACGAAGTCTGTATCTCCTTTGCTCTAGATTATTCCCCTATGTATATTATTCCCAATAATATTTTGGAGTGTATGTTTAAACCCCAAGAGCCCCAATGGGGTGTATCACAGTCATTACACAAACACTTGAGGGAAACTAATCTCAGAGTTGGTCATTAGCTAACAGTCCTGAGAAGCAGACTGCTGTTTCCCAAAGTCATTGAGGAAACCAAGTCTCATTCAACAGAGAAAAAAATAATCCAAAATCCTGAATGTCTTTGTGAATCTTGGCATTGGGCAAAATTGGTTTAAACTATCTCTTTTATTCAGGCTGTGAAAGGTTTTGAAATGGACTTCTATTACTCTGGAGACAGGTGTCAACCATCCATTTATAACGTATCCTAATATGATGCTTTCTCAAGCCCATTTCTTACAAATATTTCAGTATGCATGAAACTATAAAATGTTATTTTACCCCCACAGAAGTAATGACAATTTTCTATCAGGGATGATGGGACTGGGGGTTCAGACATGTGCCTGAGAGGTGAAATATCTACGTACTTTACAACTTCAATTTATTGTTTGCTGAATACAAGATAGGATATGTATTACAGAAAAGGTTAAATTGAAAAGGCAATAAAGGGCTCTGTTTTGGATGCTTTTCTTCAAAGAATATATATTATAGGCCCAGGCCTTATTAGGAAGCAATAAGAACCGAACCTCTAGTGTGTTCTTTAGATAATAAAGCTTCGTAGATATTTAACTCTCAAAAATGGGGATGACAATTCAAGTTTAATATCTTTGTTTAAACGACCGTAATAGTTTTTAAACTTACTGACTATGAAATGATTACAACTGTATTCTCCAGCTTGTCAAAATGCAAAGTTTTAGCTCTTTTTCCTCCTTCTAAGTGATACAGCAAGTGAAGTAACAGTATCAGTTTTCTTGGTTTTTCTAAGCCAAGAAAACTGCCACCTGTCTGGTAAAGTTTGCAATTACAAAGTGGATGAGTTTGAGGTCCGTTAGGATTTCTCTTGAATTGCCAAATCATTTTGTTCATATAATTCCAGAGTTGACAGATGATACAATATATTTTTGCTATTATTAATCTGAGCTAGACTTGAAACAATGACCCAGAGGTAAAAAGTATCCATATCGTATTTCTAGTCCCCTGAGTGAAATAACTCCCATAGAGTTCATACTTAGCAATAACAACAGTTATACTGAGCAGAAAAACTGTAGACTTTTTTTTTACCTCTCTCTTAGGCAGATTTTTTGCTGCCAGCTTTCATATTCACACCTTACAGGCCTCTGGGTAATAGAATTTTTTCAGAAAGTCATATTCAGCAAAACTAGCTAGTATGTGGAGATTATTTTTTTTTAACTTGATATTAAGGGGCTTTTGGTGACAAAAACAGATTTTAAGGCACAACACCAAAACTATGTTTCTCCACAATTATGAAGTAATTGGGAAAAAAATGAGATACTAACAGTTGAAATGCTGTAAGGCTTGAGACTTGTACAATGTAAATCTCAGTATGTTTTCCTTCCATAACAATTTCATCTAGAGGTCATTCTTCAGTACCATTCACATATTTTTTAAAATCTAATAGTGGGCAAAGCAGCTGTAAACAGCTGTAAACAAACTCTAAACTGATGCTGTTACTCTGTAGTTTAAACTTATGAAGTGTAGGCTGTACAAAGAGATGATGTGAAGGGTATCCATGTTGCCTGCTGTGAAAGCACTCTTTTAGACTACATATGGGTGAATATTAAGAGAAACAAGGAATAGCATCCATGTAGCCTGACCTGCTTAAATTATGAGGAACTTTAACAATTTATGTGACCTTTCACCATACACTTGCATAAATACTTTGTATACTATAAAAACTTATCATGTCTAGGATAAAATATTGCACGGAAGATTTATTCTGAGGAGGGAAACATGAAGGCATTCACTCAAGACAGTTTCTGTGGTTAGGGAGAGAAATTCTTTCCCATGAACAATAGCATTGCATATTTGCTCTGCATTGTTTGTGAGAGAGGTAAACTCACACTGAGAGAAGAGTTAGGGTTCTCACAGACATGAATAAGGGCCCCTGCAAGAAGTCAGGCAAGTCATAAAACAAGGGGAGAATACAGTCTTGAAGTTATGCAGATGCAAAAGTTATGCAGATGTTACAAAAGAACCAGAACAGATTTGCTGCTTGCACTTTCCTACCCAGTGTAAATTGTCAGGGTTCTTGACTTTCAGAAATAAATTTTCCTTAATACCTAAGGTGTGGCTTGATATCTGGGGTACCTGTGTATATCAATTCTAATATGATGTTTAGTAGAATACTTGACAGAATGTTCCATTTTCTTAACACCATATAGGGACACCAACACTATGGACAGGTATCTTGGCTCTTATATATTAATTCAAACTCCATACAGGTTTATTAATGAAGAATAAATCCAAATTCCATGTGAAAGAGAAATTCTTCAACAAAGGACTAGGTTGGCATGCACCAGAGCAGAAGGCAAGTATAAACTAACTCAGAGGTATTGTATACATCAGGGCACTGAGAACTGAGAACCAACTTGGATATTCCTGTATTGAGCAATAAGCAGTAGTGTACACTAGGCCTGGTTCTTCTGCTAGTTTTAATACTTGTATAACAAATATACTCCAATTTTTGAAAGTCATTTTGTATTTATGCATTTTTTATTTTATTTTGTATTTTGCTTTCCTGTAGTTCTTTAAATAACCTGATGGATATTTATCAATAACATCTATACACACAATTTTAATAGATAATTCATTCATGGCTAGGCTTCGCGAACGAAGATTTGGGAAGGCTTTATCCACATTTGCTACAGGCACGCTGGTGGCTTATGAGGCCAATACGTGACAGACATATCCAATTGCAAAAGGCACAGCAGAAAGACTCCTTAGATGGTGTATTCTGCAATACACGGTTCTTTCTGCGTTGCCTTTTCTCCTCGAGAGTGGTCCTGCGTGTGTTCTCGAAGGAGACAGCTGCGTTATAGATGGTGTGTCTCCAGACCTCACGATTTGAGGCCAGAGTAGACCAGTTACGGTGATCAATATGGCCAAGGCTGAGATGTTGTTTCAGGGAGTCCTTGTATCTTTTCTTCGGGGCTCCTCTCTTGCGACAGCCAGTGGCAAGTTCGCCATAAAGCAGGATCTTAGGGAGGCAGTGGTCCTTCATCCTTGAGACGTGCCCTGCCCATCGCAGCTGTGTTCTCAGTAACATGGCCTCAATACTTGTGACAGTTGCTTGCTCTAGAACAGATATATTGGTCACAAAATCTGACCAGTGGATGTTTAGGATTGTATACACACAATTTTAATAGATAATATTAATACATTTATGGGAGGGGTTTTTTGTTTGCTTGTTTGGCTTTTTTTTCTATACATTTCTGACTGAATAAGTGTCCTGAGTCATAATCCTTTAAAACAAATTATAGAAAAAACAGTTTTTCAAGACTGGAGATGAAAAGTCCAGATATCTCAGCTATCTTAAGGCTGAATTTTAAAGGGAGTTAACAGCAATTTTAAATTGACATCTAGAAAGTGTTGATGTATTTGTATATACTATGTGGGCACTTATAAGTACAAAGTTGTACTCAAAGGTCTCCTGCACAGTTTCTATTAGTCTAGAGTATTTTTATTAATAGTCTGAGAAGAGATTAAAATTGGCAATTAAGCATTCTAGGTAAAAATAAGAACACAGGAATTAAAGACATAATTGACAAAATATAATTTTGGTACTATTTGATAGAGTATTTGAGACCTTTACCTAGGTAAAACATGTATGAGACAATATCTATAGAAATTCATACCTTCCTTTCTTCTGGCAGACAAACTGCTAAAGGACAGGTGGCAATCCCAGAGCATCTGTGAAATGGTCCTAAATTTAGGTAACTTAATAGGTCCTTAATAAGCATTGGTAATTTTCTGTGTGTGTTTTCACCCAATAAAGTTTCATCTTTCTTTTAAGTATTCAGAAATTATATCCTCTTTCTCGTTTAGTTGAGTAGTTTATGTTTGAGTGACATTTTCTTGCTGCAAAGCAAATGCTCTGAATTTGAGATTTTTCCATATTTTTGTCATTAACCAGTTTGACTATTTCTAATTATGTTTTCCTTGCTGTTTGTGTATGTAATTTTGTGAACAAACACAAAGAAACCCCATGTCGTTTTACATTCAGCTCACAGAGGTATAATCTGTTCCCTTTGCTGGAGGAAATCCTCAGTGATGTGTTGCCAGTATTTTAACAAGAGACTCTCACAAATCATTCTCCCTTTAAGCGTGTGTTAAATCTGTGTATCAGGAGTATGTGTACTCCAGAGAGGAATAGCAATAGACTCATGTGTTTCCAATTTAATGTGTAAATGCATTCTCATAAGCATATACAAGAAAGATAGGATCTTACTTGGCAAGCAGACTGGTATGAAGCTCCTGGAAATATCTAGACTATGTTCCTTAGCAAAAACAAACTGATGAAAAATATGTGTGCAGATAGGTTTACTAGGATAGCACTGCACTTTTGAAACAGCATGTGAGCAAATACTGTTACTCACTGAGATATAATACATGGTGAGACATTTGTTTTCCTCACTACGATATCTTCCATTTGGTAAATTCCTGAGTTCCCAAATTAAAAATGTTGCACACACATACAAAAAAAAACCTCACTAAAATTTTTTTAATATTCTGAAAAAAATTTCCTTTATCTCAAATTGCATTATGACATCGTTATAATACCATGGATGTATGCATGTGCTTCAGTACTTCCTAGGGCAATTACAAGGGCTTAGAATAGCACTACTATACGAGGATTATCCTTAAGAGTTTTCAGAGAATGGGGCTAACATAGTGCTATACTCCTAAGGATCTTCCCACAAATAAATGATATGGGGAGAATGCAAACACTCTGCATAGGTCTTCCTCTGATGATGTCTGAGGAACTCTCATGAGAGCCATATACTTCAGGTTACTGTAATTTTGAAAGAAAGAACCCTATCGTTCTTTGCTGTTAGAGCTGTTTCACATTACATGGATAAATGAAATATTTATCAGATGAAAAGAAAGGGGTACAACAGAAGCAAGTATGGCACATCCTGTTCCAGTACTCATGTGCACTAGTAGCAGTCTTGTGTGATTTAAAATGGTGGCACACACGCTTAATTTTTGTCTAAGGCCATGAAGCATACATGTCCTCAACTGCAGTATTAATCTAGTATTTTCATGAAATATTACATTAATTTTGCTTAACTTAGAATAAAAAAGGTATTTAATAAAGCTATCCATACCCTAACCATGAATAGTTCCTAGAAATTTGACTTAAGATTTGAGCTTACTCTTTCTGACCAGGAGGTACAAAAAAAAATCACAGAAATGGCCTTTAAAATGGATATAAACAATATAATAATTACATGCAATAAAATAACTTTCTTCCATTCACAAGAAAGAAAGCTATTTTTAAAAACTTGTGTTGGTCAGATTTTTTTTGATTATTTGTTATTGTGACTGCTTCAAGTGTTTTAAAGGATTAATTACTGTTACCAAATATAGCATCTGAGAATTTCTGAATAATTGTCTTCTTTAATTCAGATAACCATTTCAGAAGAGAGAACACAAGTTAATTTCTCCAGTGGTCACCAGGAATCAGGTTCATTACGTCTGGATGTGCGTATCCTTGTGATAGTGTACTGTATGGTCTAACATCAGTGAAACAGAAACCGCATTAATTAAGCAGAAAAAAACCCAGTTTTAAGAGAGGGAACATGGTTAGCAGTGGGTAAATCTGACTCTTTAAGCAAACCATCAAGTATAGCAGTGTGTGTTTGGAGCCCAGAAAACCAACTACATCCTGGGCTGCATCAAAATGAGTATGGCCAGCAGGTCGAGAGAGGTGATTCTGTCCTTTCACTCTTGTGAGACCACACCTGCAGTGCTGCATCCAGCTCTGGGGTCCTCATCACAGGAAGGACATAGACCTGTTGGAATTGTAGACTTCCAATACCGGAAGGGAGCCTACAAAAGAGATGGAGAGAGACGTTTTGCAAGGGTGAGTGGTGACAGGACAAGGGGGAATGGTTCTAAGCTGAAAGAGAGTAGGTTTAAATTAAGATGCCAGGAAGAAAATCTTTAATGCGGTGGTGATGAGACACTGGAACAGGCTGCCCAAAGAAGTTGTGGATGCTTCATCCCCAGAACAGTTGAAGGCCAAGTTGGATGAGGCTTTGAGAAACCTGGTCTAGTGGAAGGTGTCCCTGCCCATGGCAAGGGGGTTGGAACTAGATGATCTTTAATGTCCCTTCAAGATCAGGTTGTTCTATGATTCTGTGATTCTATGCTATTGGCACATGTAGTGGCAGGGGAACTTGTAGGGTCACCATCAATTTCCTCCTTCGCTTCTGAATGAACTGAGAATAAGTTTCAACAGATGTAGTTCCATAAACAACGCAGAATTTATACTCATTTAAACAAGATGTTATTTATGAAATTATGAATGTAAATAGCTACATATTTAATCTGGAATATGTTGACTGCAAAATATGTTGACTGTCCTGATGCTAAAACCAGGGGAAACAATTTAAACTATTTAAAATCAGAATTATTATAAAATTTAATGCAGCCAATTATAAATCCCTCATGACATGGAAATGGATTTTTAAAAGAAATTTGCATATTATTTCCTCCACAAGTATTTTTGTGAACCTCTTCTGCATACATTTCTGTAAAGCCTATCAGAAAATCTATAAGATACCAATAGAATAAAAAAAACCCCAACAATAAACCTAAAACAATAAAATGAACTGAAAACATTCTATGCTTCAGTTAAGAATTCTTTTTCCCTCTTGGGAATGAATAATGGTCAGTTAAAATTAGTTATCAGTTGAGATTACTGAAAGATAAAATAATTCTATAAAAGGTTAACTAGGACCATCTGATCGGCTTCTCTCTCCTGCTGTGTATTAGAGATTACATTTTTTGCATTTCATGCAGTCATCCCAAAGTCAAGATTGCATCAAAGTCAATACTTGTGTCTGACTAAAAATGTATGCTATTTAACTAGACTTAAATAATGTTTTTCCACTGTTTAATTATCCTCACTCCTTGATATTTAGGTCTTATCCCTTAAAGAATTTGCTTGGCTTCAGCTTCTGTTGATTTCTACTTGATGTTCCTTTCTCTTCAAAGCTGTAGAGACCTTTATAAATTACTGTTTTTCTTCTAAGGATTACATAAACAATAAACAAGTAATCTTAGTCTTCTTTTCATATGTTGAATTGTCTTATTTTTTAGCTATACTTTTTTGAAAAAAAAAACCTTCTTGATTGTAAAGAGCAAGGTAAACTTGTTTGTCTTGCTAAGATCTGCTTCACCTCATATGTACAATCAGTGTCCCAAATTTGGAAAAAAGTGCTTGCCAGCACTTGTAGCATAGTTTTCTGTAAGAAGAGTAAGCAGGGCATCACTTTTTATATTTTAACAACTCTAAAAAGGTGGTTATTAGAAGACTGAGCAATATTTCAGTACTAACCATAGTGCTATATGAAAGAAAATGTAAAATCCTGTTCCATATACCCAAATTCCTACTCTATACTCCCTCCATGTATAATGCCAAGGATTAAAGCAATTTATGAGAAAACATTTTTCTGAGTACAACATGATTGCAGAATGCTATACAGAGATATGTGTCTCACCATTACTATCCTCAATACTGTCTCAGAAACACTTTCTCATAAGTCAGGTTATGATGTGTCTAATTATGCACTAACAATTCTGTTTCTACAATATTTTATTTAACAGTATACAGGTTAATGTGGGATCCAAGTCCTCAGTATAACTGTCCCATTCTGATCAATATTTACCGATATTTTTTTCATTTCAAAATGTTACCACCACAGACTGTTATTTATTCAGCTAGTGATTAAAATTTGTATCAGAGTAGATACTGTATATATTCAGGTAACATGTAGAATATACTATATTAATATTTTATAATGATAATATAATAAAATATACAATAACATATATGAAACATATATATTATATTGCATTATATTATATATTATATAATATTAACCACATTATCAGTCTCAGAGATGAATATTATTTAAAACATAACCACATACAGTTGATTTACATGGATAATCACTTCTGATAACTCACTTATCCATTTCTTAATTCTTTAAGTGGAGGCATTATCTTTATTCTACAGTTTTATTTTTTGAAGGAGAGTACAGTTTAGCAATCCTCAATTAAAAGAATAAAAGGGATTTATCATCCAACATTCTAATGTACTTGGAGAATTAATTCACTTTTTTTTTGGCAAGGCCTATTTTCTGTTATATCAAACTGGCAGGGACTAATTATATTCTTTTAATTCTTTATCAATCAAATAGTGTATGAGTATTCCATTAATGTGCCAATACTAAATGTCAGACTAACTTTCCTAAAGTTATACTATTATCATCTTGGTGAAGAATATTTAATGTGTAGTGTTAGTTTCCAAATGCCAAAGACTTTTAGGTACTATCTAATTAATAAATAATTACACTGTAGAGCTAAAAGATTGAAGTAAAATAAATGTACTATTATGGTCTTGACACCTACAGAGCAGTATACGGCAATAAAAGGCACATCAAATATAGGAAGAGACTGTTATCTAAAAAAACATTCTCCATCATTAAATAAAGGTGTATTCCTCCAGATCTGAGTGATAAAGCTTTCTTTCTAAGTAATAAATATGGTAAAATGAAATCTGTCATCTCAAAATTTTGCTTTATGTATTTTCATGGAAAAATTCAGGAGAGTATGAAATTCTCATTAAATTCCTTCTTTACATGTTTCCTTTTTTTTAGGTAGACAACTTCACAGTCTTCGCAAATCTGACACTACCTCACATCTTCATTTCTCTTAATGAAGGTAGGGCAATGACATATTAAGCTGAAAGATGATATGATGTGCCAGCTCTTTCAGCTAAGAATCTGTTACGCTAGAAAGGCTTTTGTTCTACACATCAGAAAGTCGCTGTAAATTTTTTTCTGGAATGATCATGCTTTCAATCTCAGTAATGATTTAACAAGTTTCTAGAGCCAGTGTGCCCACATCCTGCATACCCTGAAAGTGTGTGTCCCTCTTTAAGACAGTGTCGAAATGAAGGTTATCTGGTTTCTACATGATGAATAAACTCAAAAGGGAAATGTATCCAACCTGAAGATTCCCAGCATCTTACCTCCTGTTAGTATAATCTTGAATCTTCTGCTATGTTAACAATTCGGAAATGTACTGAGAAATGACAAACATTTTTTTCCTCCTGGTGAAGACGCACACTAGTTTTGGCAATCAACAGCAGAAGACAGTGTTTGGGAGCAGCTCTGTGGCTGCCACTGAACCTCTTTCTTTGCAGCATAAAGTCAAGTACACTGCTGAGACCCTTTTCCTTCCCACTCACAACAACGATTCTCCTGGCTTATCTTTCTGCCATAGTCAGTGTTTTCCTACTTTGGCTATTCAAAATCAGGCCTTGTTGTCCTTTTTCCCCAGTGTATCTGAGAAGTAAATTTATTTAGAAATTACAGGGATTGGGAAATAATTTTCAGCTACAGATCAAACATGTGTTAAGATGGCATAACTTGTACCAAAGAAAGTAAGAAGCATCCTTTGCTATAGAAAAAAAAAAAGACTACCATTATAATTTTTTATTTGCTATAGAGAAATGGCACTGTATATACCTTTGGGCTAATTCTTACATGCTATTCATCTGTGTACTTTTGTCCACTCGGATAAACCTAACATGCATGGACGATTTCCTATCTGAGCCGTTGGGATTAGAAGGTGTTGTTTGTTCATTTACTAGGAATAAATGAATCAAACTCAGCAAGTGAGATAATGGACCAAATAAGGCAATATTAACCTCTATTTTACATTTCCTATACCTTGTCTAAATTACTTTGTTCTTTTAGTAATTTTTTATGACAGGTTTTTTGACAATAGAATTTTCCAAATTAGGAAAAGGATAATAATTTTTTTCCCTGTTTCATTATCCTATATAATGAAGTATAGATTGTATTTCACAAGCTAGAACCCAGAAGATACTTCTTGCTAATTCTGTAAGTATGTAATTAATATAAACTGGTGAGCTTTTGCCAAGTTATTATACAGTAACCATGAAGAAAACCAAACTTTGAAACAGTTTTTAATAATCGTCCATATGACTTATGATGAAGTATCACAGACCCTATCAGACAAAAGTAAAATGGAAGTGCATTTTGTTCGAAACTATTCAAGATCATAGCCTATGATTCTATGTCATTTTAGCCAGATGGCTTTCCATCAATATGATTTAATAGTGAAATGTTGCATACAACTTCCCACACATGCTTGAAAATTATTTGCATTTTTAAGGAGAATATTTTCATAGAACAATTCAGTATTCTGAGTTGGTACGGAACCAAAAGGATCATAGAGTCCAGCTCCTATCTCTGCAGAGGAGAGCCCCAAAAATCGTGTTATGTGCCTGAGAGCGTTGTCCGAGCACTTCTTGAACCCTGTCAGGATTGGTGCTTTGATCACTTCCTTGCGGAGCCCATTTCAGTGCCCAACCACTCTCTGGGCGAAGAACCTTTTCCTAATATCTGACCTAAATATCCCCTCATACAACTTCAGACCATTCCCTCAGGTCCTGTCACTGGTCACCACAGAGACGAGATTACTGCCTGTCCATCCTCTTGCTCTCGCGAGGAAGTTGTAACTGCAATGAGGTCTCCCCTCAGTCTTCTCTTCTTCAGGTTGAACAGACCAAGTGACCTCAGCCACTCCTCATACGGCTTCCCCTCAAGGCTCTTCATGATCCTGTTGCCCTTCTTTGAATGCACTCTAATAGCTTAATATCTTTCTTACATTGCAGTGCCCAAAACTCCACACAATATTCAAGATGAGGCTGCCACAGTGCAGAGTAGAGTGGAACAATCCCCTCCCTCGACTGGTTGGTGATGCTTTGCCTGATGCCTCCCCAGACATGGTTGGCCCTCCTGGCTGCCAGGGTACTGCTGATTCATATTCAAATTCCCACTGACCAGGAGTCCCAGGTCCCTTTCTGCAGTACTGCTTTCCAGCTTCTCATTCCCCAGTCTATGTGTATCCAGGGTTGCCTTGTCCCAGATGCACAGTCTGGTACTTGTTTTTGTTAAACTTCATACAACTGGTCACTGCCAAACCCTCTAATCTAGGTCTCTCTAGAGTGAGAGAAACCTGGAAAGCACTTTACTTTCCTTTAAAAGTTCAACATCTGTCTAAATACGTGTACTCTCAAAAACAAGTGAAGTCTCTATTACTTTTCCTTCCTAGGGCAATTAGTGAGCATAGAGGGAATATGTGAAGAGGGAAAATTAATTAAAGAAATATTTGTGTAATCCTGACAGTACACTGTAAGTCAACAAAATCGTGCTGTTGGGATTGTGTCAGAGAGTCCTAAACTACTTTTTTGATGCACTTAACAGCTGTTTTTAAAAAATATCTTGTCCCTCCAGTAAATATTATTTTCACATTCCCTAACCTACCTCTTTCTTCGCCAAGTTGAGCTTTAACACATTTGCTTATGTGGTTTTCCTAATATGAAAGAAATAGCATGTGTTCAGATTGCACTCAAATATTTGTATTTGTTGCAAAGTCTCCATTCATTTGAGAAACAAAAATAAAACGATGTTTGCAAACAAACCCCATAACGTTAATGGTAGTCATGTACACTATATGGCATACCTTTTCAATAACCTCTGCATGAATCAAATCTGCATAGTTGCGCGTAAATTCACTTTTAGTTTCTGTGAAGTAAGATAACACACAGATATGCCCAAAATGTCAGGCAGTAGAAGGATTGTAGGAAAATTTATTTCCAAAGTTGAGAACACTGGACTTAAAAGAACATTAATCCCAATGTCGCTTGAAACACCAGGCCTGAGAAACACACGCCCTCTGCTCTTCTCAAGGCTTTTATAATTTCTTTTCCCCCCCCGGCCTCTGCGTGGGGCCTTTGACATGTCTACAGACTTATCTTTTTCTCATACCAGGGAGAGTTTCTCTGGAATGCAGGAGGTAGAAAATCCGTCTCTGGGGAAAGACGCCTCTCCTAGGCAGGAAAGCTCTCTTAAAGGAAACAAGCTCTGTTCTACTCACCATAATTCTTCCGGAAGGTCTTCTACCTTTACAGTTTCATTTAATTTAAATGTTTGATTTCATCTCTCTTTTCAGTGAACATTTTATCCATATATCACTTAGGACAGTATTTGTCACCTTGGTAGTTTTATTCCTAAAAAATTCTTCAGGCCATTCCTTTGGGTCCTGTCACTGCTCACCAGAGAGAAGACATCAGTACCTGCACCTCTGCTTCCCCTCACAAGGAAATTGTAGACTGGTATGATGTCTCCCCTCTGTCTTTTCTCCAGCCAAGTGATCTCAGCCACTCCTAGTATGGCTTTCCTTCTAGGCCCTTCCCCATCTTCGTAGCCCTGATCCTGATCAGATCTGTCTCAACAGTTCAGAGAACTAACAGGTTGAATTGCAGGTCTGATAGCCAATATTCTTAATAAACCTGTGGTAGGTTGGTACCAGCTAACATCCAAGCACCCACACAGGCACTGTGTCATGTCTCCTTGTCCCAGTGGGACAGAGGGAAAAAATAGGAAAGAGGAAGACTAAGAAAACTTACAGATTTAAATAAAAACAGGGATATGACTTGTCAAGCACTATTTTGAGTAGAACAGACTTGACTGTGGAAATTTAGCTTCATTTATCTGTAATTAGCATAAATATTTAATTACTGATTTAGGTATTGGGAAACTGACACCCTGCCCCCTGACCAACATGGCAGCATGGCCTGGTTGCCGTCCAAGTGTCATGTGTAGGGCTCTCAAATCACACTACTGCTGGTGATCCAAGGGATAGTGTGGATCTTACCTGCATTCAAAAGTAATTTGCACAATTGACTGCTGCTGGCAGATGCCATGGACACCAAGTATTCCTGACAGTGTACCAAAGCCACGGCATCACCTATGATCTATGTTCGTTATCAGCAATTTGGTGAGTTTCTATATGGGCACATTGCTGTTCATCTTACCTACTGCCTCAACAAACCTTTGTCAATAAGTTGTTGTCAGGCTACATTAATGTCCAAACCACAGAAACAGAGATGACAAACATTAAAATATCTTTCCCTTTCTCAGGCTCAATGAATTCCTCTCCTTCTTCCTTCTCTCTTCTGCTCCTTGTCTCTCACACTTTTCATATGCTCCAGCAGAGGTCCTCCAGGGGCATGGTACCTTCACATGGGTAGTTACTCTGCCATGGAGTGCATTCTCTGACCTTGTTATTCCCTCATTTTCTCTGCTGTTCTCTTAGTTGTTCCCTCCTCCTCACTTTTTACAATTTTTTTTTGCCCTTTCTTACATATGTTTTCACAAAGACACAACCATCTTTGCTGATGCACTCAGCTGTGTTCTGTGGTGGGTCCAATGGAGCCACTTGGGACTGGTTGTGTCCAGCACAGGACAAATCCTTGTCTCTTCTCACAGAGGTCAACGTTGTAGACCACTGCTACCCAAATTTGCAATTTACACCCAGCACAAACTTTCAGCTTACAGGAATAGACTACAATGACTCCAAAAACGAAATTTAAAATTAAACTGGACAACTATAGAGCCTGGCCTCAATGGGAGGCCACAAATAGCACAACAAATTATGAAAGAAACAATAATTAAATAAATTGAGATGAATGGAAAGTGGATAAATCAAAGCAAGGGATTAGGAAAGACAGATTGTGTCAGACTGATATAATATTTCCTTTAACAAAATTACCTGTCTTTATAGACAGGAGAGTTGTGGTAGATCTAATCTGTCTTGACTTCTTTACAACACTTGATATGGTACCCCATGGGAAATCTTCACTGAAGATGGTGGTTAGTGCATGCATTGAAAGCTGAATAAAGGATTATCATGTGATAGAGAGATTACTAGTAGAGTACTCAATGGTTTCATTTTGTGGGTAATCTTTAGTATCTTGCTTAATGACAGTGATGTAGTTGACGCTAATGGATTTTTATGATGACAGAAACTCTTGAAACGTATAAAGCAATAGGAGCACCCGAATGTCTCCTGGGAAGAACAAGACAAACTTGAAAAAAGAAACAATAAAAATGATAACATGATCTGAAATCCACTTCTACTTGGGGAATTAAAACCCCCTCTCTGCTAACAGGTAAAGATCTACCAGCTGGAAGACAAAGTGGATAAAGGATTTCCTTACATTTATCAATAACAGGGTGATTTTAAGTCCCCATCATGAGATGAGAAAGCATTATCTTGAGAGGTATCAGGCAAAATATTTGGGATAAAATCAATATAAAATCATCTCAAGAAGTCTAAAAACATATATGAAAGAGATGAGACTTAAAGGGGCAAACAAAGACATAAACCAAGCCTGAACAGAAGGTGTGAAGCATAATGGTGTGTGAAATAAATTATGAAATGCAGGAGGAAAGTACTATCTCATTTGTTTCATCCATTTTTCTTTTAATGAATGAGCTATAAAACAAATATAAATGAGTCCATGAAAGCTCCTCTGTTTCCAAATTAATAAATCATATTATTTTAACATACTTAACTTGTAAGAAATTAAATCGAATTGCAAATAATGAGTTTGTAATCAGTATCTCATGTGAGAATCAAACTGTTCATACTTGAAGAGCTATTGTATAGCAGATGACAGAGAATGAACTGGAATTTTATTGAAAATAATCTAATTAGCCAATAAGAATGCTCTACAATCAACCACACTGTAACTAAATAATTTTGCAACGTTCAGAAAAGTAACTGTCCAATTATTCATTTTGTTTATAATTAGTGAAAAAACTCCTTGTATATTTCTTGCTTTCTCTAGAGGTATCATAAACTATTTTTAAACAAGCAGTTTGACATATCTCAAGGAAGTTTTTATAATAGTAATTACATCTTTTTGTAATGGAACCTTTTTTCTTCTTCTTTTCACATCTTCATCCTTAAAACTCTTAGAAAAGACAGTCACTTGCTCCAAGAAAATTGTCTCTTCTGACAATTAATGAGAATTTGTATAGTGGGCTTTAATTTATTTTTTTTAGTCAACCAAAGAACATACTTGAAAAAACTTATTCAAGTAGTATATCTACCACATCTACCATCTAAACACAGGAGGTTTATCAGATAAATATATAAAATTTTATCACAAAAACACCTGTTCTTGAATGTAAAGCTTGCTTTTAAACTGCCATCCTAAAAAGAAAGAGAATTAAATTAAAACTTCACTTTCAGTCCTGTTTTTCGTTGCCACTTTGAAGTGAAGCCATGACAGGAAGTTTCATAAGTAAGTATGTTTGGCCTGTTTTTACAGCTTTATATATAGTATTTCAACTGTGAGTGATGTAACTGCTTTTACACATCTGAACAATGTCTAATGACATTAAATTTAGCACATCTGTCTCAGCCTCCATCTGGTTTCAAGAAGATTCCTCTTTTGTAGTATTTATACCATATTGTCCAGCCTCTTGCAGATGTCTCAGATACCTTATGAAATCTCGATAAGAACAGGTCTTTCTTTTTTAGACAGATGAATACTATCCAAGATGTTTTTCAAGGCTTTTGTCTTAATCTCCGACCAGTTCTGAGACCAACCACAAATCAAGCTATAAAACAAGGCTACAAGTGAGTTTAAATGGATCATAACTGAATATATCAAGAAACAGTTTTATTGTGCATACACTCTCTGTGAGCAGCAGATCTGGAGATTTTTGACTTATGAAAGTGTACATTGCATACGAATATCTGCCATAGAGTTCCTTTCAAGCTGCAGGGCCTAGACATGTATTAGAGCAACTTATGCCTTGTTTTTCCTCAAAAACTTTTAATTGTAGAGTAAACACTTCAGATGTCAAAGTCCTGCTGTTAAGAATCCTGCAACTCTGAAATGAAAATACAAATTCTGCTTGGGTGACAATGATTAATTCTGTGTGATTATTCTTTTGAGATCTATACCTATGACTGAAGTGGAAATATTGCAACTTAAATACCTAGAAAGAGTCTGTGTTTGGTTTTCCTGTATGAAATTCCATGTTCTATGTTCAAATATCTTTTAGAGTATAGGTTTTTCTTTTCAATCTTTCATCTTTCTTGGACATGATAAACAAAATTAAATAATCTGATTTAAATTTTATAATATTTGTTTTATCAGTGTGACCATCTGATATGCAGCCAATTATATTAGATTGACTGTATCCAGTTCACAGTTTCTTTTTTTAATCTGGATTTTGTATTTTGTAACTCCTCTGCATTCCAAGGATGCCTGTCTGGGGATGAAAGTCTTTAATGCAGAGCTTCAGTAGCTTTTTGATGTGAATTTGTTCTGTTTAGGCATCCATCCTTTCATTTGGATCTCACAAAACAGCTTGATTAATGGCACTTTATAAAATGATGGACCTGCATTAATGTGTTAGAAAGAAAAGAAACAATTATGAAAATATGTTCCCTAAAAAGGACAGTGAATGAAAGTACCAAATCCTGTCATGACAAGCAGAGATATGAAACAATAGTAAACAAGAATTAACTCCAAATACGCAGCAACAGCAATTAAAAAAAAAAAGGTAACTCTACAGTGTAGCACTAATGGATATCCATTGATACTTAAAATATTTATTCAAACAGATGTTGGAATAGAATAATAAATTATTTGCCAGAATAATACTAATTTTGTTTCAGGAGAAAAAGGTATTGAGTAGAGTGCCAATCAACAGTCTCTGTGCCTACAAAACACAAACCCTGCCTTTGACAGATTCTAAAGTATCTTTCACTCATGTATCCTTTAAATTGCAGAGGAAAGGGTTTTTTTCTCTGTTTATCATATGTAGAAAATTAAACATATTGCTTTTATAGGTAAAAAAAAGAAAATTATTTTTCTTTAATTATTTTATAATTTTAAAATCCTCTATCCTATAATACTGTAGAAATATGGAATAATGAAATATCATTATGGAAAAGACATTTATATTTTGATTTTTTTTCTCCTGTGGTCTATGCCCTTGGACAAAGAACAACAAAGCAGAAATGTCATAGAAACAGGTAAATGGATGTCTTGTGCAGAGCACCATTGGGAAATGTCTGATTAACACAAGTAGATGGCAAGGCTATCCTAGAATTTTCTATGCAGGTAACAAAAAAAAAAAAAAGAAAAGAAAAAAAACCAGAGCTTTGGATTAGAGGGGTGTATGGAGTGGGAAACCAATTTGACCTTTGATTAAATGATCTCACTTTCCTGGCATCATCACCTATCTCTCAATTATACTCTACTAAGAAAAAAAAATAAATTTGGTCATTATTTTAACTGACATGAAAGGGCAGAATACAAGAGTTTCAGCTTTCACTAGTTCCTGCAGACAGTGAAATGGGAAAATGAGTGGCCCCTACAATTTGCAGCCTCTTACTTATTACAGGCTGTGACTGCTGCAAGCACAGAGGGTATAATCAGCTTGTCAAGAATCTACTGCTGAGAATGCCAACATATGATCACTTCTATTGCTTCAGAAGACTTCTTAGGAAACTGTGGCACTGCATTTGCATTTAAAAAGACATGTCGTACAATTGCAAAGAGAGTTTATTTCAAAAAATGCTGTAAAATAGTCCTTAAAATGATTAATTCATTCTTTCCCATGAATACCATATAAAGAGACACAAAAGTTAATATGATTGTATTGAAACGTTAGGTCAAAATCATTAGACTAGCAGCTATTTGTAGGGGATAAAAGCCTATTCACCGGTGAACATCATTTCTTGGACAGGGGATGGTTGATGCTGTATTTACAAAGTAATAAAACATGAATGAATCAAAACTTGTATATGTTAAGCATTTTAGAACTTCAGAATGCATCGCATTGCAATAATTGTGAGTAGCTCAAAATTGGACTTAGGCTCTCTGGTAGCAATAAAACTTTTTAACTCACAAAGATCTCTGTTTCATGGAGTTGAATGCTAACAACAGCTGCCTACAAAGTAGAAACCTTGCCACTCAAAAGAAAAATAAAGGCAAAAGGAGTTTTGTCAGATCCTGAGGTCTAAAAAGAGACAGATTAAATGTTTTAGATGAAAAGTCCAATAGCAACCATTTGTAAGGAAATAAAGAGAGGCAGCTTTGGAAACCGCTGAAGCTCCACTGATTTGAACCCAGCACGATATTGAGATTCAATACATGTACAAAGTCAGTTAAAATATTGTGGGCAAGTGGAAATAGTGCTAAAGCTCAATTAAGCAGGAGCCATATACAAACTGCAGAAACTTTCTGGAGCCATATAGATACACATAAACAAAGAAGAGCACTGAGGGGTTAAAAGATATATGAAGGGAATTAGATTTCTGAAATAGGATGGTAATCCCTTTTACCTTCAGCTGCTATTTCAAGATTAGAAAAGGGGATAAAAAGCCTTAATAAGGACAAACATCGTGAAAACTAAAGTATGTAATCAAATACTAAACCATGCACCATTAACATGCCTGACCTAAACCATTCAAATATGAAAGCTAAGAGTAAGTGAATTATAAGCAAATTATCAAAGGAAAGGCCAGATGTTGTATTTCTTGAAGAAAACTATTAGACCAGAATATAGACTGGTAAGCAATTAGTTTGTGCAGGTATTATTTCTCAGTGATTAAATTAAGAGGAAAAAAAGATAAAAGATAAAGGTTTAATTTGATATCAAAGAAACTGAAATTTATTAATAGAAGAGATTAAATTAGATACAGATAAATTCTTTATAGTAATAAGGAAAAAATAACTGTGTCAATCTAGTCCCCTTATTTTAGGGAGGGAATTTAGATTAATTTTAATTTAACATTATAGATGTTGCAGTTGGAAAAAATCACACATGGAAGAGTTATCAACAACAAATGACATCCCCTATGAGGGGATGCACTTAGAATTATATATATTTAAAATGAGGCTGAAAAGGATACAATGATCCCATAGGTTCAAACTCCAAGGCAAAAATAAATTAAACTTAAGAATACCTGAAGTCCTTGTGATTTTTTTCAAAGATACTATCTTCCTTTTCTAGCCTTAGAAATGTATGCATTAAGTTCTGTTGAGTTTTGATTTCCTTAGCTTCAGAACTATTTTAGACTAAAGTTAGGTTTCAGAATATCTAAATAGGTATCCAAAAGAAGATATTGAAGTGCGGATAAATAGGTAACTAACCAGAGCCAGGAGACTGAGAAGATTAAGACAGACCAAATTTGCCATGCTCAGGTTAGGTTTGGCATAGAAAGGCAATCAAAGATAGAAATTGAGGAACATCATTATCACGGAAATAAACACTGGAAGCAGAAAAGGTATCTAAAGCAAAGGCAAAACCACATTGGCTTGAGCATTATGTTGTGCTGCACTGCTATGTAGCTTTCAGACACAGCTACCTTGTTTGCAAAGTCTTGTGCATGTTTGCAGCCATCTGTGGGAATGCCTGTAAAGCATTAGAGGCAAATAACTTTTGTATAATATTTGGAATTGCATAGTCCACAAGCAACACAGATCACTTCCTTATCCTTAACTTCTGATTCTAGGCAAAACTGAACGGTTTATTTTACGTTATTGTCAGTTTCTCCAGATCTTGAATTTAGGCTGATGTGTTCATCCTATCAGGATCCAGGGTAGAGGCCCCTTTGAGTCTAAGGGACTGGTTAAGTAGGCTTGAGAATCTTTCAGATAAGCCTAGAAACCATTTTTCCATATGGCAGGGTACTGCTAAAACTAATCCTCCATAGAGAAAAACAAACAAGTGTTGTTCCTTGTCATTTAAATGGTTTCATACTTATACTTCACTCAGGACTTTCTTAATATTAATCTACAAAATTATCTTAAGTTCTATCTTATTTCTTCCATTTAACACTAGCTATTATGAATTCAGGAACGAAAGGCCAGAGAAAAGATAAGAAAGTAGAAGGCTCTTCCCAACAGTCTATTAGCGCTCTCAATTAGAACCATTAGTTGCTCTGCTTTCAGCTTCTAGGACTGTTTTGAATTAAACAATCACTGAATAAGAAACTGTCATAAGAGATTCAAACCTAGGTCTCTCTCATGAGATGATTTGGTTCGCAATATGGTTTAGTTCTCATGGTGGTATTTGATCCAAGGTTGTACTAGAGGATACTGGAGGTGTTTTCCAACCTTAATGATTCTACGATTCTGTGAAGGGGCTAGACTTTGCTCAATACAAAGTAACAAAAACCAACAGATAAAATAAGAAAATAAAATGCTATGAATTAGAAAAATACTCTCCATGATTAAAAATATTTAGACACAATTATATAATGAGTACCCACATTGATATGAGAATGATTAGCAGGTGAGATTCAGTTACTCAGATATAGGCATCTGGTGCGTTTATTGGCTCTTTTAAAATATCCAAACCAGGCCCATGAGACTTGCTGCTATGACACAGGATCTACGAGAGATCTTAAACTTTCTGACACAGCAACTGGAAGCAAAATGCACATGCAATATCTCAGATTACATTAAGGTTCTACTTTTAAGCAACTGAACTCCTTCCAGAGAGGCAATAGGAATTATAGGAAAAACTGGTCATGTTATGCACCAGTGACCACAAAAGAAAGAGTTTAAGAAGAAACTATGCAGCTAAATAAAAAGATTGACTGGTCATTATAAGAGAGGAGTCTTTTAAAAAGTCAAAGTAGTATCTAAATAAATAAACAAATGAGGAAGTTTGGCAGATGACAACGCAACACAGTAAGTCAGAAAGAGTTTGGGGAAACAGCTGTAGAACAGGTTGTAAAAATGATACAAAATCTTTTTTGAAGGACATAGAATGTGATAACTCAATTGGTAACCAGAGTTCTCGGAATCTATCAGGACACAGTTCAAAAGGCAAAAAGGTGGGTTTTTTTTGCACTTGTGCTCACCCTTCAGAAAATGGAAGAGTTTCCCATGTTGTAAATGTTTTCAGGGTTGTGTTTCAGGATCTGTTGCAAACTGACATTTTTGTAGATCTTACACAACAACAGAATGAAGACTAATGAATCATGCTAGAAACCTAAGAAAATCAAGGAAGATAGAGCTGAGCAACCAGTTGTACAATATAGTTGGTTTCAAATCAGTAGTGCTAACAGGTGATTGGGAAGTGGAAGAAGAGACTTTTTAAAAATTGAACGGGTCATTCAGGGGAAAACACAACATTAAACTAAATATTTATGTAAAGAAAGATTGTGCAAATTATTCTGAAAAAAATCCAATAGATACTATGAAGGTTCGCTAAAGGAGTCAGCAAACAACAAATATTGAAACAATTTATCTTCTTTTCAAAAGTCATTCAGTAATTCTATCTAGAGGGGTCCTCAAAAAGTCTCATAGTAAATATGTAAAGAAGTAAAGGAAGTACAATAAGAACCAAGCTTCTAACATGGAGAAGTACCTGTTCAAAAAGAAGAAAACCAGAATCTGAACAAAATTTCATTTCTGTCAGGAAGAAAGAGATCACCAGAATTCCCTCAGGAATCCATGCTGCATACTATTCAACATGCTTATAAATGACGTGACATTTAACTTTTTTTTTCTTTCTATATATTTAAAAATAAGGAGATCCTGCATACACTGAAAATAATTGTAATATTTCAATACTGAGTAAAAAGGAATGGCTTATTATTTTGTTTGTATAGGCTGATCTCACCTCTTAATTTAGATCAGAATGCATTTTTATGATTCTTATGAAGAGAATAGACCCAGTTTTTCCTTAGAGAATATGTATTAATTAAAATTCATATATAAAATAAATATCTACCTAATGCACAGCTCTCTTTTCTGCTGGTAAATACATATGCAGTCGAGAAGACATGGGAAGGCTTAGCAATATATCAGATTTTAATCTTACTTTTACTAAACTTGCAGTATTTCTGCAAAGTTGTGAGTGGGGAATTGGTATTACCACAGTTACTGAAATGGTTGTCAATTGCTAAGGACACTTTTGGGATAGTAGCATGATCACCCTAATGTTGCACAAAAATTACATTTAATTTAAATATAAATTAGATGTAGCTATTCTATTTTTTTTTCTCAGAAGATTTAAATCAGCAGAAGAATACATAGATTTCATGAGAATGTTTCAGATACGGAACTTAATAAAAAGAAGAACTATTTTCTTCCCTCGTTCCCAACACCTTTCAAAAATGATTCAGAATTTCATCTAGGGTTATCTAATCCAATATGCTATGTGTGGGAAGGGAGAATGTATGTGATCACCAGTTATATTTTATAAAATTATGGAAATTAGTACTATCAGAGAACATATGGGACTATTAACATACCAGTTTGGAATCAATTGCAATGAAAATATCGTAACAAATCTATGTAGAAAGTGTAAATTTCAAGAGTGTTAACTCCAATTATGAGAAAGACTGTCTCAGAGGGCCTGTTGTTTACATGGTTTAACTGACTTCAGCTAGCTGTTACATCTAGAAGGTAAGGTAGCCTTTACAGAGAAGTTATGGCCCATCTTATGGGACAGTTCATTTGGACAACTTCAACTGAGTGCAAAGGTACTTTAGAGTAGGTTGTAAATAATTTAAAATTATAAAATTAATATCTATTAGCTAGTACACACTCAACAAGGGATTTAATGAGATATTAGGGATTTCATGAGATATTACGTTAAGCACTAGTGTGGTCAGAACTCCCTATAATACAGTATACTCCTTATAATACACCTGACAAGTTTCTGCTGTCCATGAAATTATCAGTCAAGAGGAGCAGGCACTACATCGTGCCTGCGTGCTGCAGCTTTGCCAGGACCCGCCAGCTCTATCATCAGTGGTAATGTTGATGACTTGACTAGAAGATGCTGAAAGTGATCTTGAAAGTGATGGATCATTGAACCTTTGCTGTTTAGAAGCTGTTTGCTTTGCTAGAAGAAGCAAGTCCTTGATATATCTTGCTGATTTGCATCTCTCAGGAAATTATGTTTATTACTTGATCTTGTAATATACTTTTCATCTGCAAACAGAAAGTAAGGGTGAAAGAGGAGCCTAAAGCTGCTTGAGACTGCTCTCATGAGTGAAGCCTCCTTGAATTGACTTTCAGAAAAGACATTAATTGCAGAAAGGTCTCATAATAATTATAGCATCTTGAAACATGTAAGTCATCTTGGCTATAAAATGGGGCCTACACAATCAAATTATTACCGGCACAATATTAAACTGCCTCCTTATTTTTTTTGTGGCTCGCTTCCACTATTATCATGTTCTCATTAGTCAAGTAAAAGTATTTCATTTATACAGATTTTATAGTAGATGAGGTTTATATCATACTTCAGTGGTTGCAAGACTAATAACACACCTCCAAAACTTTGAGTACCCCATACATGCATTCCTGGATTTTGCAAATAACATAAAATCAAATAAACCTCTAAAGATGTAACAAATTTTCAGAGCTTCTCATCCCACAAAGAAAAACTTATATAGTATTAGATGTGATCTTAGGTTTTTTCTTTTTTTTCCTATTTCTTTTCTTTTTTTTTTTTTTTTATCCTCAAGGCAGAAAATCGTAAAATTTTGTGTTAACTGATAGACTACTATAAGTGGATTATATTGGTAAGCCTATAGCAGCACAGAACTGTGCTGCTTGGAATGAGCTTTTGGAGAAAAAAATTCATCATGATAATGTCTGGGATAATATAGAGCAGATTTATGGCCCGGTCAGATCACTACTATAAATTCATGTAGGTTATTTCCATGTAGGATATAGGTTGAAAAGGAATTTTGTTTTCCAAAATACCTGCCGTACATAAAAAGGACTTTAAAAGTTTTTCTTCCCCGAAGGTAGTAGCGAAAGCAGAACAAGCTTTTAGCTAAAAGAAAATGTGAAACAATTCAGCCAATTTTACCAACTGCAAATTATTCCATTGTTCCTCTGTGCTTTTTCTCCAAGGATAGCTGCTTATTGAGCTCTACTCTTTCCCAACTGTACATCACTTATGCTTAATCATTCTGCCTCTATCAGAACTTTTAAAATGTCCAGAAGATATCAAAGACAGCTTCTTAAGTCCAGTTAAGTCTCACAAATCAGGTTCATTTCTGTAATCACAAATACATTTTGCCTATAAAAATCTCTTCTACTGTGATGGAGAGTTGTAAAACTACACTGATAATTCTTTGCATTGACAGCATTTTTTTTTGATGCTGCCATAATTTTTTAAAGGGCTATTTAATGCAAAATTTCTGAGAAAAACAATTACCCTTTAAATCAGTCTTATTTACAATAAAATGACCTTTGAAAAAAATTATCTCTAAGCATGATTTTGTGATATGTTCAATCTATCAATTTTGAATGAACAATTTTGACTTACGGACTTGAATCTGCTAAAAATGGTCAATATTATGCCTAATATCATCTACTCTTAATTTACATTTCTGCTTAACCAAAGTTACTTCTCTTCAGTTCTTCTCTTATCAACTAGTCAGTAAAATGGTCATGTGTTTGTACTACTAAAATATAGTGCACACCTTTATAGACAGTATTTCTCCTGAGTTAATTCTGGACATGATGAAACAAAGAACAAAATACTTCAATTCAATTGTAGGTCTTGTGTTTAGCTGACTCTCTTTCCAAACTGAAAAACCCATTGCTACTATTAGAGCTCCTTTCTCTTTTTTCACCTTGAAGTTCTAACAACTGCTATCTGTGTATGAGGCTCAGTCAATCACTTCTATAACTCCAGTGGTATCAGGGATCTTTGTATCCAAATTTGACATAGATACCTTTGACTCAATCACATTCCTGTTTCAATGAGCTACCAAACTTTTCCTCCAGATTATCCTCTGAAACTATCATAAAACTCAAATGTATGTGATACAATTTATCCATCTCTTCTCAGCTGCTTTGTTTTTTTTCAAGCTGAGAACTTATGGTTGAAGGTCAGGGGAAAGACCAACATGTGTAACATTGTGGTAGGCATCTTCTCTTATTATGTAGTCAAGAAAGCAAGGTAGAATAAGACATCTTCAGAAAACTGGAAGAAATCTCATTATCACAGTCCCTGGTTGCCATCAAGAACTTTCTTTGAAAGGGGGGTACCACTGGCTGCAAGAAATCCAGAAGGTTTTTGGTCTGTGTTCAAGAGAATTTCTTGACATACATGACCAATGACTAGGAGAAGCAGTCTGGATCTGCTGCTTAATGTTAAAGAAGAATTGGCCAAAGTTAAGGAGGTGATGGCAGCCAGGGATACAACAAAAAGAAGACTGTGAAATTTAAGGTCTGGAGAAAAGGGGACAAAATGATGAGCAGTACCAGATCCCAGGATAGGGGAGCAGAGCCTGTTTGTTTCTGAGTTCTCTTTTGAAGGGTGAAGAGAGAGAGTTAATAAGTAAAATATCTTCAAAGTAGAAGAATAATCTATTCTGATATGCAAATATCAAGGGATGAAACCCCCAGCAGAGTAAAGACACATTACCCAAGTTTCCAGGAATGGATTTAGCAGTTTATATTCAGCAGCAGAGACAAATTGCTGTGAACTGACTGAAATCCCCACTCTGCATCTTCCCTGCACTACTTCGAGATCATGAGATAGAAGAGTCAAGGAATGCAGGAGTGAAGTTGGGCTGTCTGGGATCATTTTCAAGCACATAAAGAACAAGAAGGTGGTTAGCAACATGGTTTTACCAAGCCTAAATTATGCCTGACTAGCTGTGCCTGATAGCTGTCTGTGGTGAAATTAGCTGCTTGGGAGATGAAGATCAGTGATATTGTTTGCCTTGACTTTAACAAGGCTTTTAACATTGTTTTCCATAGTATCTTTATAGCAAAACTGGTGAGGTATGGTTTGGATGTGTAAGCTGAATGAACTCATGTCTGAACTTAGAGACAATCTAGAACCAGTTCATGCAAACTGAATTGGCTGATTGCAGCTGCTAATGATCTGTAAAAGGAAAGTCAATTTACCCCTTGATAGAGATTACTGTACCAAATGTAGCAAAAAGCTAAGTGAAATGTGAAACATTTGCTGTTCAGTGGGGAAAGATACTATTAGTGTGTCCAGTTTCTTTTTTGGGAGTAAAGAAAATAGGTCTGTCTTCTACTGTTAATTTTTTAATCAGATACACACAAAAACAATTTCCAGTTTTGTTTTTTTGGCTGTTTGATAATGCAAACATTATACATGAGTTTATTATTTTGTAGGCAATTTCACAGTTCCTTTCATTTGTATTTAGCACCTCTTAGATCGATGAACTATTTAAATTATGAAAAATTGTAGCTGCCATGGTTGGCATATTGTCAGACTAAATAATTTATTAAAGTACTCTTGATATTCTTACACACCTTGATTGGTCTGCCTTATATTTGTATCTTTTCTTCACTTCTGCTAAGCATAATGTGATTTTTAGCACTAGAGGTTCTTGGATTTTTCACTGAAGTTAATTAAAGAAAAATACGCTCCATGTTTCTCTCTGTTCACATTATCTGCACAGAGATTTTAATTTTTACTTGTTTTTGGTTGGTTGGTTGGTTGGTTTGGTTTGATTTGGTTTTATTTTTGTTTTTAATGAGGAAATCTTGTATTGGCCAGAGTCGTGAGGCTTATGTGCTCAGAATATTTTTTCCAGAGCACCATAAAATATACTGAAAGAATTTTTAATATTTAAAGTTAAGGGTTTTTTGAACACAATAAATAAAACCTATATTTTTCAAATAAGTAAACTCAGAGTAAGAGGGTAAAAATAGATATTTTTTTGAAGTAGTTTTCTCTCTCTCTCACCATGCCAGTCTTAGCAGGCCAGACCATTTTCTTGAGTCCTTTTCTTAGCCCAGTAATTCCTAATGGTTTTCTAGGCTGCAGTAAACTCCACAAAATTCCTTTGGAATCTGTACAAAAACCCTGTGCTTCTTTCTTTTTTATACAATTTTCTCTCTCCCCGTCTTGCTCTTTCCATTATTTAATTGTTTTTATTGTGTGCTTGACTGTCTAAATATTTCCCCCTTTCATTACATTTTCCTTTTTTCTTTGTCCATCTCAAACTTCAGAATCTTTTTCCAGCTCTGGACATTCATCTACTCTGAAGGAAAGTTCAGTGGCCTTGTCCAGAGTGCAGCAGGCAAAGTAAACCTTCCTCTTCGCCTTCCCCTCTGTTGTGCCAATTTTTTATACAATACGACATATATTTTACAGTCAAAATACATATATGGGAAAATATGTTGAATAATGATGTTTATATTTGTGTATATTTGAAATGTCTCTATTTCTCAGGAATTATGAAATTGCAAATAAATTCTTATTGAATTCTTATTGAGTGTCTGACAAAAAAATATACCTTACATCATCTTGAAAGCTACTCAAGTCACAGAATTCTTATTTTTACATTACTTGGATATTAAAAAATTAATAATTCTAAACTTTTTGATTTTTTCTTGCTTTAGAAGAACGGTTGTCTCCCAGAGATACCATTCTTACCTTACATTTCTCATATGGACCTGTAATTCCTACTAAAAGTATTCTGGAGTGTCTTTTATAAGCATTAAATCATCATATGTAAAGAGTTTGTTATCTTCAACTTCTCTAACACTAAAAATGAATAACCACATTAGAAGTCATAGCATTTGACCTTTGATGGGATTAGCTCCTTTTTCAAACTCCATAAACGCATTAAAAAGTCTTGAGTGAAATCCTGTTCTCGCAGAAATCAATGTTCTGACTTCAACAGCAGATTTTGGGGCCAGGAAGGTTGTGTGCAGACATGACAGAAGATCTAGAAGATCTCATCTAGTTTTACTTTCTTCACTGGGAACTACAGGTGGGGTGCAGGGTTCTTCCTGGATCTTATTAAGAAAGGCACAGCAGCACATGGTGTAACAAAGAGGTGTAAATAATAGTAACAACACGATAGATTTAGGATGAGAAATACATATAGTGAGTTAATCTTGCACTTCTTCAGATGTTGGAAGTCCACTTGTCCAGATTGCTGTTGGGTAGCCATGACAGGTTGCGCATATCCCATCTGTGGGGAGGTTACCTTCCTCCCAGTGGTTCCTTATATCTTCTGTAGCAAACAAAACTGTATAACTTGTTTTGACAGGCAGGAATGCCATCTTGTCATTGATGCCCACCACTAGCTACATGTACTTAGGCACTGTAGCCGGCAGTAGTACATACCCAGTCCAGCTTTTTCGTGTTTACTGCCGTACTGCCAGGGTTACACAGTGGTCACTCTTGCTGACCTATGGGTATCTCAATCCTAAGCGCAAGGCCCAACATGGCTGTCAGGATTTGTTCAAGAATTTTCTGCAAGGCTCCTGACACAGTTTGGCTGAGGTTCGCTCCCCTATTTCTATGCAGTCAGTATTCTGGTTCCCAGCTTTAAAACAGACTTTCTCACGGTTTGTTTTGTTGTTGGATTTCTGATTATTCCTGCTATTAGGCAGGAATCTAGAAAATATTTCTCTCTGAAAAACAAACAAACAAACAAACAAACCAAAATGCCCCAAAACCCACCTCCCCAGAAAAAAAACATCAAAAAATCCAAACCAAACCAAACCAAAACTGTCTCATAGGCTTTTCAAACTAACAAAACCCCCACAAACCCCACTGCAAAACAACCAACCAACCAATCAAACAAATAAAAAAACCCAAACCAAACCCAAACAAAAAAAATCCAAACCAAACCTAACCAAACCTGTCATATAGGCTTTTCAGTTTAACTTGATGATATCCAAGAGATTGCACGATAAATAGTGAAAGTAGATATTGCTAAACTATAGAAGTTGCAACTTCAGCAGAGTTTTGAGTCTGTAGACTCAAAAATATTTATCTAGACTTTATAGAAGCAGCTTCAGTGCACCACAATTTCTGGGGAAAAGTTTGCTTCCATATTTCACAACTTTTTTTCCTTTATATGGAGAGGAAAATGAAGCTTGGAGTTTCTCATCTGAGTATGCTCCCTCAGCAAAACTATTTGCTCTCTAACTGCCTCTCAGTTTTATAATTGATCATTAGTTGTAGCTTAGGTTTCAGGATAATTTTGGTAAATATGTTAATTTTACATACTGAGATTCTGTAGAATTTTTTTATTTCCTTCTGCTACCTACTGATCTTAACATCATCTAACCAGCATTCTTCCATTTAAATTTTGGAAATTTAGGTATAGGAAAAAATATGCATAAAGCTGTATCTAGGGTCATTTGGACAAAGGCCGATGTAAATATGAGTAACAGCGAAAAAGAACTACTATTTATTACATGGTTTGTTTCTGTTTTTCTTCTGGTTATTACTTACATATGCAATATATACATATATGAATATTGATAACTTTTTTGAAAGTACAGTGGTACAATCTTCTAAACAAGGCTTGCAACATGCTGTTTGTATGACATGACTTCTGCTGGAATAGTTATCAGTCATGTCTGTTTTGCAGGTTTTCCAAATTTGATTTAAAAATAGTGCCTAACAATGGCAGAACTCTAAACCCCCCAGATGTATATCTCATTAGAACATTAAGGCAGCCTTGAGTGATGTACGAATTTTGATGGAAGTTTCTCTAGGATGTTTTATGCTGTATCCCCTTGGCATTCCCTCTTAAAACAAAATCAGAAAGTGTCAACAAATGACTAGAGCTACTTCGAAAAGTATATATTGACTTAATTTATAAGTCATAAAATATAATGATTTCTCAGTCAGAAACGTTAATTATTTCTGCTCTGGAGTCCCTCATGAAAGTAATACTAAGTAACTAAGGTCCATCTAAGAAAATTGAGTAGTGTATTCAAAGGGGAATTAGTGTAAGGAGTGTAAATAGGAAAAAACTATTAAGAAAGAAAATGAAAGAAAATGAAAGAAAGAGAGAAAGAAAAAAAAGGAAGAAAGGAAAGGTAAAAAAGAAAGAAAATAAAAAAGACAAAGAGACAAATATAAAGAGAAAAATACAGAGAGAAAAATGGAACAGAGAAAAGAAAAAGGAAAGAGAAATTAAAAGGGAAAACGTAAAGGAAGGTAGAATTCTTCACACAGCAAAGTGAAGCAATTATTCATCACTAATACACATATTAGTAGACTGTGACTAACATGATATTAGATTAAGCATAAACCTAATCACTTAACTTTTGTTATCCTTAGTATCACCTACTTAAGACATTCTGTTTCCTGATCTTCTCTCAGTTGAGTATTATGGTTTAAACCCAGACAGTAAGTCACTGCCACACAGCGCTCACTCACTACCACCAGAGAGGGATGGGAAAGAAAATCAGAAGAGTATAAGACAAGTGGGTTGACATAAGAACAGCTTAATAATTGAAATAATGACAGTAATAATAATAATATGTAAAGGAAAATAAGAGAGAGAAATAAAAGTGAAGAGAAACAAGCAACGCAAATGAAAAGCAATTGCTTGCCATCAACAGATTGAGGCCCAGCCTGTTCCCAAGTAGCAGCCCCCAAGTCAGCTTTATCCCTAGTGATATGCTGAGCACAACACCATATGGTCTGAAATATCTGTTTGGCTGCTTTGAGTGAGCTGTCCCGGCTGTGTTCCCACCCTTGCCTGTCCCCAGCATCCTCACTGGTGGGGTGCTGCGAGAAACTGAAAAGTTCTTGACTTAGGGTAAGCTCTATTCAGCAACAAATAAAACATCAGTGTGTTATCAATGTTATTGTCATTCTAAATCCAAAACTCAGTACTGTACCAGATACTAGACAAAAAAGTAAATTCTATCTCAGCTGAAACCATGACGGGGTAAGTGCCACTTTGTAAGAGCAATCTTAAGGGCAGTAGGGCTTTAGGACCTATAGCACAGGAGACAGTTGAGCTGAGATGACCCTTTTTACAACATTGTTATGACAAGACAAAAGAAAACAGAAAGGTTGACTTGGCAAAAATTAAAAATTCTGGCATTTTTGTAAGACTGCAATGAAACTACTGTATTGCTGATTAAATTCAATTAATAGAGCACAGGATGGATAACCCAGTAAAGTAAGGTTAAGGCAGCTACAGAATGACAGCAAAAGAATTGATGTCTGTGTCTGTTTTGGGAACCACAATCTGGGGGATGAGATGTAGGACAAGGACAAAATGAATAGTTATTTTAGATCAGTTCTGGAGATGCGAGGCAGGGAAAAGGAATGACATGCAGAGAATTTGTAGATGTAAAGTTTAGAAGGTTGTGCATAGGTCCTAGGATTTTTAGGAAATGAAAAAACAAATTAAAGATTGCAAGGATGCACCAGCAGAAGGATAGGTATTGAAGACCCTAGGAGCACAAAAAGCAAACACCTTATCCAGAACATCTTTGTACTCATGCGAGGATGTCTGTGGAATCATAGAGGAGATTGAAGTCTTAGATGTTATGAAAATTCAGTGATTTGGAAGAACATAAACATAGCATTGTGCTACTACTAGCTATTTTGACTGTAGATTGCTATATTTATTATTTTTTTACTGCCATTGCCAGAGTTGTCTTACATGTATCTCACAATTAAATACTACTTTAGCATGTTTGCCTCACTGTTTAAGTTATATGTTTCAGTCTATATAAACTATTACTCTATATAAGTTATTAAAATCCTTACAAATATACACTTCAGGCAAGTCAGGATCCTCCTTCTCTGGTAACGCCACTGTGTGCTCCTGTCTGCCTGCCAACAGCTTTGCTTTGGAACAGGCTGATTCTTGGTTTTTGAGTTTCCATCTTATTCTTTGCTGCTCATAAAGTTTCTATATCTTCTTACATTCTTGCATGTTTTGACACTTAGGTGACTTCAGATCCTTGTTTTTAATGTGTAATTAATAGTAAGATACTTGTAATCTCACTACATTTCTACCTCTCCTCCCCTCCCCTTCCCTACCCTCCCCTGCTTCCCTTTCTGTGTTTCTGTCTTCCTTTTTTTTTCTCTATTTCACTTACAAACAATAAGGAAAGTTATGGCTCATAGTTAGCTTATTTCGTAACTAATTGCAGAGTCATATTGCAATGCTAGAGAGAAAATAAATATTACAAGATTCATACATCTGTACTACGTAAAACTCTGTCTGTATCTTAGTGAGTACTTGGTTGTTGTGAAAGCCCTGAAATACTGTGTCTGTTCTTGAATGAGTTTAGGTACTTTATATAACAAATATGTAATGTCAACCTACTCTATATAGCATTTCTGTATGTATAATTTCATGAATAAAGTTTGCATTGTTTTAGCTCCTCTCCTCCTCTTTCAAAATAAATTAAATTTGGGATATGCTTCACATGTCAACAAGTAAAACTTGCCAGTATAGTACATTGGAGACAATCTGATTTTTTTCTCAGCCCTGATTGCCATTTTTCACATCAATAGATATGTTCCTGCATTGGCTTTTCTGTGACCTTAAGCTGAAATAAAGGACAATTTAGTGATAGACTATGATATTTTAATTCCTTTCCCTTTAAAATTGTCTTGGTTTACTGACCGTAACTTTAGAATATCCTCTACATTATATTAATGGACTAGTTCATTTGATATGATGATGTTATCCAGCACATTTATAGGCTCTACTTCTACAATTGATCAATAAGTATATGTTTGTTAGATGCTTTAAGTGTGAACTATGCTTACCAAGTGCTGAGTATTTTTCTTACTATTTGAAAAGATATTGCTAATTTATGTATATCACTCCATGACCATGAGTTAGCAGATATATCTCTTTCCTGGTGTGTCCCTGTTTTGACTAAAAATCTCATACCACAAAAGTTGCACAGTGCTCATCAAATTATGTTCATTATAATTGAATTATTATGACCTTCATGCACACAGAATAAGTAAAGAACCCAGGAACCATTTCACCACAGCTAGAGCCTGACTATAATAGTGTTGACTGTCTGAGGTCATTACTGACACTGCTTGGTCAGTTTTCATATCTGCTCTTTTAGAGACTGAGGATCATTTTTTTTAAGAGAGATTTTAGCAACCAGAATGAAAAATTCCTCCTTCACTGTAGTGAAGGTTTAACCCCAGCCAGCAAACGAGTACCACGCAGCTGCTCACTCACTGCCCCACCAGCAGAATCAAGGAGAGATCAGAAGGGTAAAAGCTGGAAAACTCCTGAGTTGAGATAAAGACTTATAGGCAAAGCAAAATGCGCACACACACAAGTAAAGCAAACCAAGGAATAATTCACTGTTTCTCATGGGCAGGCAGGTGTTCAGCTTCCTCCAGGACAGCAGGGGCCCCTCATGCGTAATGATTACTTGGGAAGGCAAACACCATTATGCCAAACATCCTCTCCCTTCCTCTTTGTTCCCTTCTTTATATACTGAGAATGATGTTATATGGCGTGGAATATCCCTTTCATCAGCTTAGGTCACACGTCCCAGCTGTGTCTCCTCCCAGCCTCTTACGCATCCCCAACTTTCTTGTCAGCGTGGCAGTACAGAAAGCATAAAAGGCCTTGACTCTGTGTAAGCCCTGCTTAGCAATGACAAAAACATCTCTATATTATCAACCCTGTTTTCAGCACAAACCTGAAACACAGCCCCATACAATTAACTCTACCCCAGCAAAGCTAATACACTTCTTTGGTCAGCAGGCTGCAAAAGAAAGGGGAGTACAGACTGAGCATGGGGTCAGGGTGGAGAGGAATTCAACTATTCAGAATGTCTAGCCTGAAAATCAGCATGTCAGGAAGCTTCCATGTGTAGGTGGGAAGAAGCTGATAAAACCCAGGCTTTTTGTTCATATTCACCCGCATGAGCTAAGGAAAGAGAAAACATCTGCCTCCTCCTGGGAGTCTTCAGATTAAAAATAAAATAACACTCCAACCTCTTTCTAGAATAAAACAGGACACAATGAATGGAGACTCTACAGTCAGTAGATTGTATCATGCTTGATTTGGTCTAGATCAATTCCTGACATAAAGCTCAAATTACTAGACAGTTATGTTAGAAACTGTAGAGGGGTAGGTCACCACAGGAACTCCATCTTCTCTAATTTTGTTTTGACAACTGCTCTCAGTGTGAGGTGTTCTTTTAACACATCTGGCAAATTGAATCTTTCAAAAGATAGAGAAATGGGGACTCTCAACGTAAAATTCAAATTGCTTAACATCTTATGTGCAGGTTTTAGTCATCTCATTTAAACTAGTCAATTCAAATACATAAGTATTTCCAGTGCAGGATGTGAGAAGACAACTAGTTTGAATGTTAACATCTACATTGTAGAACTCAAAACCTGGGTAAGATGAATGGCATGCCAGCAGTAGCTGTTTACATGATTAACACCTGTTCTTCTTCAGGACATGTGTACCTGTGGAACTTCTGACTTTTGTTTATATAGGCTTTATAGGGACACTAATTCTTAGACTGCTCATCTGAATGTGGACATTAAGTTCTGCTTTTGTAGTCTATGTGATTTTCTGTATTTCTCCAATAGTTTCTTTGATTCATCTTCTAGAAATAAGTATGGAAAAAAGTTATATTTTCCTTGAAAAAAAAGCCTATACTAAAAATATGATCACATCCTTCATAGCTACAATAACCTTTTGAGCAGAGAAACTAACAATGATTGAAGAAACACTGGGAATTAGAGCACTATAAACAATATATTGTTTTCTGTAATGTCTGAAGATTCTGTTCCATTTTGAATAAAACAGACATATATTCATTGGAGTATTTCTCCCCTCCAGCTGGGATCTCACTCCAGATCTCTGTGTATTTAATTACTGCATACAGAAAGGAAATCCTTGGGAGAAAACTCTGTCCCAGATTAGTCAAATGTCATGTGACCGCTACATCTTCCTGAAATGTAGAAATTGTGTACTGTAGTCACCTCAAAAGAGGTGGGATTTTTGACTTCTTTCTCCAACATCAATCATTTGTAAAATAGAAGCACCATTTCCATTCACTAGTTTTGTATTCTCAAACATCATGATTTATTAACATGATCTAATAACATCTCTCAGGTATGTTAGACAGAGGAATGCTTATTTTGCAAATCATACCTGTTTATTTTTGTGACTGAATGAAATTTTTGATGCTGTTACTACTTGTCTACTTCTGCAGATACACAGACTACTTGTGTTGACACTTCAGGAATTTTGTTAATTTTTATTAGGGGATTTTTATTTGGATGCTATTGACTCCTTCTATATCCAAAGTTAGAAAATACTCTTTTTAAAGAGTTTGAGTTTTTTGTTTTGGTTTATTTAGGGTTTTATTTTATTTTATTTTATTTTATTTTTAAATTTCGGTGTATTTTAAGGATCGATCTCTCTCTCTCTCTCTCTCTCTTTAATTTTTAGTGGATTGTGTAATCACAGTGAATTTTAACCAATAATGAAAATAATTACTTGGTAAGAAGCAAGTTATTTCTCAACTACAAAAGTTTACACTGAGGTTTTAATTACATTTAGGAGACAATCAACTAATATTTTAAGATATTGCTATAATTTGTGAACATTTTTTAGGATGTTAATTCCAGACCAGATTACCAAAATTATTTGATACTTGTATTTGCCACAATCAAACTCTTAGATTGGTATCCACATAATAGCAGATTATTCTCTAACAGTGACACTGCATCACAATGTAACATGGATTTCTGAAAACATATTCTGTCATCTAAATCATTGTATTCAGATGTTCTCCCAATCCACAGCACTAGAATCATTTGAAATTCATTCAATATAGAGATGATCAAGGCCAGAAAACCCATCTCCCAAGCCTGAGTGAAAAAACTGCCCAGTGAAATCTTTTTTTTCATTCATAGGTTTCTTGTCTTGTAGTTGCCAAGTTCTTTGCATAATGGAATGAATGGAAGGATACATTATTCATAGTATCATAGAATTGTTAAGACAGGAAAAGACTTCTAAGATCATTGATTCTAACGGTAACCTAGCACCACCATGTTCATCACTATACTGTGTCCCCAGTTGCCACACCCAAGCACCTTTAATTGTTTCCAGGGATGGTGATTCTATCACTTCCCTGAGCAGCCTGTACCAATGCCTGACCACCCTTTCAATGAAAATTTTTTTCCTAATATCTAATTTAAAACTCCCCTGGTGCAAATTGGAGTAATTTCCTCTGGTCCTGTCACTTGTTTACTGGGAGAAAAGATTAATCATCACATCAATAAAACCTCCTTTCTTGTAGTTTTAGATTGTGATGTCATTGTGTCTTGCACACACACATGTACACACACATATGTGCACACACACACCCACACACCCCGTCCCTGGGGCCTCATTTTCTCTGGACCAAACAACCACAGTTCCCTCAGCTGCTTCAGAACCTCACCAGCTTTGTTTCCCTTCTCTGAACAGGCTCGAGCACCTCAATGTCTTTCTTTCAGTGAGGAGGCCAGAACTGGACACAGGATTTGAGTTTAAGCCTCACCACTGCTGAGTACAGGGGGACAATCATTGCCCTGGTCCTGCTAGCTACACTATTGCTAATACAAACTACATGCAAATATAGTATGTTGGAACTCTTCTGCTAGGAGCTATTACTACTTTATCAATGGAGGTTAGGAAACAGGTATTTTATTTGTATTTATAAATACACCAGACGGAAAATACAGGTTATGAATAAATTAGAGGAGAATCTTTAATTCTTAATGTGGTGAGGATACAATCATAGCCACAAGATGAATAAATCTAAAAACTTTTAAGACTATGATCCATAATTGTATGATAATCAATTTCTGAATTTATATAGTAGAAAAATGAATTAAGTAAATCAGAAAACACTTTACAGTCTTTGCTACTAAAAATACAAATTTTGTATTATGTATTATGTAAAAATACAAACTTCAGGGTTAATGAACTGATAATGTTTAAATAGACTTTTTCCTTATTTAATGTAGTTTGTTTGATAAATCATACTCTCTCATATAAGAACTGTCAGAATTTGGCATCAGACTAGAAACTTCTTCTACAATATGACATTACATATCTTAATTAAGTATTTGATGCTTGTCTGTTACTATTAAACTCTAATATTTAACCCAGTAATATGGGTTAGCTTTAGAAACAGTCTGGGTAAGAAACTGAACTTATATTCTACAGAACCTTAAGTAACCGACAATTTATGTACTAGATAAATAGCAATATCCTCTAGCTGGTCGAAGATGAAGTGTGTATCTAGGGAGAGTATGTATGCACCTTCTCTCAATTTTTTATTCTTTGAATTCTGATCAGTGCACAGTTTATGTTATCTCCTAACTGAACTAGCAGGATAGCCTGAAACACCACCACAAAACTAAATGCAAGTTTATATCTTAACTTATGAAATACGAAGCAGAGGTTACCCTTTATATTATAACTAGAATGCAAAAGACAGGAGTGATAGTCATAGAATAAGCAATATCACTCTGCACCCATGACACCTACACAGTCTGGGAAGTTCCAAAGTAATAACAGATTCCTGGTTCTCCAGCTAAGATCTGTGCAGGAAAATTAATAAGAAAATGCCTTCATTTCATCATCATGGCATTTGGGAGTTTTAGAACGCTCTAGTCCATTAGTCAGTTTTGTTAATGACTGTGTTCATCCTTTTAATCATGTGAAACACATTGACTGAGCTTCATTTAGTTCAAAGTGCCTTTCACAAGCCTGAAAAGAAACTGAGTGGTGCAAAACTTTACCTTTCCTCACTGCCACATATTCACTAACATATATTAGCAACATATATCTAGCTTCATTTTGCTTTATATGAAGATACAATATATCCATAGTCTGTAAGAAAAAATCCTACCCATTTTAATGTATTTAAAATTGAAATTTGAGTCCCTAATATGTTACCAGATTACTGTTTTACTCATGAGTATTTCTAAACTGTCTTCCTAGTGATAAATATGGAAACTTATTGATACTTGCACTTTTTTTTTATCATTCTTTCACAAATATTGCATTTACAAAATTATTTCAGCTCCATGAGCCACTCTTCTTGCCCGCAAATAAAGAATTTCCAATAGGAGATCTCAACAACAGTATTGGAGGACTGTTTTTTGTTTTTGGAATGACTGCTTTATAAGCAACTAAATAAGCTGATTTTGAACCCTTGCCAGCATGAATCTGAATACCTCAATTACAAGGATATTGAAACCTTGTACAATACACAAAAGCAATTTCTACTGAATGTACAATGTTGTTAATATATATCTCACCTTGTTCATTATAAGAACACACTGTGATATATTACGACAAGTTTAAATCCTGTATATGGAAACAAGATAAAACAATTATACCTAGTAGAAGCAGAATTATGGCACCTAATTAAAAAAAAAAAATCCTGTAAAGCATTGTTTCTGCCTAACAGTGCAAATATTTAAGCTGTGTACCTTCAAGAACTTCTTCACTGCTTGAGAGTTTTGCATTTGTAAATGTCAATGATATTTTTAAGAGTTTAACCAGAATTCAACACTATCTCAGTTTAAGAAATAATGTATTCTTCTGCTTTGTTTCTGGAATTGTTACATTTATAATGCATTCAAAACATGTCAGACACATAGTAATGGTACTGGGCTCCCTCATTAAGAAGTAATAATACTATTTCCTTATGTTTTTTGAATAAAGAAAAAAAAACTATCACCCTTTCTATAAAATGTTTATAGAAGTTACTCCAAAACTAGAAGATGAGGAATAAATTCTTATTTTAGTTTGAGAGTGTTCAAAACCAACATTTCTCAAAAGTGCACTACCTACCAAGTAAAGAAAGCCTTTTAGAGGTATATGACTGCTCCCATCATTACATCATTTCTGTTATGGATAAAACAAGCAAACAAATAAACTGGAAAGAAATAAAGAGATTTTGGGGGGAAAAACAAAGTCCCAAATGGCTGCACAATTTTTCTGTAATTTTTTTGTTATTCAATGTGAAAATTTTATTATATCTTCTCCCCCCATATGCATGCTCTATTTTTAAAGTAATTCTGCATATATATTTTCAATATACTAGTATGAGTAAATTAGTTGAATTAGTAAATTAGGTTGGTAGTTTTATAACCATTCTAGTCCTGATATATTTTAAACACAAATTCTCAGTATACAAATTAAAATCAGTAAAATTTAGGTGAATATTTTAAGTGATATGTACAGAATTTCAAGTCTCCAAAACACAGAACTACAAAGTCTATCTGCTCTTCTCTATTACAATTGTTTGAATTCTTGAAAAATCAGCCTATGCCTGTAACAGATAGTTTTTTTAATAACAAAAAAAACAATTTTGGAAAAAATACAAAAAAGTATTTACCCATCAGGCAGAAGAAGACCATAATTATTTTAATGTGTTTTCAATAACAACATTTAGCTTCATGTGATATTTGTCCTTAAGGGGGAAAATAGATAGTTATTTTACAATGTTTAACAAGCAATGAGTAAGCTTCTTTTGTTACAACTTCACAAACCTCTTATTTGAACAGGTTCTTGTTTAGATACCAGGTGGATTTTAGGCATTTTAAACCTGTAAATGAAAAAAAATCCCATGTATTTCACCCTGGTGTGAATTTTCCTATTTAAAGATCCCCTTCAATGGCTAACTATGTAGAAATCACCTACTTTGTGTTCTTTGACTAATTAGTCCAGTTCCAATTCAATCCACATTTAGGTAAATTACATCAGAGAGAGCTGGGTCAAGCTGTTGTGGTTTTTAGTGTTTGATGTGGTTGTTCTGGTGCATTCACGGAGATAAACAAAACCTGAAAGTATTTCACCCCTACTAGGAAATTTACAATAATAATTGTAATTTTGTTTTTCATTTATTTCTCATTATATATTTATGTAATTATGCATACAAAATATTATTTCTCATTTAGAGCAGCCTGTCTCTGGCTTCTGTGGGCATTTTACAGTCATCCTTGAATATGCTGATCTTCATTTACTGAGATGTCATTTTCTGATTCTCTACCTATTTCTAAGGTGTTTATACATTTTCGTGTCCATATTTTCTCTCTTGAATTCTTGACCCACAAACTATTACCATATCAATATTATGTTTAAAATTTTGATATGGCCTGAACTTTCTTACAGATTGCCAACAATTTTCTAAGCAAAACTGAGCCAAATTCACACAGTGGTGCCTCACTAAAGCACTCCAGTCTGTGAAACTATTTAGCTTAGTTTCAAATAGTTTTGAATACCTCCTACTATGCATGCAGATGTCCACAGCATGACTGAACTTCCCATACATAGAGATTCAGCAGTTCCACAATATAACAATTGGGTTTCTCAAATACATATGAATAATTCCTTTCTGCTACCTGTCAGAAGTAATAGACAGATCATTGTCCATGTGGAGACCAGTGATTAATGGTGTCCCTCAGGGGTCAGTACTGGGGTTGATACTGTTCAACATCTTTGTTGGCAACATGGACAGTGGAGTTGAGTGCGCTCTCAGCAAACTCACTGATGACACCAAGCTGTGTGGTGCAGTCACTGAACCAGAGGGAAGGGATGCCATTCAGGGGAGCCTTGAGATGCTTGAAAGGTGGGTAGATGGAATCATCATGAAGTTGAACAAAGAGAGGTGCAAAATCCTTGCTAAGGAAGCTTCCTTGTCTAGCCTCCCAGGAGCCACTCTGGCAGTCACTCTTGCACCACCTGAGCTGGGACTGAAGCCCCTTTACAGCTACACACCCCACACTCAGTCAGACCAGGTTTCCTTTCCAACTCTACTCCATTTCCCATAGCAGTCTCAGACGTCCAGATCCTTAAAATAATTTACTCATGGTGCCATAACTAAATGAGAAATAACAGAACAACAGCTTGAGCTGGTGCCTCTGAGGAGGGACTCCAAACAAAGGAACTCCTGGGCTTTTATTACCCTCACAGTCTAAGGGGTTGGCAGTTCCTGCCTTGTCTCTGAGCTCCTGGTAACCCGGCTGGCCCACAGGTCTCCATGCCCTTTGTTATGCGAACAATTGGCATTTCAGGACCTCTCTCCTTGGACTGGGGCTTCTGCCACCCAGAGCTCAGCTTGCAACTTGCACTGCAGCTGCACACTGAGCTACCTGCACTGAATGTATTCCTCGACAGTCCTACACTGGATCATGGCAGTCCCAGGCACACCAACAGGTTGGGCCGACAATTAATCAAGAGCAGCCCTATTGGAAAAGGATGTGCAAAACTCAACACGAGCTGGTACTGTGCGTTTGCAACCCAGAAAGCCAACTGAATTCCTGTTGCATCAAAAGAATAATGACCAGCAGGTTGAAGGGAATGATTCTCCCCAGCTACTTTGGTCTTGTGATACCCCACCTGGAATACTGTGTACAGTTCTGGTGCCCTCAACATAAGAAGAACATGGAACTGTTGGAGCAAGTCCAGAGGAGGGCCAGGAAGTTGATAAGGGGACTAGAGCACCTCCCTTACAAAGACAGGCTGAAAAAGTTGCACCTGTCCAGCCTGTAGAAGGGAAGGTTGAGTGGAGACCTCAGATCAATCTTCCAGTATCTGAAGGGGCCCAAAGGGAAGTCAGAGAGGGACTCTTCATCAGGAACTGTGGTGATAGGACAAGAAGTATCGGGTACAAACTGAAAGAGAGGAAGTTTAGGCTAGATGTATGGAAGAAATTCTTTACTGTGAGGGTGGTGAGATACTGAAACAGGTTGCCCAGGGAGGTTATGGATGATCCAACCCTGGCAGTATTCAAGACCAGGTTGGATAAGGCCTTGAGCAACCTGGTCTAGTGGGAGGTGCCCATGGTGGAGGGGAGTGAGGTTGGAACTAGATGATCTTTAAGATCATTTTCAACTCTTATCATTCTATGATTCTATGATTCTCCTTCTGTTTTATACCAAACCTAATTATTTCTTAAATATTTCATATGTAAATCTTTTTCACACATTATTTGTGTCATAAACTACTGACATTCTGTTTCATAGAATGTATTGTGGTAAATTTAGGTAATGAAATCCACCTATTATATATCAGTGCTTTTTCCGAAGATCTTTTATCTGTTTGTCTGTTTACTGTAAACTTCTGAACTAATAAAGGTGTTAGGAGCCACAGAGAAACAATTAGTTCACACACTGAGTTTATTAAGCTGAAAATGTTATACATAATCTTCAGAAAAAGCCTGTATGGCATTGTACATATTGTCCCATTTTATCATCTCTATAACTCATAAGTGAAATTTAGAAGAAGAAATATTATTTTTTCTAAGGAGGTGGAAATCATAGTGACATTCTGCAAATCACTTTTGTCTAATTTCTAATTCTGACACACAAGCAATCTTTCACAAAGATTTAAGAATTATTTTCTTTAGTTTCTACAGTAGTAATTTTTTTTTGTTTGTTTCTAGAGGAATATATTGTTAGACAGTTAGAGATTCACAATGTCAGTCTTGACACTATGTTGTTTTATTAAGCAACAGATGATTCTACCAGTTTACCACAACTTTCCTTCATCAGCTATAATAGCAGACACTCATGGATTTTACCCTAAATTAAAAAAAAAAAAACAAACAAAAAACAAAAAACAACCCCCAACAACAACAACAAAAACTGAGAAAGATTATGATGCTGGATTTAATTCTGAAGGAAGGTCACTCTTCAACATGTGAGTGGTCTTCTGTTTATTTTCTTTTTTTTTTTTAGGGACTGTTGTGGTTTTATACATTAATCTAGGAATAAAGGTTTTCTTTCCATGAGTAAGACAAACAATGTAATTGAAACTTGCTTTCAAATATTGTTTGTAACATTAAGTAGGAAACAATACTACATACGTTATGAATATTTATCATATGCAGGTATCATGTATAGTTGGTAAAGACTCCCTTTGTTCAGTCTAGTGTTATGCATTCCAACAAACTCTGAGACAATATTTTACAAGACAGTTGGTATCTTTATTATAGAATTACCTATTGTACTACATTTACCATTAAAAGTCTCTTTTTTCTTTTTTGTGGTGTTCCCACGAGTCTTCTGTATAACTATTTCATTTATTTAATTCATTGCAAAAGATGACAGAGGATTTCTCTTTTCAAAACTCAATAATATGTTAGTTTGTAGATGTTAATTAATAAATGAATACTTGTGATTATCTGAAAGGTGTATCAGATAGATATTCATGAAACATCGTGGAAGCTATTTTGTTGCTAGTTCTAATAAGAGCACTCTATTAATCTAAAGATATTTTTAAACCTTTTTACAAAAATAAAATGATGCAGCTACTCACTTAAAACTACTGTCCTTAACACACAGAAAAAAAAACCCCAAAAATCAAAATATAGTTTATGCTGTCAGTAATCAAAAGGTGTTAATATACAACCAATAGGAGAAATAAGTTGGTAATAATTTCAATTATGAAAAACTCAATTATCAAATGTCAATCATATTTTATTTGTAGATAGGAATCAGACAGACCAACATGTTTCTTCCTAGCTAAAATTATGGTTTTTGTTTCTGTTTCATCTACCATTTATATTTAACTCTTTATATTTTTAAGTGCTTTATAAATATTGAAAAAAAATCATGTTTTGTGACACAAGTCTACCTACAAGAGTTAACATTCAAGGAATATATTTTCATGGCAAGGAGAAAAAAAAGTAATTTTGTAACTCTTCTGTCACTTTCTGTCTACTTTCCAAGACTTCCTGACTCTGAATGAACAAATAAATGAATGGATATGGGTACTGTACTTTATCTAAAACTTCAGTTGTTCAAAGATATGAACAGTATTGTCTGAGAGACAATCTGTTGAGAGAAATTTAGACATATATTCTGCATATTCAATTATCACTATTTTTTTCCAGTTACTTTAGGCAAAATTCAGGTAATTATATTGGTCAGGCTTAAATGGAAGCTTGAAATTAAGGATGATTCATACCTGTATCACTTGGACTTTAAACTGTCTACTTGCTTTGTTTTTCTTCTTATGAAGCTCTTTGTCAGATCCAGTCCACCATCTGATTACCAGCAGGTTTCAGGATTCTTTTCTGAATCCTTAAAATAAACTCTGTAAGTCTTTTATACAGATAATTTTTTCCTTTTTTTTCACAGTGATAGGCATTGACATCTTCTTTGTAACCCTGTAATCATTTGGGAACCACATATACAACCCATAAAGAGTCAAAATTTATTCAGGAATTTTAGGGGTATAGGTGTACACCTTAAAATACTGTGTCCTATTATTTTTACAACATTTCAGGAATTAAAAAAAAAAGATTCGCTAACTTTACCTTGATAGACTGTTAGAGATACATCACAGATGGGAAAGTATTGGAAAATTTCTCATCTAAATTCAATAAAAATAAGTTACAGTATTAGAATGATTTTGATAGATGTGTGATACAGCTAAGCACATTACAACTAAAGTCGCACTATTATCATTTGCGCAGAAATTCAAAATTTCAAGTAGATTTCAGGGATTCGTAAAACTCTGTTTGTCCTAAAGAACAATGTTACTATATTTTGCTGTCTTTCAGTTTAGTTACAAAATTTACAGTAATTTAATTTGAATATTATTATGATTTGTTATGCCAGATACATCCTTCAAACTATGAACTAAGAGAATGTGAGATCATTTAGTGTTTTTTCATGTAGAACCTTATGATTACTCTCATTAGATACAAGTGATTGCTAGGCATTTTGTTAAATTTCAGGAAAAAAATGGACAAATTTGATAATTAAAGATTACAGGATATGTCGCAATACTGTTGAGCAAATATGTTTGATGCATGACATCAATTGGCTTAATAGTGAGTGAGATGACTGGATTAAAACAATATGTGTTCAATATCCCATAAGGATGCTTGGCCAAGGCATAGATACAGATGTTCAAGTTGGGTACCAAACATAGCAATCAGTATTTATAAAACTGAAACACTATCTTTTTCATTCCTTAGGTTTCTGGAACACATTTTTACACTAGGATAAAATAAATTTTTTCATTAGTTTCTCATGTTTAACGTTCTCTCACTTCAAATTGAATTGTATTTGATAAACTGTTCATATCTCAAAAGTGATGCTAGTAGAGACACAATGTTTCAATGAAAATCTATGTTCATATGTTTTCAAAATTTCTACTATAAAATCTTGCAAGGCTGCTGGCTAGCTATAACAACTGGCATGGGAGCAAACAGAGTCTTTTCTGTTTTAAAGGAGGAAAAGTTTGCCAGTTTTTATTTAGGTTTTTCACACCTTCCACTTTACCTACTCGCATCTTTTATCAAACTACTATTTATCTTATCCCAGCTACTATGTTTCCTAGTGCTTCATAACATGGCAGGGGTATATTAAAGGACAATTCTGGCAAAAGTTATTCAAGTTTTACCAAAAAGCAAAATTCCCATAGGTCTCCATAATTGAGGGTCATTTCTTCCTGCCAGAACAAGAACCATCAGATGACAGAAAGTAATGAATATAAAATCTTCTAAGTTGTGGCTATTCTGTATGCCAAATAATTTTTCACTGCAATGAAGTCCTGTCTGGTTTCCTTGCATACTAGTTTACCCAGTTGGTGCTGAAGCTGTGGGGCAGGAAAAGAAAATAAATTAATAAATAGAAGGGAAATAAGATTTTGTGTCCAAACACCAATATAAGGAAATGGAACGAGATAATCAAGAACAAATTGCATTTGCTAAAATATCGCTTCGGAGATGAGTTCAGAGCCAATTGTTTAACTCTATTCCCAGAATACTCTGATTGAATTATTTGATCATCCAGTTAAAAATGTAAAAAAGAAAAAATTGCTATTTTGGGTCTTGGTAGAATGTGAGGTTTTATCATTTGTGGGGGGCACATTCAAATTAAAAAGGGAGAAAAATATTGTGTTTGATTTTATTGCTGTTTTGATACTGTTATTTTAAGACACGAAAAAGTAAGTTATTTTAAATAACATATTTTGATACAACAGTAGCTTCCCAGTGTCCCTAGGCTTCTAGGCTAGCAGGACAACATGAAAACTAAAACATAAACAACCATCTTTTCCATTGTTTGAGCTAACAATTTTGATGTTAGCTCCATTCCCATGTATGCCTTGTAATAATAACCTGATAGCTAGGAAATTCTATAGAGGGGAAAAAATGTTAATTTCAATAAATTTTGATCTATCACTGTGTTCACATTTCCTTTTTTGTTATTGAGTAGGTAAAATGTTGTGTTGTGGGAAACCAGTGTTTTCTTAGCTAGTTCCTTTCACTACAAATTTTGGAAGATAATAACAACCTGGGCCCCATTGTTTCAAATCAACTATGTAATTTTCTCAATTGTGTTCCAGTTAGGTTTCCCCCTCAAAAAAAATTACTGAATACCTCAACATAGGCCCTTTCCTCAGTATTTCTTGCTCAAATTGTAACTCAGCTGATTTAGTGGCTTTGTGACATTCTCTGCTAATTTACTGAATGATTCCCATGACTGAAGAGAGGGAATGCAAATAAAAAAGGGATAAGAGCTAAAAGAACCTAAATCTCACAGTATTTAGTGTATTAAAAGCTCCTTTAGATCTAACCTTGATTACTGTTAATTAGCAAGTTCTAGACTTGTCTGAAAAACTTTAGGAGGTGCTACTAGCAAAGATTTAAGTACGTAGCAGATTAGAAACCTGTGAACAGGAGTTTTTCAAATCTCAGTTTTATGTGTAAGGACTTTAAATAGAAATTGAACCCAAAAACTGGGGGAGATCTAGCCATTTTTTTAATTCTGATTCTCTTCACAGTTTATTATCACAATATGTAGTCCTGTCTACCAAAGAGCCTTTTAGGGTACAATGCTGAACTATTTATTTTGGAGAAATTTGAAATTTTACTTCTGTGTGAGTGGTAATTTTTTTCCCATTACCTGATTTATGAATATGTTACTTCTATGTCAGAACTTAGTGTTACTGTGCTGTCATCATTATGATTGAAAGTTTAATTGATTTTAGAACACCCAATTTTTTTTTTTTAATTCCTTCTTTTTATTGCTACATTAATCTAAATAATGGTAACAGTAATAATAATGTAAATAGCAATAATGTACAAGAAGTCTGGTTTTATATGTCTACCATCATCGAACTTCAAATTAATTTCTCAATACCTTTTATTTTTTCAAATATATAATGAAAGCAGTACTGAACAAAGATAAACTACAGTTTTTCTTTGTCAAGTATGTGAAATAGCTTACTAATACAGTCCTTTATTTTTCTCATATTACTTAACCCCTTCATTTCTAGGAGCAAGGAGAAAAGTATTTTGGTTAAAATATCAGACTTTGAACTTACATGTAAGCTAGTCAATATTAAAAAATAAATCATTTTTTCTAAATATTATATTTTAATGCAATATCATAGATTAATATTTTAAAATACATGTATACTTGTATACAATTTTTCATGCTAAGGGGCTATTATTGTGCTAGTTTAAATGGAAATCATGACAGGGGAAAAACTATTTTTATTTTAAAAGTTACAGAGATAATTTTCACAAATTGTTCCTCTAGTGTTTAAAATAATTGAATAGTTTAAAGTGAATAATTTTTTTGATACATTTTATCTCTTTCCTTGAATTCCACATAAAAATCATACAATTATCATAGAATAATTTGGAAGCGTCTGATGTATAACTTTATCAAATAATACCTAGTCTGAGAGCACGCCTCAACAAATGCTGTGTAGCTATGGTCATATTATAAGGACAAATAAAGCTTTTTTTTTTTTTTTTGTATTTACAAATCATTCAATATCAGAGTCCAGAGCTAAATGAAAAAAATAGGTAAGTATTAGCTTAATTTTCTTAACACAGTAAAGTTAATTTACATCACCTGGCATTCTCAATTGGTTAATCTTTTCAAAAGACTGTTTTTAAAAGAAAATCAAGATTTTAAGAAGGAATTTCTGCATATAAATTAGCAGCAATGATAAGTTTTGAGTTAGGTTTTTTTTGTTTGTTGGGTTTTTTTAATTTCTTGAAACTTTTACAGTTTCTGGAATAAATGCAAATATGGCTCACGTTAACCACTGATCTGATTTTGCATGGCTCTGATGAAAAATATTTCTCAGATTTCATGCAATCTTTGTCCTCAATTTATAACAGAATTGCTCTAGTTTTCAGTGTGATACTTTGTCCTGAGTGGCAGTTCTTCCTCTGCTCTTCGTGGTTCTCACTTCATGTATATCTTCTCAGTTCTTAGTCCTCCCTCTTCCCCTTGGAGCAGAGATACTTAAATTAACTAGCTATCTTTATAAGGAAAAAAAATAATTTTTACAGAGCAATAAGGGAATGGTTTATTTTTACAGAACAAAAATAATCTAAAGGAAAATTATACACTAAAATTAAATACAGTGTTCTGTCAGATTTCTCAGCATGTTCATAGCTGACCTGTAAAGACATAATACAGTTTCTTTAACTCCCTTGACCTTTCCCACACAGAAAGGAACCTCTAAATTCTCATTTTTCTTTTGAAATTGAGGTTCTGATATGTTTTGAATGCAGTATCTTTCATTTCTGCCATTTCCTTGTATGCTGGATGTGGATGGAATTTAATTAACTTTCTTCAATAACAGCCTGTACAAATGCTATGCTTTGCATTTGTGGCTAAACCAGTGTTGGTAGCACATATTGCTAAACAGTGGATGTATAGCATCAAGGCTTTCTCTCCCGCTTTGGTCCTCCTCAGTGAGTGGATTGAGGAAGAAGTTGAGAGAAACATAGCTGAGACAAATGATAACAGTTGGCCAAAGTGATATTCCATCTGATATGCTTTATGCTTAGCAATAAAAGCTCAGGGAAAGGATGAGGAAGGCAGGACTCATGGTTATCATGTCTTCCCAAGCAATTATTACAAGTTGTTGAGATTCTGCTTTCCAGAGAGCAGCTAAACCCTCTGTCAATGGACCATAGTGAATGTATCCCTTGTTTTTCTCTGTTTGCACACACCCCCTTTAATTTCCTTATTTATCTGTCAGAATATCAATTCACAATTTTCTCTCCTTCCTTCTATGTTCTCCCTGTCCAGAGATAGAGGGGGTCCAGGGTAAACTCATCACGGTATGTAATTTTTCATCAGTCTTTCAGGGTATGTTGTCCTGGTAGTAGTGGTGATAGCTTTGCTTGGCTTGGGTAAGGGGGGGGGGGCGGGCGGCAGCCTTGGAAGGGACAGTTTTCCCCCACAGGCTTTTAAAACATAAATTTTGTTAATTTATAATTTGTCTCCTATCAAATAAATAAATAACTTTAATGTATTGCCCAGATCACATATTTAGTTCATAAAATTATTGCATAACTATATTCTCAAGTCATGGCAAAGTACCTTTACATCTGCTGGAAGTTTTTTAAACAGATATTTATTTGAGATATACAAATATAAATTTATTCTGACTTTTGAATGCACAAAACTTGTACATGAAATTAAAAAAATATCTTTATAGAAGTCAGAACTATGTAATACAATACAGTTCAATTGATTTGCCTTTTTTTTTACAGGATAATTTATTTGATGGTACCACAGTTTTGACAAGCATTCTGGCAAGACTGGAAGCTTCACTCCCTTGCAGGCTTTCCTGTCAGCATGCTTAAGTTTCAAAGCATCTGACAGTATCAAGCACTAGTTCATAAATACATAGTAATTGAGAATGTTTAATATTCATTAGCTGAGTAAAGTGACATTCATCTACCAAGATGCTGTCTAAAACTTAGGCACATAATGTAAGCTATTTATCTGGATGTCCTCTAAAGTCAATGGAAAGGGGCATCTTGCAAAAGGTAACATTTACTCTAAATGTAAGTGACAAAGTGAGGAGGGTTGAATCCCTTTCTACAGGTGGTTCTGTAGGCAATTAAATGACTGGTGTGCACTACCAGTGTAACTTCTGAATAGCTATAGGCAAGATTAATCCCATTATAAATTACACTTTTTTCACCATTACATATTTTAAAGATGAATACTGCAAATGTCTGACTTAAAAAAAACAAAGTATCTTTCCAGATATATATTTCCACAGTGTGTGCTCAAATTTATGTTTTTCATAAACATTTCTGCTGATAAATCTGACTGTTGTCCAGAATATTTAAGGATATTTTACAAATTAGTGGTGCATCTGTATTCAACATCAAATAATATGCATAGCATGTAATTAAATGCAAGGTATGGCAGTGCTTAAGAACAGGCAATGCAATCATAGAAATACAAAGAATAATAAGAATTACTGCAAACAAAATTTAAAAAAACCCAGGACTATAAATTTTAATGTGTCTGGAAATGAACAAATTACAAAACCTCTGGATTTAGGGATAAATTTCCCCAAATTTAGCTTTTTCATTCCTTTTTTTTTCTTTCTTATTACATTATGCCATCTTAGCTCCCTTCATATTATCTTATGTCTTCCTCTGTTACAACTACCATTAGTAAACAAGACTCAAAAATAATGTGGTTTCCTTTGTCTGCATTTTTTCCCATGCCGTTAGGACATACACTGATCAAGGCCATTCCAAAGAAAGGCAACAAAGCTGACAAAAGGTCTGGAGCGCCGTCTTATCAGGAGCACTTGAGGGAACTGGGGATGTTTAGTCTGAGAAAAGGAGGTTGAGGGGAGACCTTATTGCTCTCTATACCTACCTGAAAAGTAAGGGTCAGTGTGTGTCTTCTCCCACGTAACAAGTGACAGGACAAGAGGAAATGACCTCAAGCTGCAAGAGGGGGAAGGGGTGGCTGTTACGTTAGATATTAAAAAAAATATCTTCACCAAAAGGGCTGTCGAACATTGAAACAGACTGTCCAGGGAAGTGGTGGAATTGGTGTCTGCACAGTTTTTACCCTTTCTTAGCAAAATTTTCCCCAAGGCACCATCATCTTGGCTGAGGGACTTATACGTGCCTGGCAATGGGTCTGGTGGGTGATGTTAGGTCTGTGCATGATGATAATGAGCTTCTTGTGTTACAGACTGTATGCAATTTTACAGAATAGTTTTTCATTTTAAGCCAACTTTCCATCACACTAGATAACTGTTTATCAGGACTCTGCTGTTTTCTAACCTTATCTCAACTGAATTGCTTTCAGAATTCTCAGAAATATTGTCATCTTGTTTAGGCTTCTGTAAGCCATAGTTTTTACCTTATAAATAATTATAGTAATGCACAGACTTTGAAAAGAAATATTGTAATTATTGTAATTTGAAATTTTTATAACTTCATTGCCAAACATAAATAAAACTTTAAAATATGTTATAAAAATAAACTCACTGCTTCCCAGACATTCTCAATGGGGAGGCAACAGTTAAAATACCAACTTGGTTACATTGTATAATTATGCTTAATGTTGAAATTTACTTTGAAATGTTACATTTTCAGACATTTATTTTGAAAATGATGTTCAGTTTAGGTAGGCATACACAAAAATAAAATAACTTTGAAGATACAATTTACTGTGCACTTTAATCTCTGGAATCAGCATGTATTCAATTTACACTTGTGAACATATCCTCACATAATTTAATGACTTCAAATATGGAGAAGAAAATGTGTAAATTCTATTATTCAGTTATTTTTATATGATACTTCGAGAGTATAAAGTCATCACCAGGACAAAAACATATCAGCGTAAAACAAACATATTTTTTTAATCTGAAAACAACACAAATGTGTATGTGTAAAATCATTTCTAAATATATCTGGCAAAGCAACTGGAACAAATTTAGGATAAATTAACTCAGGAAAATTAAAGCACAAGAAAGAAAAAAATACTATGTTTTCCGAACACATTATATTTCATTTACACTAATAAAAAATGTGTAGTGAAAATAGTTGCATACACTTTATAACTTGTAATATTTTAAACAGTTTCTGATTTCTCTGTTCCTTTAATACATGAATATATAAATCTTCTCGTTGGAGACTGTGTAAAGCATCTAAAATTTAGGTAATTAATCCTTTTTAATTCTTAAAAACTCATGGTAATGTGATATTAGACATACATGATAATGTGTTTTTAATATCACATCCATCCATAAAACCATACTAATATCATTCCAAGTAAGATTAATTCTCCTTTGTTATATGAAGAAAAAACTTAAAGGATTAGTTCATATACTTTAAAACACCATTTTACAACATATTTTAATTTCCATGATGAAAGGTAGACAAACAATAACCACTATTTTTGTTGTACCTTTGAAGTACAGACATGAAAGAGACCACAGAGAAGAAAGATCACTTTTTTTAATGTTTACTGACCCACAGAACATCTAAAATTACACAAAAGAAATTGTATTCTTTTGTATAAATAAACTTATCAATAAGATAGGAAAAAAGCTGATAAAAAGGCAGAGAAAATATAATATCTTTAGAACTGGGAAAAACAAAAATGGACTTTAAAAACATAAAGAAATTTCTCCTGTATGATGAGGTCTAGTTTATGCTGTTATAGACTTTGTATTTCTCAGGAGTTAGTCTTGCAAACTGAAAGAGGAATTTACAATTTGCCTAGGCAATAGTCTGGACAATATTACCCATTTACATTTTTATAGAAATAAAAATTATATAATATAAACTTTTTAACTTTACAAAAATGACAAAGTATAGTTAGGAAATGTCTAATATTTAATTCATAAATCATTTGGATATGTAAAGATCTTGGGTAGTCTAGACTAAAAAACTAAAATATTTAAAAAATGGATATTGAAATCATCAGCAATTAAGATAAACAGATAAAATGAGTACACATAACTTAATGTAGGAAACATTATTTAATTTTACCCACCTTGAATTGCTCATAATAAACATTTCAGGTTGTAAATCTTACTTAAATTTTCCAGTTATAACAAATATAAACATAAATAATATATTCAACATAAATACTTGGCTCAATAACTACTCACACTTTAGCTTTACTTTAAAATATGTTACATGTTACATGGGAAGAATATCAGTTTGGCACCATCCTGAGCTTGTCCTCAAGAGGAGCGTGATGTTAATGGGGGGTATTTGCTACAGTCTTTTTGCCAACAGAAGCATAACATCAACGTTGTGGATCTTTTAGGTCGACTAATGAATTTTCACCCAAGTCCTTAGTTTGTGAGCACTGCTAAGTTGTTGACAGTCCTGGAACTTCCCATACCATCCTACGCTCAGATGTTTGAAACCTCTGTTGTCATCCCATGCCTGTGCTCCTTTATTCAGCATCACTATTCTAGGGTTATGGACAGGTCATTCTACACAGCCTACCTTTTTTTTTTTTTGCATATATATCAAAATTATTAACAAGAAGTATTAAGGCATCCAACTACAGAAAGCTATGCAAAAATTAGACAAATTATATTTTAACCACCTGGCCATTAGACAACTGTTACAACTAAGCAAGCTAAAACAAACTGCAAATAAGCCAACACAAGTTCAGACGGAGCTTGGCAAATCCAGAACTCCAGCATATGTTAATAAAAATCCTGTTAGCTGGTACTAATAGCAACAGTATTATACCTATCAGACTGTACGTCTACACTCTGTACTCCTTCCTTGTGCTTTATAAGAGCCCCTTTCATCATGTGTCTGATGAATTTCAATTGCTTATTAATTAAAGTTGCAACTAGTATATAGCATTATACTTTTTGGCTTTATGCCATCTGTTATAAGGATGTGGAAGTTATATTTTTCTGTGTTGACTTCTGGAGCAATAATGTAATTCCTTTTCAGAAATTATCCATGATATTGGGCAGGATACTAATTTTTATTCCTGGAGGACATACAGGTATGAGACACAGTCAGTCTAAATACACGGTTAAGCCATGGTACCTTAAAATATCATTGCAGCACTTCTAAACATGGCAGGTTTCTATGTTAGTAGTCTGACTTGGGAGACTTAATCCGCATCAATTCTTTAACAAAACTGGCCATGGTGCTTCCAAAAAAAGGTCCATATTCTTTTCTAACTCTAAGAAAGCCTAAGCATTGCCAGCAACCAGTAAAAAGGTGATAAGAAACTAAACTAGAATGGATGTGTACAAGCGATTTCCATTGTTAAACAAAAATACAATTTCTAGTAAGATTTAACAACTGCTTCATATTATGTGAAATTGATTGTATCTGACAACACTAGATGATTTTATATGATAGGGGTTGGTTCCAGTTTAGAACAATAATAGTAGGACCTCAAGAGATCTGGAAAATAAATGGTGAATCTGTTATTTTAACTAATCAGTTTTGGAAACCGGTCCATATATAAAGTAATTTTGGAAGTGAAAATGTAAATCAGTATACGGATGAACCAGCTTTCATCTGGGCTGATGTAAAAAGTACATTTCTAAGTATCTGGGCAAAATATGGGATAGAAAAGAGTCAGGAAGACATTACTAGAGTGCAGTGTGTCTGTCTTCCTTGCATCCATACAAAAATCTGAGCACTGAACTGATTGAGAAATATCAAAAGTAAGGTAGTAGTCTTGATATATCACTCCAGCTAAATTCGTAAGTTATATGGGCATTGCCCTTGTAATCTAATGACTACCCTGACCTCAAAAGTCTGAGCATTTCTACTCTTCAGTCACCTCACCTAAAATACCCATATGTTGAGATATATAATGGCAAAAGCAAAAACCTTTTTCAGATCTGTAAAGACTGCTCAAGAAGCTGAGTAAATACTTAGATCATTAGACCATGCCAGCTCCATTTTGCCATAGCTGTATTTATCAATATGCTATGTAGTGATTTCAATAGTATCTCCTTCTCAGCCATCTCTTATATCCCGAGATTCAACTCTGTAAAAAGAGTTGCAAGGACAAGAGAGCACTTTTGAAAATTTTTTGACATTTAGATTAATCATTAGATACCTAAACTTATACATATATATAGATAAATGTATTCTGCCTAAATATATAAGCATATGATAATTACAGAAATAGAGACAATGTAAGAAGTGGAGGGGAAGGTAAAAAATCCCCAATGATAAAATCATTATAGCATTAAACTCAGTATATGGTTCTCTCCTGAGTCCAGCTGAGATTTGCTTACCTAGTGGATAAATTTTAATTGTTGTTACTGAATCTATTCTTTCTGACCCAAGATGTCACATCACTATGTGGCTAAAGCTATGCTTGCTAAGTTATTCTGGCATTAATCACATTTATTGTTTGCAGGACCACAATTCTCTTATTTATGGGCACTACCCTTGGGAATACAGGTCACTGTTATCTAACAGCAGAATCTACAGCTGCTCTTGCTGACTTCAATTTGAGTCTTACTTCCTCAACAGAGGTCATATAGAAGCAATTGAAGTTAATTTTATGAGACATCTGTTATATTTGTGGTTATACTCATTCTTCAAGATTGCCCTCTAAAGTAGCAGTTGCTAAAAAAAACCCAGGCACCATAAGAGAGAAAGAAAACCAGCAAATGAAAGAAAACTTTAGAAGTTATCTGATGACTTCTATTTAACATGACAAAGTAGGAAATTATTTTAAATGAAGAATCTCATAATTTGGGGGGATGAAATGGATGTGTAAAAGACACAACTCTGAAGCATTTTACCCCTGCAAATCTGAAAAAATCCACTGACTATTAAAGTGTTGCAATACAAAAAATAGTATTGTCAAATACCTAAACAATATATCTACAGCTACGGGTTTTTTTGAATTCATAAATAGGTTCAGTTTATATTAAAGGATTGTAAATTTATGCCTGGAAAATGAAAGAAGTAAAATTCTGAATATTTAGAAAGGTTTCTTTTTTCCATGTCTTTTTAGTTAATATGATGGATTTTCCTTCGTATTAATTACTAAAAATATAGAAAGAAGTAGGAAAAAAATGTATAGATTTATTACAAAGAAAATCATCCTCTGAATGTAAGCATCTAGATACATAGATTTTTTCACCTAAAATGTTTGTGTCTGCTTTGCGTTTGTAAGCCAGGGTAGCATGTATAGTGAATAGGTATTTCTCAATGCAAATTTATCTCACCCAGAAGCACCATCTTTATTTATTGAAATAACTCATACATCAGAATTGCCTGCTTCTGTTTAGTGCAAATGCCTAAAATGAAAATCCCAGCCAAATTTTTGTCAATTACATCAATGTGAAAAATAGCAATCTGACATTTTTATCATGGAGAAGTAGCAGTTGAGGAATAATATAGTCCAGAAGATAGACAGACAATTGGGTGTGGTGCAGTATTGTTGTAAGATAAGAATTTGAAGAATTAGTTCCTTTAGTTTTTAGGGATTTTTTTCCTTAGGACTATTTACTCAGTACTTCTTAAGCTCTGCAAATTTTGCTGGATATGTTTTTTCTCATGCATGTTACTCCCAAAATTTTTTAAGGTTTCAATTTATAAACATCTTCCTTTCCCCTTCCCCACAACATTTTTTCCCCCAGATATGCTACATATACAACTGTCTGCATACTGCATTTTTTATTTTTATTTTTCTAGGAATTTTTTGAAGGGTGAACAAAACCCCTATGGCTGTCTGACAAAACAGTCTTCTGGGATATATATGGATGATTTTTCCAAAGGTACTGGTAAAAGTACCATTAAGCTAAAAAAATCCCTAATTTTCCATTTCCACAGTTTTCATTACTGGTAAGTAGTGCTAGATATCAACTTTTAGATGTATTTAATTATTTCAGTTTCTCCACAAATGAGAAGTCTTGTCATTTTTCCTAAAACTTCCATATGGACCAGGCCAACCAGACCCAATTCCCAGCCTTATTTATCACACAATCAGAATTTTTCTAGGAGTAAAAATTGCAAAAAGTCCAAATTGAACCAGTCTTAATTCAATGTCACATCCCCACTATTGCTCAGATTGGTTTTGCTACTCTCACTCCTTTCACACATGCCTTTGTCAATGCACCAAGACAATATTGTGATTTTAATTTTATTGGGCACCTATTTTTAATTTGATGCTTTTCACAATAATGTGTTTGCTTGTTTGTTTGTTTCTGACTTGAGATATATTCATATATTTATGCAAGATTAATTTTCATAAACTTATATAGCCATGAATGTGCTTTTAACGGCTTTCTTTTGCTAATATCCTTATTTATAGAAGGACAGAAAGAACTCTTAATCCTTCTTAAAACTAATTCATACCCAAATTCCTTTCAGGAAGATTTTTCAAATATTGTAGGACATTTTAGTTATGTATTTAATGCAGAAATCAGTTGAGGCAGGGAATTTGCCACAGTTTTGCTCTTTTGTTGCTATTTGTAGTTTTTGACAATCGTGCAGTGATTTAATTTATTAAACTTCTTGTAACTTTTTCTGTATGTTGCACATTCTCTCAGACTGTTGATGTTTGATTTGATTGGATTGTATTATATGTTGCATGCAGCTCTGTGATTGTTTTTATTGGACTCTGAATGTGACATCAACACGCATTTCTCCTTCTTTTTATGTAACATTTGGATTCTATGTGATACCCAATACCCAATCATATCCTCTTCCCATGACTTTCCAAACTGGTCAAACTTCTCATATAAAGAAATTAAGACAACTATATATAAGGAAGAGTAATCACAGCTATTCACATGAAAAGATGTTATAGGTTATAAAATCCAAGGAGGAATTTTTTCTTCCCCTGCCCCACTCTAAAATAAAGACGGAGTTTGAACGGGAAGGGGGAAGGGTGGGCGATTAGCTTTACAAAAGATCTAGCTGGCAGAGCTGCATTCCTGACTGATGGCCCATCGGAGACTGGAGTGAGGGGAGAGGAGTTTTGGCTCTGTTGCAGGCCTCCTCAAAAATGAGAGAGGAGTTTTGGGTTGCTCTCTCGAACGGAGACAGGGTCTGTGTGTGTGCATTTGGAAAAAAACCTTGAGGCCGGTTTTCCTTGCTCTCGACCTGGTCAGTCCTGACCACTGACCTCGGTTTGCTTGCACACTGCCCTTGCCTCCAGCCTGAACCTGCTGCATTTTCATCGGAGAGTTTTGTTCTCACTGGGAGAAAGGGAGGAGCCTTGAAACACTGTCAACTGAGAACAACAGTGAGTTCCGTGGGGAGTGAACTGCTTTTCTTTTCCTCTTCTTCCATTGGGGGAAGGGTTCCCAATTCTTTTTCCAGCCTCTCCCATGATCTGAGACCTCCCCAGACTCCCCGCGCGGTCACCGACAGAGTACTGCAGGCTCTGCACCTCCAGTGCTCCAACAGCACCCCCTGCCAACCGTGATTAGAACCATGCTAAAGGACAGAAAAGTATTTAGACTGTTTCTTTTGTTCGAAGTGGACTTCTGGGTACAGGACTGTTGTCTAGTTGGTTTTGTGTCCTGTTACTGTCTTTGCCAACATACATATATCTTTTAATAAAGGGTTGTTATTTCTTCCTTTTTCCCATACTTCCTCGATTAGAGCCCCTTAATTTTGGATTTACAATTGCTGAGAGAGAGGAGTTTGGTCTGTCTCATAACTCATCCTCTTTAGCAAACATTCCAGTCTCTTCAAACTGAGACAAAAGATAATTATTGTTCCTGCATTCAGTACAATTTATCTCTACTTTTCCCCACTTATATTCTGCTGAGAGTGTTTTAAGATTACTATCAGCCTTCTCCAATGCGTGCTTTTTGACTTCTCTCTTTTTTTTTTTTCCGTGATCTTTATTTACTCTACTTATATTCTCCCATCTGCACTCACCACGCAGGTATTAGAAGCTTTGTAACTATTGCCATTTGGAACAACCTTTCCTTGCCTCCCTACTTCATCAGTTTGCCATCTCATTTTACATTTCAAACATATCTTTACTCCACTGACTTTCTTAATTTTTTTCTTACTCTAACACTACTCTTCTCTTTAGATTTATAAATGAACTCTGAAAAACTGTATAATGTGTGTATGAAAAGAGAGTCATAATATTATAACATGGTAAAAGTTCAAAAGAATTTGTAACACTATCTACTATCACAGGTTTTGGTTGTCGGTTTTAACAGCATATATAGCTTCAGAGTGATAAAATAAAAGGCAACTGAAGAAAGGCCATACAGACATGGTCTCAGTTCAGTCGCCCATGTATTTCCTACCAAATGTCATTCGAGATGTCCTAAATTATCCCACCTGGCTTCCAGATGCCACTTCAGAAAAGCTTTTGTACCCACAATCATATGTGCCAACTGTCTCTTGAATCTTTTAGATAACTTAAGATGTCTCAAAAAAAGCGAAACTGAACAGATCCATAGATATCCCTGAATGACTCAAGTAGATCTGCAGTGGCTAACATGAGAATTAAGACCTGTACTTCATGTGAAGACCTTCTGATGTAAGCTTCTAACTGGCATAAACCTGGAAGTAAGTCAGACTCATAACACAGCTTATATGATTAATAATTATTTGTAATTTTTGTGAAAAAAAATCAGCAAAATGAAGGAACTACATCAATTAGCTTTAAAGTTAAAGGATAGCCTTGACTCGTTTTGCCGTAATTAGATATCTGATAACTTTTTCAATATCAGTATTATGTCCTAGTCTCCATCTAGTGCTATGTCAGGATACAGGTTTTTTCAGTGTTCTCATCTGACTGACATACAATTGTCTTAGGCTAGGGAGCTTCAAGTTACTTCCATGTATCTATCTGTGTCTATTGTTGCCTTAAGAGACTGCGGAGGAAAAAGACTCCAGGCCAATTTAATGTATAAGATAAGATAAAGAGAATAAGTCCTTTAATCTCAGGCCTGAGGCCCAGGGAATACACATGGCACAGGCACCTCTAGACGGTGTTCTATGATTTTACAATAAAGTCCATCCAATCCCAGATTTGTCCACCCTCGGTTCTGCCCCTCAACACACCCCTTTGGGAATTGGGTTTGGGGTCTTTGGGACCACTTCTTCCTCATCTTCATCTTCTTCAAAGCACATACAGTCCTTGGAGTTCCTCCAAAGCTTGAAGGTTGCTTTGTCTGGTTCAGGCCAGGGTGCAAATGTTCTTAAACAGAATGAAGGCCTACCTTGAGGGAAGTCTAAACAAACTAAAGGAATTTAGAAAGTTCAATATGAAGTGGGGAAAAGGGTTGGTTATGTGTAACTACTATGTTAAGGGTAAGGGATATAATACAGCTACATTAAAATCTACATTCACTACACAACTACTTCTGAAATCTACAAAAGTTAAAAAAATAAAAAAATCTCTGAGGCATCACTATAAACCAATTTTAATAACATTTAGATATCTAATTTAGAAGTCAAAGGCTGGAGGATAATCTCCTTTGACTCACTTATAAGAAATATGTTTTAATACTAGCCCAGTGTCTGCCTGAGTCATCAACCATTACAATTTAGGAGAGTACTGGGGTAGAAGTATTAATAAGAATATGTCCTGTTCAGTAGATTTAAAATATAAATCTCATGTTGGTAGCAGGAAAGGTAACCTTTACATTCTCAAATTCAGACATTAATGGTAGAGGCAGATGAAATGCCTTGAAGACTGCTAGGAAACTAAGAATAGCTGTGGATCAGACTACAGGAATTTCTTTTTTAGGTCTTTACCTAAAAGGTAAAATGAAAAAAAATTGAAGGACTGTAGTGACTTAATCTTTTTCTTTAGTGAAATAAATATTTTTTTTTTCCCTTTTTCAAACATACCTATGTATTTAGGATTTGGAACTGTTTATTTTCTGCAGAAAACTTACAATAAAAAAATAGTCCAAAATTAGATATTTCTTACAGACAGCTCACATTTTTACATATAGACAGTTTATTAAAAGCAAATATTGCACTTTACTTTTTTTAGAAATAGTATTTTTATTAATTTAAACATCGTAGATACATTTATACATTCAAATTTTCTTTTACTTTTTCTCCTTTTCCTTTTTTTTTTTATACTTTGATCTCCCATTGGTTCTAGTTTTCATTTATAGTCTTTCTCAGTTCCATTATTGAGAGATTTTTTCCTTTTATAAATTTTCTGTTCCCAAACTTACCATCCTTACTAGGTCCTACTCTAGAAATGAGTTCCTTCTGTTAAGGCCTTTTATTCCAAACTGTCTGCTTTTGATGTCTTTTTTTTTCATGAGTTCACCCTGTGCTTCTGCTCTTCACTGATGTAGCTCAAATGTTGACACTACATCTAAAAAGAACAGTTTAATCTTACTTTATCACTAGCAGAGGAAAACAGGGCATATCTGTGGTTAATATTAGACAATTATACACTTTTATATAGGTGAAATTAATAAAATCCCTGAAGTACTAATTTTTCTCCAACTACTGGTTTTTCTCTTTCTAATTGCTACATGTCCCCTCTTTGTATTTGGACTCTGTGATAAACAGTACAAATAATATTGTGCCCAAATTTGTTCCCTTTTACGTTTGTCTATTCATCAAGCAAAGATGATATTATGATCTATCTACAGAAGGAAGACTGTGCAGCCCTAGGAATCTGAAAGATTTCTTTGTGCTATTAGCTACACACACTGAGCAGAGAGGTATTTTCATGAAAAACAGACAAAGCCCTTTTCATTTCTTATTTGGCAGTTCAGGTATGTTTTCGTGTGGTGGCCTCAACAGTGATAAATTTCTTTCTAAAGAAAAGTGGTTGCTAAGTATATATAAAGCATTATCCTATTGTAGGTTTAAAAAAACAGTTTACATAAAAGGTCATATACCCTACTTCTGAAAAAAACATGTTCTTATGCTACAGCAAAGTAATATTCTGATAATTTTACATGTTCGGTCCTAATTCCTTTATCAGTATTTCTCCTCTTAGTCCTTCTTTAGGTAAACTGTACATTTAGCAGTAAACAGAGTAGAAAATATGATACCAGTGCAAAAGCTGTTGCTAATGACATGATTTGTTCTCAATCTCATTATTTTCTGAATAATAATGACAGCTAATTTAAACTTAATGCACAGGCAATTTCTTAGAATATCCATCCCAACAGCTTCAGAAGGACAATGATGCCACTGCTGAGTTAAGGAAGTGAAGTACAATTTAGCAGATTTTCAGCCCACTGAGCAAAGATAAAAATTCTTTCACAAGATATTGCAGTACTGAAAATGAAAAGTCATTTGTTATTCATCAAACATACAAACACTTCAATGACTTATTGTAATTCTAGAATTTTCTTCTATTAAAGGTACTTATGCATTAATACATACATCAGTAAAACAGTGGGTTTTGTGTACTTGAAATTGCAACAATTGTGTGAAATCTGTATTTGGATAAAGCCATCATTTGTTTCAAAGTTTAAAAAAAAAGAAAATCAAGGAGCATGCATACTGTATTGAAAATAGAAACCAACTATTAAGAGATCATGCATTACACTTAATTGAGCCTGCTATAGAAAAATAAATCAGTATTTTAAAATTTTGCTTTCCAATATTCTTATTTCCTGCTGTTTTAACAGTGAACTCTTAGGATTAGTTGTTGGACATTCTGAATCTTAACATAATAGAATTAGAGTAGTGCTGTTGAATTCAATAAAACTAGAATTTCAAAGGAAGAATGTATCTAGTAAATCAATACAGGAAACCACATTATTTCATCAAGTTTTGCTTTTAAGTTTACCTAGAAAAAATTTTACCATAAAAACTAGGTCTGAATATTCTGTCCAGTTTTATTTGCTGTCCAGTTATCCATGGCTGCAAAAGAAATAGGTGATATTAAAGTTAGTCCGTATGTTGCTGATGAGAAACACAGTGAACAAACAAGGACTTAGCAGGTAGGATGAAGGAAAAAATTATTTACTATTAGGGTGCTGAGACACTGGAAAAAATTGTCCAGAAAAGCTGTGGATACTCCATACCTGAAAGCATTCAAGATCAGTTTGGACCAGCATTTGAAAACTTAGTGGAAAATACCCACAGCAGGAGCACTGGAACTAGATGATCTTTAGAAGTCCTTTCCAATCCAAACCATTTTATTATTATTCTCTGATTCTGTGAAAGTTATTTGCTATTTGAAAACAGTTTCTGCTTCTGCTGTTTCCTTATAAATGTGTCCTTCACAAGTTAATTGATTAGGCAATGCCAGACACTTATTCAACAATTGCAAGGGAACACTGGCTTAGCTATTGCAGTGGACTGATGATGAGTGTGGCAACCAGGATGAGCAAACAAGTTTGACAGTAAATGCATGAGAAGACGTGGAAGAGACCCTAGAGGAGCTGTTCAGACAGCATGGGATTGCTAGAGAGAGACAGTAAAACAAAATAAATTACTTGCAGCAGAGTATAGTTCCTAGCACTAGCTGGACAGTATGTCTCTGCAAATTAGAGAGCTCATCCAAAATGAAGGTCCTGAGGGAGGACTTTATCTGTTCAGGTCTCTGACTGCAGGAAATGTGTCGTGCCTCTCTTTGTCTCTGGGACATCAGTTCCTAAACAGACAAAAAAACAGACAAAACCACCTTCCAGAGTTGAACAGACACAGAGTAAGAGCAATTTGGTGCATTCACACAGTAGATCATAACAGACTGAGTAGTTATATTCTGTCTCACAAGCAACCCCTCCAGCTCTTGCACCTGAGATTCATGTGATTATCCAACTAAGGACCAGCAACCATATATATATATCTCAAAGGCTAAAAATAGAAAAAAAATATTAATCACATAGTGGTAAAACTTTGACTTAGAAGGGGCTTTCCTAGAAGCAAAGAATGGAGAATGCAGGTTGTTTTGAGCTCTGATTTCTAAGTTACAACCTAATTATCTTTCATGACCAAAACTACAGTGTGAAAATGAAAAGAATTCTATTGTATCTAAAATCAGCATTTGAATGCAAACTGAAAGCCGATAAATACCATCAACCATATAAAATTGTGTTTCAGTTCTTTACTATTTTCTTTAAAAAATTACCACAACCTATCATTTCCACTATTCCACTAAGTAAAAACATTCCAAGTTAAAGTATATAAAACCAATATGATGGGAAATGAAATACTATGTTGATGGTTGCCTCTGAAGGAATCTGTATTGTTCTCTTTCTATTCAGTGACGACTGGAATTATTTCTGGTTGCTTCACTCTTCAGGAAATCTATTTAGCAATGATACTACTATTACTACCACTACTACTACTATTACTACTACTACTACTACGACAGCAGCTCCCCAACATTACACTGTCATGGTTTCCTGAAAGTACTCTTTAATACAGGAAACAATTATAGCTTCTGGTAATATCATAATATCTTGTTTTCTCAGTAGCCATTTGTTAGATAATCTGTGATTACAAGAACAGTTTGTATAGTTTTGCTTTATGTCTTTCCAAGAAACTAGGTTTAAGGGGAAATCACATTGTTAAGATTTGCTAAATGGAACTGTACAGTTGTATACTGATAAGGGGTTGCTATGAAAATCACCTGTTGTGAGCGGAAATTGAGCCGATAGTCAGAATCAGGGATGATATGGAGATTAGAAAATTAAAAAAAGTTCCCTTCTACATCTAGAAAAAAAACCATAAATAAATAAAGAGCAAAATGGTATCCACTGAATGTAAAGAAGTTGCACCAAAAAATAACTAATACAAGGGTATCACATGGTTATTAATTTAATGACAAATACAAGTTCTTGCTTTTTGCATACTTTTAATTTTTCTGATATTGCTCTAAAAATATTCCGCAAGGATGACCTAAGCATGTGTCTCATATTGTAGCTGTCAATAAAGGCATTTCTTTCCAATAAAAAATAAAAATCAACTGTTCAGTGCCATTCAAGACTGTCAATATGTCCAGGCAATCCTGAGTGACTTTATTGTGTCAGGATGCCAGAACTTCAGCCGAGACATCTCTTCATCCATACCACATTATTTGATTACACAAGATTCACTGGTGATAAAACAAAAGTCTTCAGGGTTCATCTGAATCTTAGGACATATCTGCTGCTTCATTTCCTATCTTTTGTTTATCTGCTCTTAGGTTTTGAGTTATTAGGATAGATCTGTTTTTCTTGGATACCTGCGAACCTTTCTCTAATAGGGAAAATCTCAGATCCTATTCAGCATTCTTGACTTATGATCATGATCAGAGAACTAAGAATAATATAATAATTTTTAAAATACAAAGTGAAAAAAAGAATCTTAGAGTATGATATTTGCATTTGTGATAGGATATCTCTGGATTCAAAAGACTGTTCTAGAGGCACTTGTAGACATTGGAAAGGAAAAAAAATTGTCCTGTCAAAATACAGGATACAAAACCGAATATTCTTAAAGTTATCTTAACTATATTTTATTTCAGCATGTGTATTAGACAATGAGTCTGTTTTTATAGGTCTTCTGAAAAAGTCACTAAGATTTGAAACAGACCCTCAAACCAGCAGAAGTCAAACCTCACTTTATATCTTTGTATAATATTTTACATAAAAAAGTATGATGGATATAAAAAATGGAATTTTTTGAGTTTCTGCTGTATAATACTTTAAGTAAATGTAGGGTAATAACTAAAATACATTTTTTTAATTATTTTTTTAATATTATAAATATGTGAGGAAGCAAATTTTTTTCCTGAACTTCCTTTTATTCAGTATGAGCAACCAAGTGATGAATAACATGTTGCTGCAATTGCGAAAGTTGTGACAGGAGAAGCTGCCAGGGTGGTCTAAAATTTATACAGGCTGGAAGTACCAGTTATGCTAACAATCCAGTACACTCTCACATGTAGTTTCTATAGGTGAGTATGCATTTATTTATTTATAACTTTTTTATTATGGGGTTTTTTTTGGAGGGAGTGTGGCCTGCCTCCTCTACTGTAATACTGTATGAAAATAATATGGGTTTTCTCCTCTGCTGTCTGCAGTTCCAAGGGAAAACTTGCTTACTCTTATTCAAAAAATGCAATAAATGTAGGAACTGAACCAGATAAAAAGAAAAAAAGATCTGACTTCCTGTTATAGGCCTTCAGATCTTGTAACTGTTCAAGAATACGTTTCTTGCACGTGTTAAGGGAATTCCATAAAAAGACTCTCTTCCAGTCACCTACTGAAGACAGATTTCTGGAGCTGGACATTAGGAGTATTCATTACCAGCTCCTGCAGTATATGTATGCTTGCCATTAGAGACTCATCAGATGAGTGTCTCTTCACAGACCATAAGGGTATTCCTGACTGGATCTAGTTCAGGTGTACAGCTGTGTGCTGATGAAGCAAATACAATGTGGTAAGAAATTTTAATACTAAATCCAGATGTGCCTTAGACTGAGGTGAAAGAAACAATTACCACAAGCCCAGAAAAGTCAGAGTGGTGATAACTCAGTGTAATCTTGCCCCCCGCTTCTAGAAGAAGCCTGCAATGGTCATTCTTGGGTGGGACCAAGAGAAACCCTGAGCATAACTACAGGGAAAAGGATCTGGTAATTGCATGGGGAGAGGGGAAGAGGATAGGCACGACAAAAACAACCAACTAAAAAAAAAACAAAACAGAAAAACCTCCTACACAGGTTTTATTAATTTTAATGAGACTTTTCTGAATTAATCAGGAAATGTGGATTATTAGACTATTAAATCATTAACCAGAAAAGTAAATAATTCTAGGGTCCATGTATATGCTGTTTTCTGTTTTGCCATAAAATTTGTGAGTTGAAGAGTAGGAATGCCCAGAAGAAGTTAGAACTCCAAAGTTAGTATTTAATTTTATTTCTCAAAAAGCAGATGAACTTTTACAGAAAATTATTTGATAGAATGATAATATTTTTTTATACAGCTAAGTTGGAAGGCATTCAGATCTGTGCCTTATTTCTAGCTCGATGTTTTCTTTCTGGAGGGAAAAAAAAAGCAACACCAGATTTATCTGCCCTTAATGCATGCATACTATTTGTCTTCCTGCTACTTACATGCTAAATTATTTAATAAGCATTCATATGCTGAATATGTTTCAACTTTTTTTTTTATGTTTAATAACAAGGAAATGATGAATACTAACCATTAAATGGATAGTATTCATCATTAATTTAACTATTATTCCAATAATATTGTTTTGAAAACTGGGATTATGATTTTTTCACAGCTTTACAAATGTTACTATCTGTAACTAATATGTTAATACTAATGAACTGATATAAATAATCAGTGTTTTATTATACAATGTTTAAAACCTGAATTACAGGTAGCAAATCCTAGTACTCTAACTGTAATTAAATAGAAATTAACCTGTGGTGGTCTAATGAACTCCAGTAAAGCAATCATTTATTTTTCACATTCAAAATTATGCAATTAAAATCCAAACAACTTTTTTTAATGATTATTATTGTTTGGTTTTGCTGTTGTTTTTATTGCTATTATATTTTGAGATACTGTTGATTTCAGGGGAAGTTGCTCAGAAACATCTCTGAAAATCCCAGAATAAACTGTGTTTGTCTGTGTACTGTGGCATCTGAACAGATTTCTGAGAGCCTAGACATAAGAGATGCTGGGTTCTAATCTGTTTTCCTTGTATTGTTCACATACTTGTAATTAGACATTTGTTAGACAAAATGCATGCTTAGTAATATCAAGTGTGGTAAGAACCACATCTTACCCTATTTGTCACAGTAATGACTTATTGGTGTAACAGAGAATCAGATCACAATGTGCTTTTCCTCTCTGGGATTGTAGATTAATTTCTGCACAGGAAGTAGTTTTTCAGTAATTGAAAAAGAGAGCAAGTACACTGTTTGACATGACATATTGCTCTGGAACATTTGCATAATGACTTTGTATACACTGCATAAGACAGGACAAGAGGAAACGGCTTTGCACCAGGGAAGGTTTAGCTTGGGTGTTAGGAAAATCTTCTTCACCTAAAAGGTCATTAAGCATTGGAACAGGCTGCCCAGGGAAGTAGTTGAGCCACCATTCCTGGAGGTATTTAAAAACTATGTAAATGTGGCATGTAGGGACATGCTTTAGTGGTGGACTTGGCAGTTCTAGGTTAGTGGTTGGACTTGATGATCTTCAAGGTCTTTTCCAACCTAAAAAATCCTATTGTTATATGTAAAACATGTAAAGAACAGCTTTGCACGTGCCACTTCCAAGTGCATCAGGTGAAGAGCTTAAATTCAGCAGGCCAGCTATTTTGTCAGAGCATACTATCTGGCATTTCCTAAAAGCTCTCTGCAGATATCACCCAGAGCAGAATGTGAGAACATCAAATCAGTCTTCTAAGTCATTTGTAAATGTCTACAGTGAGGTATCTACTTTGTTTAACCATTTTACCATGCTTTGTATATCTTAAGGACTCTCAGCGTAGGTACATTAATCAGTGTATAAGAAAACAGAATGGAGAAAGAGAAGATGAAGAAAACAACATGAAGGAAAACACTGGCACATGTAGTGTAATAAGTAATACGATACACAAACAATCCACATATTACTTAATTCTGACACGTAAAAGAGCTCTGCAGCTGATGCTGTCACAGGATATGATGGTAGTAGGACAGATTTAAAGCAACTCAGACACCATCTCTACAGGGACTGTAGTGTAGTATGCCAAGAAGTATATCATTGTCTTTGTTGTAATTGGTGGTAAGATGATATTTTTAATGTCTCTATTCACCTAATCACTTTTTGAAATCCATCTCTATGCACCCATATTCTGTGAATGATAATGATAGCATACTGTTGTTAGGATGAATAAGTGTTTACAGGAACAGTATTGATGCTATCAACAAAGTCATTGGTAGGAAAAGATGTCATTTACAGCGATCCAGAAAACTGATAATGTTCCATAGGTCTGTTTTTTGGAAATTTTTTTTTTCCCTAAGATCATTGGTTTTCAACTAGAGTCAGAGTCAGGAACTATTACATAAACCCCTTCATATTTTGCAAATAATATAATTATCTAACAACGTTATTTAATAATTCTTTGGTAAGTGTGGTAATTGATTATGAAAATTGTGAACATTTTATGCATGTTTATTAAAAAATCTGTGTATTAGTCCGTACCTAATTCCTATATGGAGAGTACTTAACAGAATAAATAAGCAAAACCTCTCTTGTTAGCTATTTAGAAATCTAAGTAGTTTGTCATAACTAAACTTGATTTTCAATTATACATTAACACTTATTTTTTTCTTTATTTAGAGCAGTCTCTGAAACCTTGCCGCCATATGTAATAATGTGCATGACTGTGAAGAGGAATGATACTTTTATATTTCAATGCAGTACTCACTTTTCACAAGTATTAACTGATGAAACAATATTGTCAAAACATAAAGAGCAAAGAAGAAGAAAGCAAAGAAATTTTAAAAGGAAAGCATCATCCTTCCAGAGAAACATATTTAAATTATAAAGAATTTTTAGCATTCATTAGGCTAAAATTAGTTGTTTTGGTTAAATATTAACAGGTTATGACTTTTGAGAAGCTTTACTATTTGGTAGATTTAGCAAATCATCAAAATAATACAGGTTGACTCCTGGTATTCACATATTGAGTTGTATATTAGTATTGAAATAATTGTTCCGTGAGTATGAGTGTAGGAATATTACCATCATAGTTAAGAACTAGGAAAAGGACTAAGAAACTAGTTGCTTTGTTCTTGTGCACTTAGTTGCCTTTACAAATGAGTACTAAAAGTTTTTTTAATGTAGTGGTTTGGATACCTCTATCTCTGAGAAAACACCTTCTCCATACTCTATGCAAAAACAATGCAAGTTCGTTTTTTTGGGGTTTTGGTTTTTTGTCTGTTTTGTTCTAACAAAACATATAGACATTATACCAAGGAAAAGTGTTAGCCTTACAACACCAAAAATGAGTAACAAGCAAATCCAAGATATAAATATCTGGAAGTGAGATGCCACGACATATAATTCTATGGATGTTTGACAAGACAGAGGAATCCTTGATCTCTCTTGGATGTGTGGGCTTAATTAAGTGCACTGGTTTCTATGTGCAATGCATAAAAAGAGTTTTGTACTTCAAGACAAGACAGGTTCTTATTATTGTACTCTTTATTCTCAGAGTATTGTCCTGAGGAAAGTATTGTGCTAATGAAGCTAGCAGGTGCCAGACTAGATAGGATCATGTCTGAGCAACAAGGGACAGGATCTGAGTGAAAGTACCAATGTGTCCTCTAAAATGCTATCTAAAGTATCTGCAATTCATAAAACACATCCATCTATCTTGTATCATAGTTCTTATTAAATATGAGGAAACACACCAGGGATGATTGCTAAGGGTTAGGAATGTACTGGATGAGAAAAATAGCATTTCTTACAGGAACAGTAAGATAAGGAGAAGTTTTGAGTGAAATTTAGGATAGGTGGTTATTCATACCTATTCCTGAGACTTTTAGTCTAATATGCCAGGTATATATATAGTAAGACCTAGGGGACCGTAAATCAGGATTTCTTTAAACCAGGTAATTCCCTAAGAAATAGACTGCTGAATAAGATACACTTTCTGCTTCTTTTGCGGCCTTATAAACTTGATGCAATGCCACAGTTTCAGTAAAATAGATGGAAGTACTCCTAGGTCCTGCAAATTGCCTCCAGTTTGGTGAGTTAAACTTTCAACAACAGAGGGAAGAACTGAATGATGAATTTGTTTGTTCAGTGAGCTCTGATCACCACATGCACCACATATACATAGATTTATTTTTTTTTTTAGTGATAACATTCTCTGTATTTCACAGAGAGCTTAATAAGGCCTCTCATATGACTCAGGTAAAAATAAAACTGTTTAATAGATTGAATATAGCTTAGCTTTAGGGTCCTTAGACTTGTTAAAACTGCTCAAAGGTCAAATTATAATAAGCAGACAGCTGTTGAAGAGGAAAATAGAAAACTGAAGTTTGACATACACAAATAAACGTCACTTAAGTCCCACTTCAAGTACCTCTGTTGTCATAGGATCTTACCCCAGGGCATATAATTACTCACTCCTTGATGTCAAGGTTTCCATTCAGATTTCTGCAATTCTACTTTCTATTTGCTTTAATTGCTTTAAACATGGCAAAACCACTTCAAGGATGAAGGCAAAATAATGCATATGAAATCAATTGGCGTAATGCATGGAAATGATGACACATTCCTCAGAGGGGCTGAAGGTTAAGAGCTAAATTAAACTTTCCTTTTTTTCCTCTTGTTGTGGTACCAGTGGGGAGGGAATGCAGTGCCAACAACTGGATCAGAATCAATAACAGCATCTTTTACTGAGCTAGCCAGAATCTCCCCTATATTTTTATTTTTATTCAAAAAGAGGAGTAGACATTTATTTCATAAGCTGAGGGAGATTCAAAATATTCTTAGCACTCTAATATAACATCATAATTATGTCTAACAATTGATTCCTCATCTATGATAGATAAAACCTTATTGAAAAAAAAATCATACAAGGAAAGATATGTTTATTTATGACAGTAATATAGAAGATGACTTTTACCCACGCCTTCTCTAGATTCCAGTTTGTGTTCCTGTACTCGTTTTAAATGGGATAGGGTTTATTTTTCTTCAAAGAAACTTGTTTAGTACTGTCTTTTGGATTTGTGAGAAAAACAGTATTGATAACGCAGAAGAATTTTTATTGCTACTGAGCAGTACTTACACAGCCTCAAAGCCTCTCCTGCTCTTCACCCCACCCCACCAATGAGGAGGTTGGGGATGCTCAAGAGACTGGGTGGGGACACAGGCAGGACAGCTGACTCCAGCTAATCAAAGGGATATCCCATGTCATATGGCATCATCTCCGCATATAAAGTTGGAGGAAGAAAGACGGAGAATGTTTGGAGTGATGCCATTTCCAAGTTACTGTTATGCCCTGCTCTCCTGGAGATGGCTGAACACCTGCCTGCACATGGAAAATGATGAATGAATTCCTGGTTTTGTTTGCTTCTGTGCATAGCTTTTCCTTTCCTATTAAACTATCTTTATCTCAACCTCTGATTTTTATCACTTTTACCCTCTCAATTCTTCTCTCCCCCATTCCACTGTGGAGGAGTGAGTGAGTGAGCAACTGTATGGAACTGAGCTGTCTGCTGAGGCTAAACCCTGACAGGTTGCTGTGATGTCTGTAGTACAGCAGTGTCTGCCAAAACAAGGTTAAACCTGTAACCTGTTCCATGTAGGTACCAACACGAGAACGCTGTCTTCAGACAGTACAGAGCACCTGCATGTTCCATAGTCCCTAAATCTTGCAGCTGAAACTACAGGTTTTGCCCAAAATACTTGGAAACAATATATACTATTTATTCATTGATCTAAAAATAAATAAAACAACAAAAAAGGAAGTGTCATATGTATGGGGAAATTGGCCAAAACTCTTAAATGAAACAGATTTTAAAAATTGTAAATACAAGAAGAATAAATTCAAGTAATAACTTTTAGTGTAACTGAAGAAGAATCTTATAAACTCTATAAATTAAAAGTGTGCTGTGCACTTGCAGTGATGACCATCAACTGCATATTGGGCCACTTTTGCAAAGATGTCACACAGTCCGTATATCAAGGGAAGTATCCCTTTGTCCTGCTACTTATGAGGCTGGAAAACTGCAATGTGGTGGGAAAATGGTGTCCCATTTTTGATGCCACAGTATGAGAGACGTTGACAAATCAGAGTGCAATGAAAGGCCTAAGGGAACTGAGTCTGATTAAACTGAAGAAGAAAAGGACAAATCAGGGGATTGACCTATAGTTCTCATTTACATAAATCAGGGCTATAAGACGAGTTTCTCTCGTGAAGCACATAAGAGACAGATAATAAGGAAAACAACTCAATAAGGGAAATTGTGGCTGACTTTGAAGAGAAAATTCTTCACAATGAAGGAAGCTGAACATTGGAGGAGGTTGCCCAGAAGGGTTGTGAGATCTACACCCCCTGAGATTTTCGTAACTCAGCTAGACAAGACATAGGCAATGTGATCTAACTTTGAAATTAGTCCTGCTTTTAACACGAGGTTGGATTAGATAATCTTCAGATATACCTTCCAATTTTAACCTGTCAATAATTCCTTCATTCTAAACAAAATTTATTTCATCACATAGTGATGATCTTCCATTTATACGCAGTGTAGATATCTTATTTTCCTAGATGCTGTACATAGGAAAATCAGATTTTCTATCACTCTAATTTTGCCAGTGTAAAGACATTCAGACTTAAAATTCCCATCCTGGATATTTGCCTAATGATACGGTCATTTTTTTTTTTTTTTTTAATGGAATTTGAGGGAAAGATCTTGTTCTGCATATTTGAAGTACAGTCATACTCATTGCTTTTTAAGAACTAGTTCAAGCTTTAAGACAAAGACTGAAATACATCCTAAATTTGAACTCTAAACATTTACCATTCATTTCAGTAGAACTTTTTTTTTAACTTTGCTTGATAGCTGAAAAATAGATTAACAAAAAAAAATTCTCATTCATTAATATAAATTTCCGAGTATGAATTGGAGGGCAACTCTAAATTGGAGGAGGTGTGTGGGCTCATGTGGTTGGGAAGACCAGGAAAAAAAAAGACCAGAGAAGTATATTAACAGGGAGGGGGGAATGGCAAAGTTTAGTAGAGAGAGAAGGTGATTGTGGGAGAGGATGATGTACATCAATGAAGGAGACATGCAGGTACCAAATTAGGTAGTTGCAGGAGATAATAAATATGGAATAGAACCCAGGAAGCAAAAAGACTGGGCATGGGATTGTGGAAATGGCAACAGAAAAGAAAAACAGGAATGAACACTGAGAATAGAAAGGTAGTGTCAGAAGAAATCAGATGAAAATAAAGAGTGTGGCAGTCTATCATATCAGACAAACTTCTCTCCAGACTTTCAGCACAAAAATATTCCTCCTGAATTCAGTGCTCCTTTTTAATTAAAAAAAAATATTGTGATACTGACTTACAACTCTCAGCGTCTCCAGTCTTCTGTAAAGTAGGGCTAATAAAGAAGTTAACGGCCACCTTAGTGCTATATTTTACTCAATTAGTCCATATGACAAGTGAACTGAAATTCCTGTAAAGATCTTGAGCCTGTCAATGACTTCAGGGAGGGGGTGACTAATATTTTTTGTGCTATGACTTTTTCCCTCTTTTCTGTATAAAATGATGCACTGGTGAATATTACAGTTACAAAGCAATCAAAAAGTAAGGAAAAAGAGAAATAAATGTTGCCTGTCCTGCAGCAAAAAAATAGCTTCTAATGGTATTATTGTGCCATATTACATGATGTTTATCTGCCTGGAGGCTGAATTATATTTGCAGGTGTAACCTTTATTGTCATATTTTGTAGACATCTTAATGATTCATTTTTCAACTTTCATATTCTTTTAACTACATACATATATGGACATATCCTTATCATGCACATATAAAAACCATAATTAATTCAGCTTTAGGCTATTTCACATTTCCAATTACAAATATTCATCAGTACATTGAGTTGTTAAGCTTTAGAATATCATTGTAATCAGGAAAAGTAGTACTAGCACATCCTGAGTGTAGAGAAATAATTATACAGTCATAGCTTATCAGAACTTTTCACAAAGGCAATTAAAAATTCATGTTCTCAGAAGTTCTCTAAACATGTTATGTATCTTCAATGTATGGTTTTGTTTTGTTTTAATTTCAAATAGTATATTAATTTATTACATATAATGTTGTCATAGTTCGAGAATGGTATATATAAATGTTTCCCGTGGGAAAAAATCTTAAAATATTGTCAGTATTTTTCATTACATTAATAGTAGACACTGTTAGCATGACAACTAATGAACAAAGAAACAATGGAATTAGGCACATTCATTTTTTGAGGTTATACTTTCTTATTTTTTGGTTGCAAAGTCTGTATTAATTTAGGCCTCTTTACCTTGTTCTTGGGATTCTGTTATAGTTTAGTAGGAAAACACTTTAAATATGTTTTGTTCTCCATACAGATCATAAAGCTGAGAAGGTTTATATCACTTCCACTTCACAATATTAAAACTGAATCAGTTATTTTTCTGCTTAAAATATTGTTATGTAAAACATGACTTCATGTGATTCTTCTGATTTCCTGCACAAATTGAGAACTTTTCTTTTATATTAACTGTAAAGATTTGAGGGGGAAAGATTACCTCAGAGAGGAAAAATGTCTTTTCTAACATCAAGAAGAATGTTGCAAATATAAAACATGTACAGCAGCGTAATCCTGGCAGCTGCTAAAACATATGTAGTTATAAATTATATATGACCTTGCTTGAAGACTTATTTTGCTCTTCATCAATAATGAGTAATTATCCAAAAAAGTTCTTGCATCAAATAAACACATCTTATAAAAAAGAAAAAATGTCAGTCTAAAGATGTTTTTATTACAGTTTATTATTTTACAGTTAGATGCAAATAAAGGAAACCATTATTTCCCTGGGATTTTCTCCTCCTTCCAAGGTATCAGAGTTTATACTACCCTGTTGCTGTTTAACAAAGAGAAATGTCTAATTGTCTGAATGTATTTATACTGTTTACACTTTCATTCTTCATGAAACCACACAGAGTATAATCCACATTTCTCAAACTCAATACATTTTTTTCTTTCGCTAGTTGACTTATTTTTCAAACAGGAATAAAGTGAGTATCACAAGGGAAAACTTTCCTTGTTCGTATGGCTGGTCTTCCAAAGCTTTAGCACAGAGAAACATGTAGGTTTTTCATTCAGGAAAGTCTATTATATATTAAATTTATCAAGCAACTATAAAACTCTGATAGTTGTAGTGCACAGTTTGATTTCTTTTTTATTTTATTTAACCTATGCCGAGCTAATTTATTCCTAATTATAATTTAATCATTTATTCATATGAGTTCACAACATGTACATCATTAAGCTTATATCTATTTTATTGGATATGGCTTTGCTATTAAAATGATGCTTGGGAGATCCTTGTTCAGGTTCTGTTTAGGAGGAATGTATACGACTTTCTTAAATGATGTAATGACCAAAGGAACAAGAGTAAAGGAAGAGGAAAGAACGACAGGAGAAGACTAATTTCCATTTAGTTTTGGGAAACTGAGATAGAACCAGTGTGCTGGTGACATTCGTAACTCCATAGCTTACTATTATTTCCACTTACCATTAAAAATTCTTGCTAGATATTTGCCTAATTTTAAAATTACTTGGGAAACCATTATGTGTGTATGCAACACAGAATTTTTCTTGTGCAACTGGTTTTCATAGAGTTCTCCATTACTGGAGAGAGAAAGAACCTTTCAAGGGCTCTTCCAGAGTTTAATTTTAAATGCTCCGAATGCCTTTTTTGAACAACAGACTTGTCTCCACTAACAGTAGAGGAATTTTTATGCACCAAGCTTGTCTACTTAACTTTTGTGAATACTCTCCTTGTCTACTCAAGATACAAGAAAGAACCTAAGGCTAGATCTGAAAAGCATTTCAACATCTCAGTTGAAATGCTCAGAGGAGGGGAGGGGAGGAGAGGAGAGGGAGAGGGACTACTGTCTGCATCCATTATTTTACTCTTGCATTGTATTGTTTTGGTAAAAAGCATGTACCTTCCCTATTCAAAAAAAACCCATGCTATCCTTTGTTGTGAAGGATTATTCCAAAGTCTAAGACTTTTTCTGAATGTAGAACAGTCAGTAATATAGAAACTGATCTTCAGTCTACTAATTCAGTAAACAAAAATTCAGAAAGTATTTATATATGTAGGTTTATATTTCTAATTAATTAGTTCAATAATATATGTTGCTCAGAGTAAGAGGAACACAACTCTTTCTCCTTGCATTAAGCCCTGTGGTCTGCAGAAAAAGATATACATTTGTGGTTACTCTGTAGTGTCTGGACTGTCTTGGATAAAATCAGAGTTTACATTGAAGTTACCAAAGCTGTTCACAGGGAAACAGTTTCCTAAGACCAATCTCCATGAGCGACAGCTGAAGGTACTTGATTTTAGTGACAATCTGTGGAAAAAAATAAGGAACTGCAGAGATGAAGAACTGTAAGTTGATGTGAACTACATTTATTTGGTGAGGTAGGACAGAAAATTTGTGAACAGTGGGTTTTCACATTATGTCTCTCCACATTAAACAAATAATATGTGTTATGTATATAAGAAAGTTATAAAATGTCAGGAAAACAGCGTTTTTATTGTTCCCTTTCAATAGCCAGAATTTCTCCAATGTAATAGATAGAGTATGGATCACATAGATGATTTTTGGTGCAGATCAGCTCTGGATTTGGGAATAGTGATTCTTGGACCAGATTACTTTCAAATTTAGGAATCTTTTCCCAAGGCCATCCATCTTTTGAGAGTCATCTTTTGTTCTATTTCTTGTATATATCCTCCTGCTCTTTATTTATAGTTTCACTTTACTGCTCACATGCCCTGACAGTTTTAGCCTGCAGATAGATTTTTGATTAAATTTCTCTGTGGTTATCTTTGACAGTTATGGATTGCTCCTTCACTTTCAGAAACATATCACAGGCAACCATGAAGTATTGGTTGAATGAAGCTATCTTTCTGTCTCAATAATTGGTCTATATTGTATTGTCTTGCTTATGTAGTTTCTCTGATTTTTTTTCTCCTGGTTCCCTTCAAGATCTCTTGTTGTGATCAAGCTATCAGGCTTTACTTATCAAGCTAATAAAGCTCATCTGACTGCTTCTCTAGAGTGGATCTGTATTTCTTGCACCAGCTCTAGGTTCCTTTGTTTCAAGTGTCATCATCTTAAGATGTCTGTATGGAGGCAGTTGACCCTTAATAAGTCATCAAGGTTATAGGTAGTCTGTGTCATCTAGTGTTTTGCTGATTTTGACTAGAATAAAGTTAACTTTTTTCTTCAGTAGCTGGTATGGGCCTATATTTTGGTTTTGTAAGCAAAGGAGTGTTGATAATTTAGGGATGCTATTGTTACTGTTGAGCAGTGCTGACAGAGTCAAGGCCTTTTCTGCCTCTCACCCCATCCCACCAGCAGGAAGGCTGGTGGTGCACAAGAAGTTAGGAGGGGACACAGCTGGGACAGCTGACTCCAACTGACCACAGGGATATCCCATACCATATGCAGTCATAGTTAGCATATAAATTGGGGAAAGAAGAAAGACAGGGGGCATATTTAGAGTTATGCCATTTGTCTTCCCAAGTAACTGATGAAGCCCTGCTTTCCTGGAGATGGCTGAACTCCTGCCTACCCATGGGAATTGATGAATGAATTCTTTGTTTTGCTTTGCTTGTGCATGTGGCTTTTGTTTTCCCTGTTTTACTGTCCTTATCTCATTCCAAGAGGTTTTTCACTTTTACCCTTCTAATACTCTCTGATCCATGCCACTGGGGGGGGGGAAGAGTGAGTGGCTCTAGGTGGCTTAGTTCCCAACTGGGGTTAAACCATGACATTTAGTAACACTGGAGTATTTAACTGACAGGAAATACAGAATCAGAGAATGACTGATGTTGAAAAGGACCTCCAGAGGTCATCTGGTCTAGCAGCTTTGTCAAGCAGGGTCACCTAGAACTGTTTGCCCAGAACCACACCCATATGGCTTTTAAATATTTCCATGGAATGAGACTCCACAACCTTCCTGGGCAACCTGTGCCAGTGCTCAGTCATTCTCACAGCGAAAATGTATTTCCTGATGTTCAGATGGAACTTGTTGTGTTTATTTGTGCTCATTGCCTCTGGTCTTCTCACTGGACATCACTGAAAAGAGCCTGGTTCTATCCTCTTTGCACTCTCCCTTCAGGTATTTATATATATTAACAAGATTTTCCTCCCACACCAACTCTTCTGTTCTCCAGGCTAAACAGTCCCAGATCTCTCGGCCTTTCCTCGTGGGAAGGTATGACTCTTAATCATCTTTGTGACACTTCACTGGACTCTCTCCAGTATGTTGATGTCTCTCTTGTTCTGAGGAGCCCAGAACTGGACACAGTACTCCAGAGATGGCCTGACTAGGGCTGATAAAGGAGAAAAGTAGAAGGAACTTAAAAAACACCATTCTCCTTTCAGAGGTAACTAAGTCTGAACTTACTGTAAAATAAATTTTAGCTTGCTAACCTAAATACCTTGCTATCTCTGTTCCTAATGCTGTTAAATACTGAACTGAATATGGAACTTTGATGGCTAATATTTATTAGAAACATAATTTACATACTAAACTAAGTAAATCAACCTGAAAGTTTTCACTTTTGCTTTAAAAATCAAAAAGACATGTGACAGCTAATATTTTCACATGTTAAATTCTTCAGATGCCTAGGAAAAAACCTAATGGAATGATCAAAATTGCTTCTGCCTTGTCAGAAAATAAAAAAAAATAATTTAGAAAACGCAAAATACTAAAATGAAAGAGCTTATTGCTAAAATACTGAAACAAACTCAGTAGATGGCCTCAGATATGTCTATCACAAAACAGCAGCAATTACTTTAGCAGACTGAAGAAAATACAGTAAATGGAGTGTAATCTACTCTCTTGCCAATAATTAGATCACACATTCAGAGAGCAGAAAAAAGATAGATTAGGTCTCTTCTAAGTATGCAGAAATTCAGTCATGTTTTTCTCCTAGAAACTATCTGAAATATGAGTGAGAATCTCTCTTACTGTCCATTGAAATGTTGTGGGTTTGCTGGAGGAAGTTCAAAATTAACCATTTTATAGATGAGGGTAATTTGGAGATTAGGGTTCTTGCTGTGAGTTGAGAATCATGGGGATTGTGCCATCCTTTTCAGATGGCAGTTAACTAGATAAAAGGACTACTATCCTTAATTTTTATGGGTTTATTCTAATTATATCACAGGTTTCATCCAGATGTAAAAAAACATAGATAAAATCAGGGCGATTCATCCAGTCCTAGAATAAAACAGACAAAAGAAATCAAACTCTGGATGAAGAGCCATGCAACAAGAGTGTTCTGAAGACCATTCTTTACCAGATATTTCACTTTTAAATGGATGAAATCAAATGACATATATTCTAAATGCAGTTAGTTTTTTTTATGGTAAATACAGAGAAATAAGCTGTGGCACAATTTGTCTTGTCCAGAAATAAATGATTAAACTATGTGAGATGAACAATGTCACTAGAGTATCTATTTTCATAGCCTGAGAGAACTGAGAAGGGAGTCAAGGTTAATTAACTCACATGTAGTTTCCATAGACATCTCAATTTTTCTCTGTGATTTGTTCTGCCCTGTAAGACTTGTGAATTAGCAAGAGCTTGGGTTTTAATCTAGCAGAGTTTAGAATGGTAATGATAATATTTATGTAAATGCTATTGAATATTATATAGTTTTGAAAGGTTTGCCACAACTGTTGAGTAGCATGATGTAAATTGAACCTCCTTAATTTCTGTCTGTGAAGTTGATTGTTTTGTGAAATTACATGAAAACCTGATATTTTTGCTGATCATCTCCTTTAAAGACATTATTCAGGTTGATAGTTTGAATGGTCTCTTCTATAGCATGATGGCTTGAGAGGCTTATTTGTACTTCTCAGTAATGACAGGATGAAGTATGATGAGTTCATTAATTGCAGGTTTATTGAACTTGCTGTTACTGACAAGAAATATATTAAACCCTGTGTTATAATGCTTCCATTTTCTCATCTCATAGATACTGGCTTGTACACCCAGACCATCCAATTTACTTTTACTGGTACTTTTCTCTGATAACTATTGCTACTCCAGTCTGCAACTGTTTATCTGCTTCTTTATGAAAATAATGATAAACACATAAAAAAGTTTTAAACATTGGACTGAACAGCACCACAAAAGATGAAAAGTCTGAAAGGAGTATCACACAGACCTTGCAGAGATGAAGTCTTGAACACCTAACTGTGTATAAAAGTGAAAGACCAGAATAAACCTCAGATAGCAATTAGTGGAATAGTATGTAGAATATTATGACTTCTGTCAAAAGGAAAAAAGCCACCTTCTCTTCCTAGAGATATTCAGCTCCATAGATTTTGTGACCTGGTAGCAAAGGAGGGGGAAGAAACTCTGTCTGAGAAGGTATGAGCCAGATGAGAACTGTTAATTGAAATTAGTTGGAGAAAACCTCATCTGACTACATGAATTTTGGATCTAGAGATTTGCTACTTTTCTCAGGTGCTCAGAACGGGGATGTTGCAGAGAACCTGCTAAGGTTCCTCTGGCCTTCATATTATCAGTCACTGCAGCTTACCCATGTAGGTGCTAATAATAATGCTGGCGGAGAATTCTGATGTAACCAAAGGAACTGTTTAGATCTAGAAATAAAAGTGAATGAGGGCATGGTGTCCAGGTGGCTTCTTCTCCATCCTGTTGTCAAAAGAGAAGACCTGGGGAGGAGTAGGTAGACTTTACAGGTCAATGCTTGGTTGCACAGCTCATGTGGTCAGTAGAGATTAAGTGTTTGTGACCCTGAAACCCTCTTTGAAGAGGAAGGAATGGTGGGGAGAGACAGAATCTGCTTGATCCATACTTCTCCAACAGCAGTTTTAATTATGGAAGTATTCTGTGAGATTGACAACCAGCTGGCTGACACTTTGTGAATCTCAGAGTTAGAGGAGAGGTTAAGTGACATCAATGTTGGGCATTTTTTGCAGACACTTGATTAACATATGGAAGTGTGTTAAGTCTTTGAAGAGCCTAATGAAATCTTGCCCATGCATGTAGGGGTGACATTAGAGGGAAAAAAAACTCACTTATAGCTAAATATGCAAGAATGGTAACAGGAGCTTACACTTTTTTTTTTTTTTTTTTTTTTTACCGACAAGTTCTCAGAGGCCTCTCTCTGCTCAATGGTAGGGATCAAAGTGGAGAAAACTCACAGCAGTGGATGAAGATCAAGTCAAGGTTCATTACAGAGAACCTGACACAAATGCCCGCCAGACCCTCTGGGCTGTATTTAAGAATTCTGAGAGAACTTGCTGAAATCATGGCAGGTCTGCTCTTGAATATCTTCAAAAAGTCATGGAGATCAGGGTAAAAGGTAAATGATGCACCTACCTTCAAGAAAGGTCAAAAACATGATCTGGGGAAATACAAGTCAGACAGGTTTGCTTTTGTCCTTGGGAAAATTGTGGAATTAGCAGCTGCAAAGGAGTAATTCCTTGAAAAACTGCCAGCTGGGATTGACGGTCTGGGAAGAAGCACTTTGTAAATGTTCTGGGGGCCTTGGTAGACAGCAAGCTGAACACAAGCCAGCAGTGTGCCCTTATAGCAGCACGGGGCAAGAGCATCCTGGGGCGTATAAACAGGAGCATGGCCAGTAGCCAGCACCCTTTACTCATTGTACAATGTCAAGATACTGGATCCAGTTCACAAACCCTTAATATAAGATACAAAAAAACTATAGTGAGCTATCAGAGAGCCACCAGCTAGTCAGGGCTGAAGCACTTACTCAAGAATTATTATTACCTTATGCTTAAACTTCATAGAATAGCTTCTATAACAGAGTAGTCATAAGTGCTAAACAGTAGCCAACAGTAGCCAACAGTAGCCAAGGCTATTTTTAGCACGGGGCCACTGGGCCTAAAAATGCTTATGTAGTTATGGTTTATTCATGTGCTTATTCTTGCATTCAAAACAACCTAATATTGAAGTATTCTAAGTGTATTTCAATTTCTGTGGGTGGAATAGGACTCTGGCTATAGTCCAAACAAAAACAAGCAGGATGTTCCACCCACAAAGATCAAGCAATTTTCAAAAAACTTCAAGAAGTTTTCAAAACATATTTTGGGGATGTTCCTAACTAGAACCTCTCTATTTTCTCCGAAGGCTGAATTTATTTGTTTGTAATTTAACTGTGACAACATCTGGGGCTTCTAAACACAGATGTTGAATAAATTACCTATTCTTAGACCTCTTAACCATAGAATGAATCTCACTGTCTTGGTAAAACTTCCATAAATGCACACTTTTTTTGACAGCTGGCAACATATTAGTATCAAAACTCACTATCAGTTCTCATTGAATACGAATAGTTCTGTGTTATATTAGCATAGCACAAAGAAGGCAAGAGTTTGAGAGGAAAGTTGCTGCTAAATATTGGTTCAAAAATGCCCTGCCCTTCAGTCAACTGGGGAAAGCAATTCTAATAACAATATTAAGAAAAGATGGAAAGTTTGATTATGCCTAAAAACGTTATGTTTTTTGCAAGTCCTCTGACATTTATCAATGAAGTTGATTGGAACAACTATAGCATTCCCATTCTCCTTTTCTGCATCTGTTTTCTTTCTTTGCTGGCAGAAAAGCAACTGTATACATCATGAATAAAGACTATTTATCCTAAACAATGTCCAAAAATCTCTATGACCCCAAATAATTACTTTACTAGTTTAAAATAATCCTCAATGGGTTGTACGCAATTTTTCACCTGACTTACAGAAATATATATCCACTAGCACTTACCACTGAAATATTTTAATTATCATAGCTTTATCCTAACCAAAATGTGATGTAGAAAAGTAGACTCTGTTATAGGGAGAGGCTACTTTATTTCACAAGATGTTCAGTACTCTCAGTTTCCCTTGGTATCTATGGAGTTAAGAGTATGTATCTTTATTTTGCAGAAAGTCATCTTATCATGTGAATTCTCTGATTTTTGTGCTTCTCTTTTTTCCTCTTAAGGCTGAGTGCCAATCATTGTATTACTTCACTTTGAATTCCCTCCAGTTTGCCATAACCCTTACAAATGTGAACAACTGGTATAAATCGGATATTAGTTGTTGCATATTGTTCTTTGGAACACATAGCATTTGAGAAGATCTTGCCAACAAATCTTCCAAAAAGAGTAAATAATTTTGATTATTTAATTAAAAATTCAGTGTCAATAGTAGAAAGGTAAGCATATATTAATCTTGATGATTACATTTTCAATATCAGTTTGCATTTGCACAGCAAATTATAGAGATAAATCTAATATATTTCTTCCAAAAAATAAGATTAGAATAATGAAAAATATCAGATAACATTCAGAAAAGTGATATAGTTGTATTTTACACTATTCTCAATCTCAATTGCAGTAAACTTATACCCTAGTTTCTTGGATGGAGTATTTAGTATTATCCTTTTATATCTGCTGTCATTCATACAACAGAAATAGAAGTAACTTCTTTATCCTAATCAATTTGCATGAACAATCAGATTTATTGATTCAAGAGATAGCTCATTAGTGTTTCTTTAGAGCAAAGATACTCACTAGGGATGCCAGAGACCCACAGATCTGTTCTTGTATATGCACAGGAAATAAATACTATTGAAGGAATATATATATATAATAAGAACTGTGCATAATTGAATACACAGAGGAATGATAAATCTATAACCTTGCCCCACAGCACTTCTTTTTTTCAGAATTTCATTTATTATAGAAATAGCAGAATACATTACGAACCTATAATTACCAACACCTTCTCCCCAGATTTATCATTTTTTTAATGATTTTAATTTAGTTAACATTAATATCCTATAATGGAAATTCCTTTTGAAATTTCATTAGGAAAGTTCTCCTGTTCTTATTCAGCTTATAGAAGTTTATGTTTCCACTGCTCTCTGTTGTTTTTGACTGAATAATAGATGTACACATTAGAAGTTTCCAGCTAGAATTTCTGCTTCTATGTAGGCCCTATTGAAATCAGCTGCAAAAACTTCCATTGTTTTTCAGTAAGAGATGAAATATTCTCCTTAGTGTCACAAGTAGCAACATGATGGATCAAATATGACTGAAGTCTACTTTCCTAGAATTCAGAAAAGAGTACCCATTTTAACTGCCTAGGAGTTTGCTGAAGCAGAGAAGAAATAATGTCAATGCATGCAGTTGTGAAACATACTTACTTTCTCAACACTTAATATTTTAAGACAAAAACATTAGTGACATCCAGTGAGTTTCCACATGCAAATAAACAGAAGAATTTTCACTTAAACTATATAATTTAGCAATGTCTTTACTAACTGAGCTAGTCAGCTTGAAATTGCATTATATGACACTCCAGGAAGGAAGAATACAGATGCAACTTAATGGATTTCTGTCTTAATCATCTCCATCAATCCACCACCAGCATAGATATGTTATTCTCCAAAAATCTATGCAGTAGAACTACTGAGATACATAGGATTTCTACTCTGAAATATTCTTGAGCACAAGGTTTGCTTCGTGTAAGTCTTGATGTATACATGCATTTCCCCTGATTTTTAATTATTAGAATAATAATTATATTTTAAAATTATTAGTTGTCTTTTACATATATCAATAAACATAGGCAAAAGTGGTTGTGAAGTGATTATGAGTCACTCAAGAGAAGTTTTTTCTATTTCATTGCTATGGCTTCCATTTGAAGGATAGTAGAGAAAAGTAGGCACTGAAAGGATCATGGATAAAGAATTCCTTTCTCTTACTTCTTTCTAAAAAATTCGTTTTCTCCTGTCATTAATTAACCCTTTAATTTGGGACAATACTTCACCTATAATGGTATCAGATATGATCCACCACTAACATTTACAATAAGAAATAACAAAAAAAGAGGAGGAAAGACAAAGAGAAAAGGCCTCTACTATACTTCAAACAGGAAAATATAGGAACTACTGCACAGCTGTGTACATAGTTACACGTTTATTTCAAATGACTCACTTTTCAGTGCTTGCAACAAGATTCCTGTATCTGAGACAGTAACTGCCTTCCATGCCACAGGCTCAGTATAGTTGGTAACTTCCAAAATAATAGAAATCTTAAAAACAAGGATACAATAAAAAGTTACAGAAAATGTTGTTGTTTTAGCAAATGCCCTGACATATTTGCCAGGGATTTTAGCTGTGAAGTGAATTCAGGAGTGACTTGATCTAATATGCAATTGTTCTATACCAATAGTGTAAGTCCAAAGGACCTGAGACTGCACATTCAAAAAACAGCTTATGTGTGTTCACTATACAATTTGACTGGAACTTCAGAATATTTAGCAGATAGGTCTGTGCACCACATAGATTATTACTAAAAGTGACAGTATTCTCCCTTTAATAAAGCTGAATGTTAATAGGACTATGATGCTCTCTTCTGAAGACTCCCAGAGAACAGTGGAAAACTCTGCTCCTTGTTTCTTTATATTAAGTCATATTCTGGTGAATGTACTTGGGCACAGGTGCAAAGGCTTTCCTTCCACTATCAAACAGGATGAAAGGAAGACAGAATAACAAAACAATTAGAAGAAGAAACAAAAATCTTTGGTCCTGCCTGAAGAGAACGGATGAGCAGCGAAAAGGCCTATCCTTACCAAGTTTAGGAAAGGATAACAAATACAGAGACAGGTGACAGGACAGGAGGCAATGGGCACAACCTGAAATAATGAAGGTTCTGTCTGATCATCAGGAAATACTTTTTCACTGTGAAGGTGACTGAGCATAGATGGTCTGAGTATGTTTTGGAATCTCCATCCTTGGAGATATTCACAGGGCGTCTGGATGTGGTCCTGGGCTTCTTGAGCAGCGTGGTTTGAGCAGGTTTACATTCAGAGGTCCCTTCCAACCTCAGCCATTTTATGATTCTGTGATTACTAAGACAGTAAAGATTCTTCCTCCATCTGAGAGAAGCATAGCAAAGCAACAAAGAGAAATTAAAGACATTATGTATTTTTTCTTTTAAATATCATAAGATTCAAGACATGGTAAAATTAAATAAATATATTGAATAGATAAAATTTACTACTTTTCAGTATTAAATTGTATTATTACAAATTTCATCAGTGGTTTTCTCCTACTTGTAAAAGAACAACAGGAATATCTGGTACTTGTCTCTGAACCTTAGAGGTAAAGGCAGGGAAAAAAATCCCTGGAAGAACAACATGAGGTTTAGGAAGAACAACATAAGGCTTAAGAAGAGAGGAAAAAGCCACACATTAAATAATTGGGTTATGTTTAGATTGGTGAAATAAAAAATATTGGTGGTCAGTAAGGATATGAAAAATAAAGTCATGTTGTCTCATATGTTCTCCCGCCCACTTCTCTCCTTTGAATCTCTGGGGAATGTACCATAATTAAAGTCTGAAATTGTGAACAACTGGGGTTTTTTCCTTCAAATAATGAGCAAAGCATGCAGCTAGCCTTGACTATAGCCTTCCACTGCTACGTGGAGAAGCAGATACATTCTTCCCCCTACCATCAGAAGTGAAAAACACTGCTGACATTTTCTTTGGCAGGAATGTATGATGTTCCCAGGTCAAACAATAGCGTCTTCACAGCACATGGTATCATCTTAGTTCAAATGAACATAGCAGGTTCTGAAGGAAAAACATCTGTAGGAAGTCTAGGAAAGGAAAAAGAAGTGTTCAAAAAGATGTTGTAATGGTGCTAGAGACCAAATGTACCAGTGGACTAATGGCTTGGGAGAGTCAGATTCTGCAAAACAAATGCAGGCAACACTCTCAACAACATATATCCTAAACATCAAGATGGAAGTACCTCTGGATCTGCTGAATAAATCTTAAATTGCATGGGGTTTCTAGATACTTATAGGTGACAGAGTCTTTGATTCAGCTGAAAGATGGACCCTTCGATCCTATAGCAGGCAATGTCACTCTATTTATCGTTCAACTGTCATGTTTGGCCAGCATATAGATGGGGATTGCCTTTCCCCTTTCTTTAAGGGGGCAAGAGGAAGTCCAGTGTATTTCAATCTGCATAAGCTTTACTACGTTTGATTTTTCTAATATACCTTTTTCTGCTATTCTTGTTAGTAAAAAAAAAAAAAAAAAAGAAGTGATTTTCTTCTCAAGTGTTTAGGTTCATTTTATGCCCTGCCTCATGCTGACCCATATAGTTAACAAGTCCTTTAGGATAGCTTGAGATTGTGGTAAATCTCACCTAGATATGTCCACACATGTTTTAAGAGATAATATGGGCCAAAGAATACCTTTTCTTGCACTCTTTTGACAATTAATACATTTTAGGTCATTGAACATAGTCTGTGACATGCCAACTGACCACAGGACAAGAGTGTGTTCCCTGGTCTGTTCTGATTATCAGCATTAATATAACCATTGAATCTAAATCTCTCTATTCTTGTATCATATTTTATATCCAGCTATCTTAAGTATAATGTCTGAAAGGGTAGCACCTTGTTTGGCTCCTTCCTCATCTGTTCTCTGGTAGTAGGGAGATAATTAGAAATAAACCTTCAAATGTTTTAAGCAGACCTAGCAAGGACAGATGACTACACCTTAAATGTCTAACATTCATATTTGAAATTTAAGATTTTTGCTATAATAACAAGTCCTAGAGAATCATCATCATCAGTTGGTTGGTTTTTTTAATCTTAACTGGTACATAATGTCCAAAAGACAAAGACCTAATGCTAATTCTTCTCCATTATTCAAAATACTTTAATAAGATTTTACTTTCAGTTTTCTTGTTTAGCCATTTAGGCATTTTAAGTTTCAGAATTTAAGATATCAGAGTTCATGTGTAGTCTCTGTTACCTTTCAATTTGGACTTTCATTTCTATGTAGCTATGAACAAAGTCTTCAGCACTTTACTCTGATCTCGTCTCTGTTGCTTTAGATAGGTAAAAACACTCTCTCCAGCACTATGACTGTAAAAATCTGGTGTCTCAGAAGTGTAGTTCCTGCCTACAGTCAAGCAGTAGCCTTGGGAATGGTTAGTTGCCAAGAACAAACCATATCCTTTAAGATACCCATACTGACTGAGAGTGTACTTACTGATCTTTCCTACTGGGATGTTTCTAGATTTTTTTTATTTTTCCTAAGCCATCTAGTGTTGTAATGTAAAGGCAGTAAAAGGAGACAGAAAAATAAAAGTCCCTGTGAAAGGAATGAAAACATTTTGTAGCCCTGCTGTGGTGAGAGGATAAAAGATCTTCAAGTACAAAGAGACAAGTGGTGAACCCCCGTCACTCATGCAGCTACTGTCTCATTTTACTCTCCCCTAGACACTTTTAAAAAATATTTCTTGGGGATTCAGTTGTAAACCAGAATTTATCTTGTGGAAAAATGTGTCCAAATGTTTTATTAAACAGCAAAAGCAAGACAACTCAGAATGTGAAAATTCAGTCAACCAGGATTTCAAAGGGGTCTGAAAGCCAACCTCCAATGTTTGGATGAGCTATTTCGTGGAGAGCAGCCACTTGAGCACACAGGATCCTTATTTTGATGCACTTACATTAAAGCTTCATGAACTTACACTTGGGTAGAACATCTACATTTTTAATATTTCAGACAATTTATAGATATAATAGTTTCGTAGCACTTCATAAGCACTTTGCTGAACTAAACACATAGAATATTTTAGTTTAGCCATTCTCTGTGTGGAGTCTAGAATAAATTCACAATTTCAGAAACCCTTTCTCCCTCCAATAGCCTCCAAAGACTTCATTGAATTGTTCATGTGCTAATTCATACTAATTCTCATTAACACATCACCTTCATTAGCATATTAATTACGCTGTAGTCATGTCAAATTCAACCTAATATAGGTTTAGCATGCAAGCCAAGTGTCTAAGGTCCTGCTACACACAGTATATATATAAACAGGGATTCAGTTGCTTAAGTATAAATAACAAGTGCTATTTCAACTTTCTAAGTGCTTGAAATATCCACATAAGCCTGGCAGATATGATACAGGTTTAACAGCAGACATGCATTCTTTTGGTCATGCACATGAGGGCCAGATGGGATATACTGTCATACAGTGTTCCACCAACGCCTATGCTTGAGCAATTGAATTCACACTCAGACCTCCACTGAATACAATGGTAATTTAAAATATTCTTCCACATACTACCTTTTAAATGTAGATGCTAAAATTTACATGCTTATATTCCGGATCTGAATCAGACTCGACCTTGGTTGCACAAACCAAGTGTCTAGAGTAATTTGAAGTTATTAGTGGTATTTCATCAGCTTTCAGTCAATACTGCAGAAGGGGCAGGGGATCCTTTAAATATTTAATCCTACCTGTCATTTTTGTGTGCATGACTTGAATACTGTAGAATCTCAAACTAGGAGGCTGTGTTCTGACAACTGCATAGTATAGTGCACCCTTGTGAGGAATTGGAATTTTTAATTGCCTTAAAACACTGCTACTGTCGCAAGCTGTGCAAAGAAGCCTCCTGCCGGGAGACTGAAGATAAAGGCTGAGGGGAGAAGGTCATAACCCATCAGACTTTATTTTTCATGGGCTTCTCTCCCCCACCAGTTTCCAAAGGACCAAGACAATGCAACAATCAAATTTGTTGTAGACCTCTGGGTGATGAATATAATCTCTTTTTCTTTATCTCTCTTTATTTACTTTTATTCTTTCTGTCTTTTCCCCTTACACATCTTCTTGGATATCTTTATTCTTTTATATTGTTACATTACTATAGATAATAACAACCAAAATGGCTACATACCTGTTTTCCTTTACAACCAAATTCTTCTAAAAAAAACCCTCTATATATATGTATATATATATATATATATATATATGTAAACACTGATCATCTAGTATTGATTCACCCCCAGGGATTTATTAGCAGAAAATAATAAATCTGCTGTGCAGGGCAGATTGTAATGACCCTGGGGTTAATATCTGGTACAGTCTTGTTTAATATCATCATTAATGACCTGAATGACTGTGGAAGAGGTCACTTTCAGCAAGTTCGTTGATGACACAAAACTGGGAGGAGGGACAGATACTGCCATCCAGAGAGACCTCAGCAGTCTGGGGAAATAGGCTGACAGGAACATCACAGAGTTCAAGAAGGGGAAGTGCAAAGTCCTGCATCTGGGGAGGAACAACTTCAACACCAGTATATTCTGGGGACAGTCCACCTGGAGGGTAGCTCGGCAGGAAAAGACCTGACAGTACTGAAGAAAAAATTTACAGAGGACAGAGCCAGGCTCCAGTGGTGAGCAGTGACAGGACAAGAGGCAATGGCTGCAACCTGAAACCAAGAAGGTTCCATGTGAATATCACTTTTTCACTGTGAGTGTCACTTAGCACAGGTTGCCTCAGTTGTGGATTCTCTGTCCTTGGAGATATTTGAACAGTGTCCTGCACAGCCAGCTCTAGGCGGTCCCATTTGAGCACAGTGGTTAGATCAGGTGTCCTCCAAAGATCCCTTCCAACCTCTGTCATTTTGTGATTTTGAAAATTTTGTCCAAAATAGTTTTCCAGCTTTGTCCTAATGGAGATTGGTAACAAGTAGTGTCTCTCAGGGGTCCGTATGGAGACCAGTATTGCTTAATGTCTCCACAAATTACATAAACAAAGGGATTAAGTACACTGTCAGCAAGTTTGCAGACCACACCAAGATGTGTGGTGCAGTTGACACACTGGAATCAATCCAGAAGAACCTAGACAAGCTTGAGGAACAAGTGCGTGGGAACCTTATGAGGTTCGACAAAGTCAACTGCAAGGTCCTACACCTGAGTCAGGGGAACCCTGGGTATCAATACAAGCTGCAGGATGAATAGACTGAGAGTAGTTCTACCAAGAATGAGTTGGAGGTACTGTTTGAAGAAGGGTTGGACGTGACCCAGCAATGTGACCTTGCAGCCCAGAAAATCAACTGTATTCTGGGCTGCATCAAAAGAAGAGTGGCTAGCAGATCAAGGGATGTGATTCTGCCCCTCTGCTTCACTCTCATAAGACTCCACCTGGAGTATTGCATCCAGCTCTGGGAACCCTAACATTAGAAGGACATGGAGCTGTTAGGCTGGGTCCAGAGGAAGGCCATGAAGATGACTGGAGGGCTGTAGCACTTTTCCTTAGTGCAGAGGCTGAGAGAGTTGGGTTTGTTCAGCCTGGAGAAAGGAAGGCTCTGGGGAGACCTCATTGAGGGCTTTAAGAACCTAAAGAAGTTTTATAAGAAAGATGGGGACAAGCTTTATCAGGGCCTGTTGCAATAGGGCAAGGCATAATGGTTTTAAACTAAAAGTGGGTCAATTTTGTTTAGATATGAGGAAGAGGTTTTTTACAATAAGGATGGTGAGAAACTGGAACAGGCTATGCAGAAATGTCATGGATGCCCCATCCCTGGAAACATTTACTGTCAGATGGGGCGGGGCTCTGAGCAGCTTCATCAAGTGGAATATCATCATCAACCCCCCTGTTCATTGCAGGGGGGTTGGAATAGGTGATCTTTAAAGATCCCTTCCCACTCAAACTATGCTATGAGTCTATAATTCTATAATTCTATTGTATATCCACTTGATAACTTTGTCTTTCCCTGCTCAGGTTTGATTTGCCACTGATTGAAAATTAACAGAAGAGTGACTACATTCCTCATTTCAGATACACAATAGTTCAAACAAGAGAGAATTATATAATTCCAGTCAAGGAGTAGGGTCCTCATTCCCTTAATTATCTTTCTCCATTGATCCCAGAGATGTAACATGTAGGGTATGCTCCAAATTCAGTAAGGACATCAGCATCTAGGAACTAGGAATTGCAGATTAAAACACAAAATATAAGTCATACATAAGTTTTGAGAATAGAGGCTGATTCCTAAAAAAGTACATTTGACATTTCATGCTTATTTTCTAACTTTTTTTTCCCCTATGGAAACACTGTTGTGCTTGACCTTAAAGCAAAAATAGATTAAACTTTATAGGAAATGCAACAGATGGTAAGATTTTTCTTTTTTTTTTTTTTTTTTTAGAATGAAACTCATTAATATATAGGTAATACTAATGAAAATAAATATTTTTACTGTACAGGAGGAAAGTAAACAACGTATTATATGATCAGTACCCAAATTTTACAAAGAATGTTTTTCTGACCTTGAGATATAACATCATTTGTTACTATTAAGCTGCTGGCAGAAATATTTACATGGCAGCTTGCATTTTGGAGTTCCAGGAAAATGATTTGGACCTCAGTATATATGTTCTTTTTCTACTTCATCAACAATTAAAAGGTTAAAGAAACTCTAAACTTATCTGGAAATCTAATTCATTAAATTTTATCACAGTAGACTTGCAGCCATATGCAGGATGAAAATGTGATACAAGTTCTGTTTAGTTTTTCCTGTAAAACAACATATCAGAAAATTTATGATCAGTTTTCCATTCTCATCTATACTTGATCGTTCTCTCCTCTCCCTCTTCTCTCTCTCTCCCTCTTCTCTCTCTCCCTTCCCTTCCCTCCCTCCCTCCCCTTCCCTCTCCTCTCCTTTCTCCTCCCCTTCCCTCCCCTCCCTCCCCTTCCCTCTCCTCTCCTTTCTCCTCCTCCCTTCTTGTATGTGATTAATTTTGAAGACCTAGAAATGTCAAGATAAATCTCATCTTTCATGTGAAGATTAATGCCACTGTTTAAAATCTATCTTCTATACAGATCAAACATTAGTTGCACTTTCTTCTTCATGTTCTTTCTTCCTCACTTGCCTTGATCTGTTTTTCAAGGTCTGAGAAAAAAAAACTCACAAATTTTGACTTGGCTTTTGGAGGTCCCCCAGATCAGCTCACAGAATTTGGAGGCAATGCTGCTAAGACTGACACTGATAACTATTGTTACAGCCACATCCAACTGAGTTCTGTGCCTTTCTGAGAAGATCTGCTGGCTTCTAAATAACATATGAACAGCATGATTTGTTAGATTACACAAAGCAAATTTCTGCACACAAGCTATATATCTAGTGTTCTATCCTTTATTACCAAGTCATTAACTTTTCCCCCTTAGTTTCCTGTGAAGTTGAGATAAAATACTAAGTACTTAACATCTGTGAAGTACAATATAAATGACAACAGGCACCAAAATTACACACTGCCTTGCAGTATAGCTGGTAACCTAAGGATTTGATTCATTTTTTTCTTTCTCTTAGTAATCCATCTATTTCATTGTCTTGGAAATTGTAGGAAGGACAAGCCAGACACAGGTGTGCCTCATTTCCCTGTTCACAAGCAATCTGGCAGAACTGAAAGTTGCATTCATGATATTCTCTTTGTAAAAGCAACACAAAATTCTAGTAAGACTTGCCAGATCTGAACAAATCAATGAACCCTTTTCACTGTCGGGCTGGTAGAACATACGCTGCTGTGACTGTAAATACTGAAATTTGACAGTGAAAGTAAACAGTTATTCTTCTGGCCTTCTACAGTGTGTTCTAGCAAACTGTTATAATGGTGTGTTTAACTAATAGTATGTATATATTTTATGATATGAATATTTTTATTAGTACTTTATGAATATCTTTTATGGGATCTAATATGTTTCAGCTTCAGATTCTACAATGGTAGGACCATTGATCTTCATAGAGTTACTTCTATTCTTTATCTGGGTCAATCAGAAGAGGATAAGTGTCAAGATGTATTGACCTCCCATGTTAAGAAACAAAGAATGCTAGATATTATCATGAGGAAAAAGTAAAAAAAAAGGTCTGACATTTAAACTTACTGGATTCGGGTGGTTTTGTTCAGTTTTGGTTTTGTTTTAATTTTGGAAATCAAGTGTGAACAATAGCCAGCAGTTTTTAATATCCTCTGAAATACTTTTCCCTTGGGATTTGATTTCAAAAAGCCTTATATCTACATCCTTGGAGGAATGTATGCTTAGGGAACTGTGTCATAAACCTGAGTCTGTTCTTTGTTATGCCCATGAGAGTCAACAACAAATAAAACAAAATCTGCCTTTTCTAGCCACAGAAAACTTTGGTTCTTTTCCTCTTCAAAGAAAACAATTGTGCTCATAAAGATGTCAAAAACTAAGAAGGTTATTCTTTGGCTTCTAGCTGTAACATTGTTCAGTTTCAGATTCAACAAAACACTTCTCCAAACAAGTGAAGTGATGAGATCTTGTAGTTGAATTATTGAAGAAAAGTAATTTTAAAAACCTTGAGAACATTGGTGCAATGCAGAGAAATAATAATATTTGCTCTCTTACTCTGAGCTTTTAACCATAAATAAAATATGATTGTCTTCTACAGACATTTTACAGAACTTAACATACAGAGAAACTGTAGTGAGTTGAATACCCAGTATGGTGTGAATTTGCCCCCATCTGCATCAGCTGATAGTTAAGAGTTAAGTTGCTTGGTATAATCTGTTAAATGGTAAATATGTAAATAGCTTATTTTTCAAATAATTTTAATTATATCTTACGATTTTCAGGACTAACCAAGTAGAATTTGCAGAATACATTTTCTTGTAATAACACTATCAAAATTTCTCAAATATTTTCTTCATTTTACAACAATTGTTTTGATGCAACAATTTCATTATGTCTTCACAATGTAATACTAAAAGTATTGGAGCCAGTACAAGCCCTTGGGCTACAATATTTGTGATTGGGTTTCTTCTGCTCTTTACGCTGCTGATGACAACTTTCTGAGCCTGGAAGTTCAGCTAGTTCTCAGTCCACCTTATTGTCCACTTATCTGGTACTTACTTTATCAGCTTGTCTATGAGGATTTCACAGGAGAAAGTTTCAAAGGCTTTGCTGAGGTTAGGATAAACAACACTGACAGTTACTCCCTCATCCATGCCACTTATTTGATTGTAGAAGGCTATTGGTTTGATTAAACACCATTCCCACTTTAAAAATCCATGCCACCTTGTCCTTTCCATGTTTAAAAAGGATTTCCAGAGTGATTTGCTGCATCCCTTTCCTAGTGACTGAGGTAAGGCTGTCATTTAGTTCCCCAGATCCTTCTTCCTGTCCTTCCTCAAGATACCAGTAACAGTTTCTTCAACACCTTAGCAAGCTGTGCTCATCGCCATGAACTTAAAAATATTGTGTAAAGCTGCCTCAAAGTTATATTGGCTAGTGTTGTGGTTTAACCAGCAGGCAAGAAAACTCCGCTGAGCCCTAAACACCACTCTTCCTGCAGAGGGATGGGGGAGGTGAATTGGATAAAAAAGGCAAAACTCATGGATTGATATAAAGACAGTTTTATAGGACAGAAAGGGAAGAAAAATAATAATAATGATAAAAGAATATGCAAAACAAGTGATACACATTGCATTTGATCACGATCTGTTGACCATTGACCAGCCAGTCCCTGAGCAGTTTTATTGTTCATCATGACAACATATGTTCAGAATGACCCTTTGGGTCAGCTGTTCTTGCTGTGTTCCCTCACAACTTCTTGTCACCCCATCCTTCTTCCTGGCAGGGCAGTATGAGAAGCTGGAAAGTCCCTGACTTAGGGTAAGCACTGTTTTGCAACAATTAAATCATCAGTGTTTTATCGATATTATTCTCACCCTAAATCCAAAACACAGTGCTGTACCAGCTACTTAGGACGAAAATTAACTGAATCCTCCCCGGCCCAGAAGCTCCACACTTTACTGGTTGTTACATTTTTATTTTAGACTTCAAGAGATTTCGCCCACACGAACCCTTGCAAAATCTTTGATAATTTGATACCTTGAGTTCACCTTCAGAAAAAAACTAAACATTTTTCTCAAAGAGATTTCTTTTTCTTTGGTGTAAAATAGGTATTTTGGGAAAAAGGGGTTTACAGAGATAACATACAAACAAAAGAAAACCCTTGTAACAGATTACTGAGACTAGCAAGCACTGCTATAGTAAGGGAACCTTTGTTACACCCAACAAACACAAACTCCATAAACTTAAGTGAAATACCCATAACTTAGTTTCAGTGGGTTAACCCACTGAAAATAGGTGGTTAAATTGCCCAGAGGAATAAAAAAGGAGAAATTAAGAGAAGAAAGAATAAAGAGAGAAAGAGAGGAGAGAGACCTATTTACCACTATGGAGGTCACATGTTGACAGGTCAGGCGGGCAGAGGCCAAGGGGGAAAAGCAGACCCTGCCCATTGTGGCCACTCCTCCTCAGCTCATCCCTTGATGTTCAGAGTATTTATATTCATCCTGGTCATCTGCCACTTTTTCCACCTCTTGCATGTTTTCCTTCTAGGACTGAATTTAATCAGATTGTCCCTGTTCATCCATGCAGGCCTCCTACTGCCTTTGCTTATTAATTGCTGAGTAGTTGCACTCCCTATCATAATCATCAATAAAAAGTTCACATTAACTTCATGTAAGTATAGCTAACAAGGTTTCAAAAGCCTTTTTTTAAAAAAAAAAATAATTAAAAATAGTTTTTAATGTTTAAGAGGGTTCTAAGATTATTTTTTGTTGTATTCTTTATTCTATTGCAAAACAGTTTTCATCAGAGGAAGGTTACATTGCATGCTACATTGCTAAATCTAAACAGTACTAAATATAGACAGTGGCTTGAACATTGCCTGAAATTCTTCTAAATACTGTTCTGTCTGGTAAGCAAAGAAGCTGAACTTATGACCTAAACCAACAGAATAATGTACAAGTTGTACACTGCTAAAAGCTGCAGTCACATAAATTTATCTCGTGGCAGTAAATTCCGTTGCACACAAAAAAATCATAATCATAGAATATCCTGAGTTGGAAGGACCCCAAACAGGACAACCACAAGAATCACACCATGTGCCTGAGACCATTGTCCAAACAGTTCTTGCAAAAGGTGCATGAGATATGCTAGAGACCACAGCACTCATGAAGGGCATTCAAACACAACAGAGATTAACATAATAGCATTGGGAGATTCGTGCTTCTTGGTCTGGAAGTCAGAAGCCAGGTGATGTACCTCAGTCCACAGTCTCAAATCATGACATCTAAGTATGGTCAAACAACACAAACCATTGTGTCTGTATGTGAGATAGTCTTCTTGTCTCCCATTATAGGCAGTGGTGGTACAGTCAATGGAGCCATGAGTTGGAACGCATGTTCGTCCTGGTAAGGCATGTATTGCCGCTAAATCTGAAGAACCCCCCCAATGGTATTCAGCTGCACACCCACAGACATCTATTGACACTTAGAGCAATGTGTGACATCTCAGCCATGTATACGTAGATGGCATCTATGACATGGCTTTGAAAAATCTGTGGTCTTTTGGAGTAAAGACTGAAAGTCAGGCAGTATTCAGAACCTAAATCACCTGTCTAGGGTGCACATAGGTAACTAAACACCAGACTAGCTGTGGAACAACAGTGATAATGTTCCATTGAACTTAAAAGGATACTAAATACACATTTTAATTTTATAATCTATTCAGATCATGACATTAGCTCTGCTAACATACTGGTCTATAACATGCACAGTCCTCATAGATCTTGGATCCCGCTTTTCCATTCCACGTAGAGGTCTCTGACAAAATAAGGGATCTCATATGACAGTATACGTGTGTTTCTAGAATACTGAATTGAGCCTAAAGTTTGGAGTACTGTTTGGAAAGGTCCCTTATTCATAAATCTATTTTATGGTGTTGGCCATCTTTAGAAATAAGAGGAAAAGAATTAAGTGCCAACACTTGATCCTTCTATTAGTAAAACTAAATGCTGTTTTTACTCCCACACCTTATGAAAATATTTCCCTTAATTAAAATGAGAAGTGCTTTGAACAAAAACATTGATAGAACTAGCTGACAGTAAATTTTGTTTCCACTAAAATGAAAATATGCTGCTATGCCTAGCCACCTAGTAGCTGGTCATTTAATTCACTGTCTGGACATGGATTTAAATGCCTATATTTATGTATAAATGCAATAAATTTCAGTCTGCATAATAGTTATTGTGTTTCACCCTTGCCTTCTTCTAAGCAGAATTATTAATGTATTATAAATTATTTGGACTAAAAAAATTATTTTTTTTTTTTAGATAATAACTTCCAGAGGAAGCTCTAAGAACAAGAAAAGACTTTTGTGATGTGTTCAGCCTTAAGGAAGTTTTACTTTTATCCTTCCAGAAAAAGATCGAAGACGAAGGGGACAGATGAGAACTTTTTCCACTAATGCTGTTAGAAGATTTGCAGATGATGGCCTTCTAACAGAAAAATAGAAGTAAAAGTATTCTCCTTTCATTCATAATTACTAACACAACATCCCTACCCCTCCTTTCTATTTCTATAAATAAAACTTGAAGAAAATATGTTGGTAACTCAGGATAATATTTTCCTCTGTTTTGTAATTTCTCTGCTAAACATAACAGAAGTTTTTAAGGCCAGGTATAATGAATTCCATCATCTTGTTTAACATTCTGAATACCACAAATTTAGAATTGTATCCACTGTATTCTGTCATTAGTTCATTAATGTATAGAAGTGATTGGTGAGAAATGGAAGTTGAGCAGTATTAAGGAATAAACTATAAACAAGTTTTTAATTTCTGTGTAAGTTAAACATAATTTAAACAAAACTTTTAACAGAACATGTGTTTTCAGTGCCATGTCAAATAGTCTTAGAAATAAGAAGGTCATTCCATTTAAGCAATGTGCAAACCTCGAATTTTAGAAACCTGATCAGTTGGCCCCCTTTGATATTTCTTTAATAATTTCATCAAGTACAATTACTTACATGGTTGATTGCAATATTATTAAGAATTTACTAAGCATATAACTTTACTAGAATAAATAAAATAAGGTTTTTAAAAGATACAGAAAAAATAAGGAAGACATACAGGGAAGAAATATCATTAATCTATGGGTGCTTTGGAAGCTATGTCAGGATGTTGACTCTGGGAAGAGGTTAGTGTGAAAGTCTTGTTATATGGTTGCTTTCTATAGGAACTTTGCAAAGAAGCTGCAAATAATCCTCAAAATGTTAGCTTTATTTGAGATTTCTGTGTTCCATTTTAGAGTGTGAATGTTCTACATTACTGCCAAAAAAAGCAAAAGAATGATGGACACTGTAAAATTGACGAGAAAGCTACAGGTGAAATCCTGTCCTCTTTGAAGTCAGTGGAGCCACAATTTTACCTCATAAAGCTATACAAATTGCATTGAAATTGAACTTCAGTGGACATTCTCATGAGACCAGGATGTGAAAATGAAAGTGTAAATCCTATTCTCAAAAGCCTTGTAACAATTAACCAGTTTTATTTATGCAAAAAATTCTGAGAAGTTACCTATTACCAAAAAAAAAAAAAAAAAAAAGTCTGTTGAATAAGCTCTTTAAAATAGTTCAGTGATAGGTTCTATTTTTATTTTGATATATTAGAGTGCTAAGACTTTCAAATGTATTTGAAATTGCTGATACTATTCTGTGTACTTTGGGAAGAAAGCCTATACTGTTTCCAGAAGAACAACAGTCCTAGTGTGAAAGTCAATGGCCTGAGGCATGATTATGGAAATTAGAATTTTCCATTAACAATAAAAAAGGTGACTAATTACACTTGATTTTAAATACAGAGAACAGATTAACAGAAGAGTGTTGGATTCCAAATTTTGGATATGAGAAAAGAAACTGCTAGGTTTAAACAGAAAACCTTGAGTCACAGAAGCTGGGGAAAAACCTCTGTTTGAGGGAGAGACCAGATGTCACTTGTTTGGAATGCTCTGCCGAGGAATGGGGAGATGGTGCTCTGATGTTATCAGACCTCTGCATAAAACCCATTGTGTTCTCCCCTTTTGCATGTGTATATTCTGTATCCCTTGCCCAATACCTAATCCCCTCTGTAAAATCCCCCAAGATAGAGTTTTTCCTATGATGTAAGTGCTAAAACCCAAAGTTTGTAATTTAGGATTTCCCCTTTACCTCATCCCTGGAACTTCCCCAATTGTAATAGAATGAATATACAAGACCCCTGTTAAATATGTAAACCCTGAACCCTTTAAATATGAAGTCGTGAATCCAGTAAACTATCCCTACTTGCTTTTTCTTCCTTTTAATCTTTAGAGTAGTGTAGATCTGAAGTCTCATTTAAATATTCTATACTTCAAAAAGCTCACTTTCTCTAGTCTATTTGGTAAACTTTTGGCTGTTATTTGTACATTTGAAAGATCACATTTCTCACCTTTTTAATTTTACAGCTCTCTAAATTTGCAATTTAGTAGGCAGCCTTTACATTTTGCAACATACAAACTCATAGTACTTGCCTTTTTTCTTATAACCCATGACCACTAATTCGTTGCAATTTCAAGAGTATGAAACTTCTAAAGCTTTTCTATTCTTTTCCCCCGATATGCTTTCCTTAGCTCTATATTCACATATTGCTTTCATAAGTCTGGGATCTCATAAAAAGATAAAATTAGGCTCAACGTGTGTTTTCCTCTTTCTTCCTGTGTATTTTTTGTACCGTAGAAATTTAAAAATTCTATGCTTCGTGATGTAAAGTTCCCCATACTACAGTTTACTCATCTTCACTGCTGAAGGTAGATATGTTATTTTACAGTTGTGTTTCCTAGTTTAACTTCTATTCTTCAAAGTACCTTTTATTTTTTATCTATTTTTCTGTAATAAAATTACAAGACTATAATTACATGCCTTTTTTCTGTCATGGACTACTTCTATCCATCCTTCCAATATAAATTATGACATGAAGCAGAATTAATATACTGTACCTTCAAAAATAATCATTATGCTGCAAATCCTAATATGATGCCCTTCAGCTATCTCCCAGCTATCTCTCAGCTATTCCCAAATGTTTTGTATTCTGCAAAGGGCTGCCTCTGGAAAGGAAAACAGGGTATAAGTGATGTTTAACCAAATATCATATAAGTGTCTTCATAAAAAACCCTCAACAACTAAAATTCATACAGTTTTTATTCCACTCCATGTTTCAAACTTTATTCCTAAATCAAAAAATGCATTCCCCTGTAATTATCATTTTATCTTCAAACCATTCCTGTATTTGAAAAGTTTACCTTAAAACAACTTTTTATGTCTATTTTGACATTTCAGTGTTAGTGATGACACCAGTGGTTACTTTCCAGATCTTACTTTTGTACGGTCTCAGAATTTGTTCTCTTGCTGGCTTCCTTTTTCATTATATTAAAAACAGTGTCACCTGTTGATCCCTGTATTTCATGTTAAGGTGTCAGATGTCAAATTTTTTCCATTTTCCTATTTTTAATATTTATGGAGTTTTCTTGCAGGTGGTTTATTTGTTTATTAATGGTGTTCTGGATTTATTTATTTTTTTTTTTGTATAGACATATACAAGTTCACACAGTTGAACTTGGTCTGGAGTATCAGCATTTTTATCCAGGTATTTTGCCTTTTTTTTCCAATCTCTTGTCTTTATTATCAACCACTATGGATTTGTCAGGTAGAAGTATGAGGAAAGAGCAGAGGAGTTATAGGTGCCTGTGGAAGTACAGGTGGTGTGGGCTATTCAGAGAATTTACCATTGCAGTTTAGTAAGTCTTTATTCAACAAGAGCAATTCTTTAAACATTTGTAAATTTGGCAATTTATATCGAAGGACTTATAGAAACATTAATCTTCGTTCTAAGACACCTAACACCAATCCTAAATAAATAAATAAATAAATGTAATATTTCATTATGGATAGCACAGTGTATCTTTTTTCAGCCCCAAAATAGTATTCTGGCAGAAATATTTTACATTTAAAAAAGAAATGAAGTCTCAGCCTACCCATTACGTTCTTTATTAAGTTCTAGAGAGAAAATTATAAGAATTTACAGTAAGAACATTATCTTCAGAAACGCTTAGGACTATAATCCTGCCATGACTTCAACCTTCAAAACTTAGATTTTAAACATTCGGTGAGTACTTAGGCTAACAGATGAAACCAAATGCCTGTGGTATGACTAAATAATACTATTTGTCTGCTAATTTTCACTGCTAAACCAGTTGTGCATTGTAAAAATTCATAGAATTATAGAATTGATAAGGTTGGAAAAGATCTTTAAGATCATTGAGTCCAGCCATTAATCCGGCACTGTCTGTCCACCACTAAACCACATCTACATGTCTTTTAAATACCTCCGGGGATGAGTGCTCAGCCATTCTCCTGGGCAGCCTGTTCCAATATTCCAATAACCCTTTTGGTGGAGGCCATTTTCTCTTCTCCTCTCACTTATTACCTGGGAGAAGAATCTGACTCCCATCTTGCTACGACTTTCTTTCAGGTAGTTATAGAGAGTAATAAGGTGTCCCCAAGCTACTTTACTCCAGGCTAAACAACCCCAGCTCCCTCAGTTGCTTCTCATGAGACTTGTAGACTTGTGCTTGAGACTCTTCACCAGCTTTGTTGTCCTTCTCTGAACATGCTCCAGAACCTCAATGTCTTTCTTGTAGTGAAGGGCACAAAACTGAACACAGGATTCAAGGTGTGGCCTTACCAGTGCCAAGTACAGAGGGACAATTACTGCCCTGATCCCACTGATCCCACTATTTTTAATACATGTCATGATGCCATTAGACTTCTTGGCTACCAGGGCACATTGCTAGCTAATGTTCAGCTGGCTGTCAAACAGCACCCCCAGGTCCTTTTCATCTGGGCAGCACTGCACCCACTCTGTCCCCAGCCTGAAGCGCTGCAAGGACTTGGCACTTGCCCTTGTTGAATCTCATACAGCTGGCCTAAGCCCATGGATACAGCCTGTCCAGATCCCTCCTTCACAGCCTTCCAACTCTCCAGCAGATCAACACCTTGAACCAATTTGGTGTTGCCTGTGAACTGACTGATAGTGCACTTGTTCCCCTTATCCAGATCGTTGATAAAAATATTAAACAGTTCTTGTCACACCACTGAGCCCTGCAAAACTGCACTTTTGACCAGCCACTGACTGGATGTAACTCCATTCGCTGCCGCTCTCTGGGCCTGGCCATCCAGAAGGTGATTCACCCAGTGAACAGTACACCCATCCAAACCATGAGCAGCCAGTTTCTCCTGGAGAATGACGTAGGAAACAATGTCAAAGATTTAGCTAAGGCCTGGGTAGACAAAATCCACAGCCCTTCCATCATCCAGCAAGCGTGTCACTTTGTCAGAGAAGGAGACCAAGCAGGATCTGCCTTTCATAAACCCACACTGTTTGTGTCTGATCCCCTGGTTGTCCTGTACATGCCATATGATGACAGTCAATATGATCTTCTCCTTAACCTTCCCCTGCACTGATGTCAGACTGACAGGCTTTTGCTTTTCTGATTATTACAAAGTTCTTAATTATTTTAATTATCAACCGTCTTTTCAGAACTTCGCATGCTTTTACTTAGAATGACACTGTGGTTATTAAAACACTGTCTAAATAAGTTTTCTGTACATTCTATGTTTATTGTGTAACATACATAGTTTTTGAAGAATATTATAATACACATCTGCATTTCAGTTATTTATATAATAAATACATAATTTTACATACATAATATTAAATACATAATTTCAGTTATGTATTTGTGTGTTACAGAGACTTCCAAAGCAGTAAGAGTCAAAAAATTAAATGACCTTTTTTATTTATCTATCTACTCACACAAATATATATCTTTTTATATACATATATATATATACACATATATATAAACCCAAGAATGTATAATTTCCAGAAGTACTGTACATTTTAATACTCTTGTTAAGCATTTTTTATATATATTCCCTCTATACTATGCTATCAAAATATCTTGAATAATTTCATATTTAAAAAGATGAAGGGTTTGATACTGATATCAGTGAAATAAATACCATTGAATTCAATATAGATAAGACAAAACTTATGGATAGGAGATGGTCAATGAATAAATATCATAAGGAAAAATATAGTGGACTAAATGCATGAAAAATGAAACTAAAATAAGCTCAATATTTTATAATGACATAATTAATTATTTAAACTGATCACATTTCTTGTGGCTAGATGACCTTAAGAGAAGAGAAATATTCAACATTACTTCAATTTAATAATTTGTTGCATACATCTAATTCTGCGCACCATTTCCATCTGTTTCTACTGTTCTTGTTACTAAAGAGACATAAATTGGTCTAGTTGAAGATCAAGTGTTTTTATACACCTTAAAAAATATAAATGAAAGAGACTTGACTGTCAATCTTACAGGAAAAATGTCTATTCTCTTGTGCTATTATCATCCTGTAATATAATGTCTCACAAACTAAATGTTATTTTGGGTGGGTATTGCAGTATAAATTTTATTGTTAAACACATAAGTATAGCATTTACTTATATTTTTATTTTGTGTGTGAAAAAAATGTAATTGCTTTACTTTTGGTGTCTTTTCAATTGACATTTCTTAGAATCTGCAGTCATCCAGCAGTTGCTTGGAAGGTCATTTTTCCTAGTTTCTTTGTTAATGCAAAGAACAAAATTCCTGATATAGAATGAGAGTGAAAGCAAGAAAAACCTTGAGGGGAATGATGAGAGAGACATGACATAAGCAAAATTATTCAATATTTTATATGTTTTGGAACAGTTGAATAGTTTCCCCCAAAGCTCATAAATAGTCTTTATGTTTCCTAGCTGTAACTCTGAGCAAAGACTGGAATATAACATGAAAAATATATGTAAACTGTGTATATGTCTCATCTAGAAACAAATGGTTATGGTTTCAGTGTATTTACCAAGTGGAGTCCCATTCTGGCGCCATGCAATTAGCACAGTAGCACAGAAAGCATTTGAGATATATTGCTAATTAATTGTTAATAACCTGCTGGGAACATAACCAAGACAGACACTAAATTGCAAAGCTAGTTATCAAGAGAGGCAGAGAAAATGATTTAAAGGTTTTAATCAGAATTCTGCATACAGCTTTCTTCCTCTCCATGTAACATATACATATATCATACAATATCAAGAAATTTGTGTTCATAATGTGAATTCCATCTGAAAAGTTTATATTACAAGTTCTGTGAAACTCAGCACGCTTAGGACTACGCTTAATAACCAAGAGAGAAAATTATGTATATATGTAGATAATCAATAAAACACTCAAAGTAGAATTCACAGTCAGAAAGTCTGTCAGAAGGACACTGAGTTCATCAAATTCTGTAGAGAAAAATAGTGACTTGCCGATGATAAACACAAAGAATCACAATAACATTAAATAGTGAGTTGCTGATGATAAACACAAAGAATCACAATAACATTAAAATAATTTATACATTTCTTTTGAAATTTAAGAATATGATCGGGGTAAGAACAGAATTCTTATCATGCATATAAAGATGTTACTAATCCTCAAACTTTCAATGTTGAAACATATTCTCATGATTCTAATGCCTTTTATAGAAGAATAAAGTATCTGTAAAGGGCATCAGATATTTATGACTGGAAGTAGAGGATAATTATTGCCTACTTGCAGAAATTCTTTTCATATAATAAGGTGATTATAGCCCTTTGTCAATGTCAATTTTCAAAATGCAAGAGCCAGCTCTAGGGAGGTGAAGAAATAATAGAACTGGCTGGAGATAGTTGACAATTTTGTTCTGGTCCTGCCAGGTGTAATAATAAAAGTGGGCAAGCGGAGGGGAAGAGGAAAAATGAAAGCAACTGAGGAAGGCAGAAACGGAAGAAAAGGATCTTTCATAAGGCACATCCATGTGTGTATGTCAAGTATTTGAAGAAATATTGAAAAGTAGAATATCTTTTTTGAAAACTGAAATTTTAACTAATCTGTCACTGCTAAGCATAGAGAGAGAGCCACTTTGAATGTCTTTTATTCCTATTTATTTCTATGGTTGAATTATTTTGAGTTAGACAACTGTGGAAACAACCTATTGAGAAGTCTCTGACGCTGGCTAAAGAAGAAATGACCAAAGCAAGGAAGTAGAATACACACAAATTTTGAAACTAAGTTCTGTCTAGCAAATTAGAATTTTTTTTATTTTTTTATTTTTTTTAATAAACTAAAGCACAGTTAAAGTTGGGCAATCTGGGAATGACTCATTAAGTGATTTGCGGAGATCAGTAATGCTAAGACGATCCCAGTGGAGGCAGAAAACTGGAGTGTTTTATTGGACTTACAAGTTCATATTTAAAGGGTTTAGGGTCTACATATTCAACAGGGAGTTATAACTATTACAATTTATTACAAACAGGGGGTTTCAGGGGAACATAAGGGAAAAACCAAGGTTAACAAATCTGGGGTCTTACACATACATCGTAGGGGAAAACCCATTTTATCTTGGGGGAATTTGGGTTTACAGAATGCAAGGATCCAGGCAACACAAAGGGAGAGATAAGGTACAATAGGTCTTCTGCACAGGTTTGATGAGATCAGGGCATGGTTTCTCCCGGCTTGGGCAGGACATTCCAAACCTGTGACATCAATGGATCCTTGTCTGGACTCTAGATGGAGATTTTTCCCAGTCTCTGTTAGCCCAAGGCTTTTGTTTGAACCTAGCAGTTTTCTTTTTCTCATATCCAAATTTTGGAATCCAACAGAAATTCAGACAGATTGTTAGGGAAAAAGTTGGACCCTTAAATGAAAGGCATTTAAGGTGACTAATTCAAGAAAGGTACTCATAATCTAGAGAGAAGCCAGATTAAAGAGAATGCTGGCCATCCAGCATCAAGATGATGTGAAACTGGTTTATTCTCTCCAGTCATTACAGAATCAAAAGGCTGAGAGAGTTGGGGATGTTCAGTTTGGAGAAAAGAAGGCTCCAGGGAGGCCTTGTAGCAGCCTTCCAGTACCTAAATGGGGCCTACAAGAGAGCTGGAGAGGGACTTTTGGCAAGGACATGTAGAAATAGAATAAGGAGGCATGGTTTCAAACTGAAAGAGGGTAGGTTTAGGTTAGAAATTAGGAAGAAATTTTGTACTGTGAGGGTTGTGAGGCACTGGAACAGGTTACCCAGGTTGGATGGGGCTTTGAGGAACCTGATCTCATGGAAGATGTCCCTGCCCATGACAAGGGGTTTGAAGTTAGATGATCTTTAAGGTTCCTTCCAACCCAAACCATTTTATTATCCTATGATTGTTTCAATTAACATTATCTATTACAAAACTGCTTTCATTACATTTATGCTGAGTTCTAAACGTCCATGTGTGAACACTCTGATTTTCTGAATCGACACTTTCCGATGGTAGATGTCACTTGAGGGGAAAAAAAAAAAGATGAAAAGAGTCCCAGTAAAAACTTATGTTCTGTGCAGTAGAAGAGTATTTGTATTTTAGATTCCATTATAGCTATCAGATTCTTTCACCTTTTTTCTTTCTACTTCCTCACTTTAACGACAGAAGTTGTGATGACATTCTATTAAAAAGGAATTCAATACACTCAGGGTACCAAAGGAAAGCAAACTAAGGGATCCTAATTCTAAGCAAGATTCTTCAGCTAGAAAAAGAAAAATGTGAGTCATTGTTCATTCTGCATAGTTCATCTGTCCTATTTATAATGGACATTTACAAATGCTGTTTTTAATGAAACAACCAAGTCACAAAGGAAGGATAGAAAATCTTCTCCCAAAACTGGGGCAATGCTTTCCCTAAATATTTGACATATCCACTGTGATAAGTTTCTTCTTACCTCCTTGTCCACTGACTAGTATTTCTGGAATTCAATGGTCCAGCTTCCTTACAGGGTGTTGGATACCCATAGTGGATGTTCCCCATGATCATACACTACTATCTTAGCTGTTAACTGCTTTTCTAACTTAGATGGTTAGATGCAGATGACCTCATTAATCACATCACTCCAGGCCAGCTTATTTGATTTTCTCTATATCTACAACCCTCTTAGCAGTTGCTACTGGATTCCTGCTACCCACTAGTCTCCCTCCACAGTTGTGTTACAAGGAAGTAAAGTTGTTAACAGGTCATCTGTCTTCTGTTTTGTTGTTTTTCCCCTACACATAGCTAAGCCATTAGTGCAGCACAGATATAGTACATACATCACTGGCAGGCCTTTGATGCAGGCCTCTTCATAATGAGCACTTGTGTTTGATTTGTTTTTCCAGTGCATACCAGAATCATCTAATGAATTCAAGCTAGGTAGATGTTTACAAGGACTCAATAATTTGATCAGTGTTTCAGGCAGACATTAAGCTGTGACAATGTGGGATCTGAACTGTTCTCTGGATGTTTATCTGCTTCTGTCATCTACAGAAAATGCATGATGTGAGTAGGTGGGTCCAGCTACATGTCTATAATTCAGCAGTATGAATACAAATTCTTATGTGTAGCATTGAATCAAACACATTAAATCCAAGGAAATACAGTTCTCTCTAACATACAAATATTCAGAATTGCTGTTGAAATCTTTCAATTTCTTCCCACTTGGGCCTCATGTGACTGTGTCTACCTTCCATGGGCCAATGAATGCCCTCTAGTATTCCCACATTTTATGATAAAACAGAACTGCTCTTCATTTTTTACTTGGTTTATATGTACACTGCTGTAGGGGACCTAATTCAGACACTCTCTATCTGGGCTATTTTCTTCAACATCGGTTTTAAAAAAAATTTGCAACCCCTGTGATGGCACTTAAAAACCTGTGAGTTTAGTTTTCTAGAAATACCTATTATCTTTAAATCAGGGATGACATTAACTCAAATCCAAACTGATTTAATGTCAGAATATACGAGAGTTCTGACAAGACATTTTTCAAACCCTTGAGCTATTTTCTCAACCCCTTTAGCTATTTGCTAAAATAACCCAAGGGAAGTGAAACAGTCCTAAATCATTTAGTTTTGAGTAATCCAGAGAGGCCAGTGGCTAGAGTTTCAGTAACTGCAGTTAAAGCACTAAATAGTAGCAATCATTGTAGAATCATGTGTAGCAGGCTCTTGGAAATAATAATGCTAAAAATCATACTGCGATTCTTTACTTAGATATAAAAGTAGACAAGAAAATGAAAAAGGCATTTTTGGTCTCTTTAATATAAAAGAGATTACTATTTATAATAGGCAGTGATAATCAGTATTCAGTGCCTAGAGAAATGAAGCTTCCTTATACTTGAGATCTATCGTAGAGAGAAAAAGAAAATTTAGATTATTATTTTTGGAGTGAATGCTATGCATTAGAACAAACTCATGGGAGGCATGTAGTTAAACAATGTCTCCTAAGTCATAAAGAAAAGAGAAAATAAATATATATTCAAAAAAAAAAATAAAAAACAGGATTTTATATCTAAAATAATAATGTAATTTAGAAAATTAAAAAGTCTCTACTTCAAAGAATCAACTAACTACAAGAACTAATCAATGCATAGGTATCAAAACCAGGATACATGCAACAAAATTTGTGGAATATACTTACAATAATGTTAAAGAATGGAGATGAGATTCTGCCTCTATCCGTCACTGATTAGTGTGAATGAAAGAGCAGAAGATTTTTGTTTTCTCCCCCTCCCTTTTCTCTGCCTTTCTTTTCGACCCTTCACATGCATGGGATAAATTTTGTATTGTCTCTATTCCATTAGACAATGTGAATCTGAGACGATAAGGCTAAAGAAGATTAAATAAACTATGCTAAGCATGCTTAGCAAGGTAAAATAAAGACATGTAAGTCTTATTATTAACTGCAAAAGAAAGAAAGTCTGTAATAGAAAGAAGTAGTTTTATCTACTCAGAAATATTTCTGAACTAAAGGTAATTTTAGTCATTAATAAAAAGTTAGCTCATGGTTTAGATAACTTTAATAAAGCATTTATCAAATATTATTAGGAATGAGAACACACTAGATTTTTTTTTCTGAATTTTTACATTACTCAATTGAAACAAAACATTGAATTGATGAAAGGCAAAGTGGAATTAACCTACCAAATTCGTTATCATAGTATAAGACATCTGTCAAATTCTAAAGACAACATTTTAAAATTTGGATGAACTTATATGATACATTATGCAGTATCCTTATATTACTGGCGAAAAAAAAAGGATGGAAATGCAATATGTAATAGCAAATTTCAAGCAATATTTCAACATTTACAAAAATAAAACTTCAATATAAGTTGATGCTTCTTCTCACATACATTTCTTTTATCCTTTTCTCAAACTAATTAGCATTCTCTTTTATTTGAGGCACAATTTTTAACTAGACAGACTGCTAAGTTATTGAACTGAAGTAACTTTTGGATTTTTGTGAGTTTTGTGTTTTCAGAGATCTCGTTTAAGGAGCTTTTTTCTCCTCATCCCTATAAAGATATGTGTAAGATTTGTTTTAATTTCTTCCCTAAAACAAACTTCTGTATAAAAAAAAAACAAAAACAAAAACAAAAAGTAAAATTTCTTTTGGAAGTGGACACATTTTTTTTTGAAAAGTAAACATTCAAAGAGACAACACTCTAGCCAATATAATTTTTGCAAACCAGATATATTTGTGCTAGGTATTCATTAAAATAATACTTACAATGGGTTTAACATTGACTTTATCTCTGTCAAAGGTGGTAAGCTGATTTCCAAGATTGAAGGTATTTAATTCCTGAATTGCATTTTAGCATGTTCAATATATTGGGCCTTGGATCTGTCGTATCCAAGGAAATATGTTTTTGACCTGGAAGAAGAAAAAAGGGAGTTCTTTCTGCAAAGTAAAAAAATTAAACCAAAAAAAATAAAACAAAATTTGGTCTGCTTGGTGAGATAATATTCATGTCATAGGACCTGGTAGAGTACTAAAAGATTATAAGAGAATTCCTGCTATACCTGAAAGGAACAGCAAAGATACTGTTGACTTCAGTGGGGTCAAGATATTCCCTTCTACTAAGGAAATAACTCTAGAGGTCTGTCTTTCATCACTGTAAGTAATATAATTTTAAGTCCAATATTTTTATTGCAAACTACTTTATTACTTGTTTCTAAATAATTTTCTTATCAATAAAGAAAAACAAAACAGAAAAAAACCCCAATGAAAAATCCCAATTTTTTTCAAGTCCTTAACATCTGCTTATCCATACAGATGGATACAATAGACCACTTTATTATAACTGTAAGAAACATACTTATAATAATACATAGTCCTATATATACTGTAATAGAATCACAGAATCCACAGAATGGTTTGGGTTGAAAGGACCTTCAAGATCACCTAGTTCCAAACCCCCCACCATGGGCAGGGATACCTCTCACTAGGTCAGGTGTCTCAAAGCCCCATCCAACCTGGCTTTGAATGATGGGCCAAAAGCCTCCTTGTTTTCAATGTGCCTTAGAATAATTTCCATGAGGATATGCTCTATGATCTTGCTGGACGTAGAGACTGAGATCTAGTAATATTTATTTGAAGTGGGATAGAGTTGAAATATTATTCTGTCGTTATTTTGAAAGAGAAAAGGAAATGACTGCAAAAGTACTCCAGTAAAAAATAAAATAAAAAGATTCAGGACTTGATGAAGACAAAAATCCTTTATTGCCCCTCTTGTTTTTATGCACCTGAAAAATCAGGAGTTTTTCATATATGCTGGTTTAATTCCCTTTATTAGGGAAATAGATAATTTTATTATGATGCTTACTTGCTCTTTCTTCCTTTTAATCTTTAAAGTAGCACAGATCTGATATCTCATTTATTTAAGTATTCTATACTTCAAAAAACTCACTTTCTCTAGTCTATTTGGTAAACTTTTGGCTGTTGTCTGTACATTTGGAAAATCATATTTCTCAGCTTTACTATGCCTTTTTATGAAAAATATAGATGTGGAAATCATGATATCTGTTGTGCAGATTTGTCCTCAAAAAAAAAAATCAAATGCATCAAGCAGCATTGGTGCTTAAATGACAGGGGTACCACTCACCCTTTTTTAAAAAAGAAAAAGGGAAAAAAAAAAAAAAAAAGAAAAAATCAGTTGACTTTGGACAAATGTATTCTTTACTTATCTCCTAAATTAAACTATGTTTTTTCTGATCTTCACTGGTGCTTGAACTCAGAAATTTCAACATACTTGCATCTGAAAGGTTATTTCCAAATACTCTAGCTTTTAATTTGAAACTTCTCTGAAAATACTAGAAAGCTATTTTATGAAAGTCTAGTTATTATTTTGCACTAAAATTTTTTATGTCCTCTTACGGAATTTACAGGATAAACTAACTCTCTATATTGAAAACATACTTTACAATATATCCCTTCTTTCATCCATACATTTTACACCTTGGCTTTAATATTGATCGCTTAGAGAAACTTTTTTTCTCTTTTTTTTTTTTTTCCTTTTTTTTTTAATGAGATCTAATTTTACAGGGCAGTGAGATCAATAGAATCTTTTGGGTGCTCAAGAATCTTTTGGGTGTTCTGTCTTAGTAAAACAGCTTCTTAACAAAAACTGTTTATGTATTATTTAAATATTGGCAATGGTGAGCAGAAATGTCAGCTTGGGATCATGCTGACAAACAGAACTCCATCAATAACAAAGGATGAAAACCAAGAGATTCTTGACTTTCTTTCACAATGTAGTTAGTTGCATGTTTGTGATGATGAATACCACCAAACTGCAATCATGGCTAGGCTTCGCGAACGAAGACTTGGGAGGCTCTATCCACATTTGCTGGCACGCTGGTGGCTTATGAGGCCAATACGTGACAGACATATCCAATTGCAAAAGGCACAGCAGAAAGACTCCTTAGATGGTGTATTCTGCAAGACACGGTTCTTTCTGCGTTGCCTTTTCTCCTCAAGAGTGATCCTGCGTGTGTTCTCGAAGGAGACAGCTGCGTTATAGATGGTGTGTCTCCAGGCCTCCCGATTTGAGGCCAGAGTAGACCAGTTATGTTGCTCAATATGGCCAAGGCTGAGATGTTGTTTCAGGGAGTCCTTGTAACCACCAAACTGCAATAATATCAATGCAAATGGAGCATAATCAGGCATACATAGAACACATCCTTTCATACTGAGTTTTTTTCTTTTTCTTTCTCTTTTTTTCTTTCTTTTCTTTCTCTCCTAGAGAACAGGATTTGTAAAGGGTTTTGGTTTGAAATATTTTAAATGTTTCAAAATTTTAAAATGTCTTTCATAATTACCCTTTAGGAAGTACTTCGTGTGAATTTTACTTTGTTCCTGTTTTATTAAAACTGTGACATCTTCAAATTTGTAATTCAGAATTTTAAAAATTATTGAAGGAAGAATACACAGGGAATATTATTGTCAGTGTTATGCACCTTGTAAATCAACATTAAACCAGTGTCATTACTGTGATATTCAAAGCTATTTGTGTTAAGCAAATAAAAACTCAACTCACATATGCAAATTAGCTATAATGTTGTGTTAATTTCCACTTTATTGGATTCTCAAATTACCACTTTGATAATAATCTTTAACAGGTAATATTTTAAATAACTACATTTAAAACAAGATGCTCCAGCAAACAGGTTATACTTCCACACACATACACACACATTCACATAAAAATTCCATTGCAAGATGATAGGATTGATTCATAGATTAGCAAAAAATTTCCTAAAATAATTAATTATACCTTTTTTTTATTCAGACTTTTTCAACCTTATCTGAGCTCTGCAAAACTGAAAAAAAAAAAGGTTCAAATAGTTTGGTGGACTCAGTAGAGCAGATTCAATATTCTGAGAGCTTTCATGTCATAATGTTTCAGTAATAAAATTTTTAAATTGTATTTTATATAGAACATAAGAAAGGATATAGAATATCCTTAAATCCTTCTTTTTTTTAAACTCAGATTTCAGAAAATTCTTTTTTTACAAATAAGATTGATTTCACTGGCCACTTTAGTTTATTATTCTTGTTTTGGTATGCTATGGTGTTTTATTTTCCTGATTCTTATTCTTACAAGTGTTTATTACTTTAATGACCTCTCCTTTCTCCTGCTCTTACTACTGTGCAATGACAAAATATTAAAACATTTGGTGTTGGACTTCTGATAGTATGTCAGAAAAAGTTAAATTGTTAACCTCTCAATAAAAGGATTGTAAGTCCAAGAAATATAATGACATATTCAACCCCAAATTAGCACACATTTTTGGATACAAAACATAGTAGATTTTTTCTATTTTTTTTTTTTTAATTTTAATATCATATTTTTTGTATTACATATTGTCATATATTGCATTTTTTCTATATTACTGATACTACCACTACTGCTACTACTACTACAACTATAGACAGAGACACTTTACCTAAGTGTAGGGAAATGCCTGCCTTTGGTTTACAACAGAGACAATGTATTCCAGTAAATGAATGAAGCTCAGAGGATTTCTTCCCCAATTTTTTTCTGGTTGCCACTCTACTGTTCAAAGATTTTGGCATGGTCATCTGCCCCTTATTGACTACTACTATTTCTTTTTTTTTTTTTTTCACTGATTGCCATTTCCACTGATTTTTTTAAGCCCTGGTATTTTCATTACCTATCTCAACTTAGATGTCATCGACTTCAAATCTCCCTAAGTAAAATTTTAAAATCTTCTCTGTTTGCCATAGTACACTGAAGAAAAACTGATTCTGAAGTATAATATTGAGATTATACTTCAAGTACTGAACTTCTCAGATAGAGTTTAGGTGGATTATTGAGAAGTCCCTGGTATTAGACTGAACCAGCTGGAACCAACACAGTAAAATAGAGCTTTTCCAAATATCTTAGGCAATAAATGATTACTCAAAACGGTACCAGGGTTTAGACATGTAACAGAACTAGTAGTGCTTGCAACAAAATATACCATAGAAAATTACATATAGCTGAGCCAAGCAACTTAAAGAAAACAGCCAACCAAAGTAAAGAAACAATAAAGAAAGGAACCTGTAGTGAACTGAACCAGCCAAACAGGCAATGCTGAGTTGTTGTATAATCAGGCATTGTCTTAAAGAAGATCATAAGGCAGTCACTTAGAACTTTGGGGGCTCCAGACAGAAACGACCACCAGAGACCCTCAATTAAGCCGAGGGAATCAATTTGGCGAATTGATTCCCAGTGCAGCCAGTGCCAAATAAAGAATCCCTGACTTCTAAAACTCAAAAATTGAATCTTAGAGGTCTCTTTTAAGAGTCAAATTTTAGGCAACAAAAATCCAGATGAGGCTACAGGTCTATAATCTTGATTCTGTTCATGAAAATAAAAAATGGTATTTTCTTAATTTCCAAGATGTTATTAATACAATAAAGTTGTGGTTTTTCTCTAATTTCTTTTGCTGATTTCATTGAAAGAAGCAGGATTAAATTTTCCCAAATTAAGGTGTGTGGGGTATGGTAAAAGTGCCATTACTTTGTATTCCCTACAACTTAATGATAGTTAAGTCCCTGACTTAGCCGTTTCCTTCCTTAGTGTTTATAGCAAAAATTTTTCAGCAACAAAGATTTTTTTTAAGATAACTCTAATGAATGCTTGTTATGTTTTCTAAAGCTGAGCTCTCACTATTACTGACTGATTATTTAGTTGTCATATTGAATTGTTACAGTGAAGAAGAATTAAAAGAATACTTTTTTCTTGCTTTGATTCCGTAATTGAAAAGAAGCTAAGAGTAGACTAACATATACCTATTGTCTACAAGAAGAATTATTGATAGTTATATGACTTCAAGTGTTTCAAGGTAAAATGATTTTTTTTCCTGTCAGGAGGTTAGTTTTGTTTTGATTACTAAGAGCACTCTGCTGAATCAGATAGTAAAATCATTGAAATCTGTGTGGTACCTTTTCTTCTGCTACGAGAAGAAACCATGTAGACCTATATAAATATTTAGAAGTGATGACAGAAGGTCACCTACTTTAGTTTCTGTCTTGGAAAACATTCACTTTCTCTCTTTCTGTTCCAGTGATAGTAGACTTCACAATTTTCATAGGTATTCTGCTTGACTGCGATTCTAGCCTAATAATTGCACTCATATTCTTCTAAAATTTATCCAATGCCTTCCTTACTGCAAATTACAATTATTATCACATTTTATTTCTTGTTTTGTCATGGTTTATCCTACCATGTCCTATCCTTTCCCTCATGGAACGAAGAAGACCTTATGCCTTTGCAACCAATTGCATAACTGAAAACTATTTTTATACTGACATTTTTATACTCCTCATGTTCCGTAGACTAATCAAATCATTCAGCCACAGGTAAAAGGCATTGTCCATTAATCTCTTTTGACCTTCTGAGGAGGTTGTCTCATACCTTTCTGGAAGTGAGAAGTTCAACAGAAAGAAGACTGAGACTGCATACACAGACATTTTTAAACCTTTTCCACAGTGTCTTCATTTTTCTGAGAGATAAATCTCATGACTACCAGTACAGCCATTTTTATTAATCTCACTAGAAATTTTTTCAGAACAATGAGATTTCTCCTTACCAGCCATTTTTTTCATTCCTGCACCCAAACAGAAGAGAGAATATCTTCCTGAATGCTTTTTTCTTTCATTCACCGCTTTTGCTCTTGCTCCTTTTAGAGTTTTCAAATGTGTTTCATGATTGTTCTTCTATCAGTGAAGTATTCAATCTATTTGCTGATAGTTAAAGACATCTTTTGATTTATGCACACCATATAAAAATTCCTGAATGCAAGGCTTCTAATACGCAGCATTAATATTTATAGGTCTTTTCCTGAAAGGTGCTGAACATTCACAGTTATGATTTATTTCTGTTTCAGTGAGTATTGATGATACTCAAAACTCTGCAGGAGTTACTAAGCCTTTTCAGGATTAAGCTAAGTTCAATTCCTTTACAAAGGACACAGCTAGTCAGACCTAGAGGGCACTTATTAGTGTGAAATAATAAAATAGCATCTTTTTTTAGTGCAGTAAGATCCAGAGATATCCTATAAGTCAAAGAAATAAATTCTATATAAAGGTTATGTACAATGAATATTATCTTTATTCATATACTTTTGTTTAGCAAAGTTTTTTATTTTCTGTCATTCAAACCCTTTGAATAGCTTCTTTTTATTACTAATATAGGTTTTAATTAGAATGAAATGTTTCTGGCAGCAATTTCTCACTTTCATCTAACTGTAAACTCTCTGCCCAAACTTAAATTTTTTTAGCTCATGCATAGTTGACATGGGTCAGCTATTGAAATCCTAAATTCAGTATTGTTGGAGCTATAATGCAGTATAGACTAGAATATATTTCCAGAACTACACTGCAAATTTTGCCCTTTATCTCTCAAATTCACCTTTCTACTTTCTACTTCTTCATCCTGTTTTTATTTATTTTTACTTCTTCATTAATAATGTTATTTAGGACACCATATTTTCTTGCAAACTTAGTATTTTCAAAGAAAGTTTCAGACTTTTATAAAAATTAAATTTTCATAAAATTTAAATTTCCTACTAATAAATCACAAATCACAGTGCTGTAGATTTTTTATACAATCTGTCACTAAAATCATGGAGACTCTTTAGGCCTTTGGGGTTTTGTATTAGTGTTACTGTGTCTGACACAGAAAAAGTTGCATATGTGAAGAAGGAGAATACCTCTGTTTCATAAAGGCTATTTTAGGACTCTGTCTGCAATATCTCATTTTGTACATCTCATCAATATGGGAACCCAAAGCCTGAGAATGCCCATTGAACAACTAATTCATTTTACTCAACATTGTGCTTTAAACATTCTTTATGGTTGAGGGTATAAAAATTAAATGCACAAAGTATTTGAAAAACAGTCTTTCTTGTATTATTCCACCCTGTGCAATTTCAGACTCAGTGACCACATGCTGAAACAGCACTTTTTATTGCTATATAGTGCCTTAAACATGATATTTATTACAAGCTTAGGTACTGGAAGAAATGGCAGCGGTGTGTATTTAGTGTGCTATTTATTTCTCAAGGTTACCAGAAGAAGGACAGCCAGCCATTTACATACTTCACTTATAGAATAGCTCGTAGTATACATATCTCAGGACATTCTGGGAGCCAGAGGTCCATCCAAATTCACTTTAGAAAGATGAAAGAACTGAAGATGTTTCTAGAAAATCATTCTCTGTCTCTGGCAGAAGCCTTTGATAAGCACTTTGATATTGGACTGACACTACCACTTTTAGCAGCAGAATAGTCACATCTTTTTTGTATGTCTTTGAAAAAACCAAGAGAAGCTCAACAAAGAAAGTTTTAACTCACTCATGTAAAAGGAGGTCAACCCAGCCATATCCTGTCTGAAGAGCTACAGAATTTCAACCCTGCCAAATTACTTTCTCAGTCAAAGACATAGCTGATTGTAGAGCTATTTCCAATCCTTTTCTTAAACTGGAGTTGCTCTACAATCATGTGGTTGCCCCAGATGCTACTTTTTATTAATACTCAAAAGGAAGAGTTCAGACTGGGCGTATTCAGAATGGTAGTGGGTACGTGCTGTAGTTGGTGAGCATTGCAATACAAAATAAAGTTATTCTGAACAATTCAATAAAGTAGCTCACTTCAGACACTGGCAATCCAACCAACAGTGAGTTTTGTCAGAAAATGAATATAAGATATGAATCTACTTTCATTACAATACAAAGACAAGCATCACAGTATGTTTCTACCACCTAATCAAATAGCTACATTCTTCTTTCACAGGACTAAAATATTCTTGTCACAAAGCTGGAAGACCTTCTAGTTGTGGAGTAAAGTTACAAAACTGCATCTGTGTCATTAGAACTTTTTTCTTGAAAATTCTGTAGGGATAAGTTTCTCAGTAAAGTGTAAAAGCACTACCTGTAAAGATACAAATAAACACCCGTACAGAGACTATGCATTAGCATCCAATAAAAGGTGTGCTAGTACAATAAAAAGTGTACCACTGGAAAACCTTGAAGTGACATGTCTGAAATGGAATTAAAGAAAAAATTACTTTTCACTTTCAAGAAATTAGACCCTTCTTCCCTTATTGATGATCCATGACTATAGATATTTTAATCAAACAAAAAAAAGTGGAGATAAAAACTAATTATTTCTGTAGACTGCAATCAGCTACTTAAAAGATTCTTCACCACTTTTGATAAAAAAATGAAATTGAAAGCAGAATACATTCAACTTTTAAAAATTTGTGAAGAAATTCTTCTATGTCTAAGAAAATGGAAACAATTTCAGGAATTAAAATTATATAACCTAAGGAAAAAAAATTGCTTCCTGAGAAACACTATATCTTCTTTCTCTTTGTTACTGTTTACAAGACAATTTTCTTTACAAAATAGTGGGTAGCCTTTTTTCCTAATAAAATCAAACAAATGAGAAAATAATCCATATTTATGTGGTTGTGGTAAAGAAATGAAAAGGAGAAGAAGTAGAGTAATCTGGTATAGTATTCAAGATTCTAGACTAAGATTGGCTAACACTTGATCGTTTATATATTATTTGTAATGAAAATTTGTGTCATTAGAGGCAGAATTAAAACTCAAGACAATCTCTAAACATTTTTTTTTCCAGAGTAATGGCTCTGTTTGTATTTAGCAAGTAGATCTGTTATAGAAAGGAAAGGAACTGATTCCAACAATTAATGAAAAAATTGAAAGATTTCAAAGAAAAGCTAAAATGTAGAGAAATGAGGAAATAATAAAGCCAACTTGAGAATACAGCAATGCAGAGAGACTAACAAAGTAAGGATGGGGAAACTAATGTAATGAAGTAAGGAAAAAAACCCCACCAAACAAAAGTCAAGTGTGGAAATTAAAATCTGATGCTAAATATGAGGCTGATGTGACAGAATAGTTATCTACCTCTTTATCTAAAATGTGCCTCTTTTCTCACAGGAAGTTCTTTGTTATGAGGGTGGTGAGGCACTAGAACAAGTTGCCCAGAGAAGTTGTGAATGCCTCATCTCTGGAAGAGTTCAAGGCCGGGTTGGATGGTCTCTGAGCAACCTGATCTGGTGAAAGGTTTCCTTGCCCATGTCAAGGAGTTGGTCCCTTCCAATCCAAACCATTTTATGATTCCACAATTCTAGGATATCCAATTAAAGAAATTCATAGGTCAGTAAAGATATATTACTTAGTATTCATATCATTCTACTGAAAATCAAACAAACAGGGGAGATACATCTAAAGAGCAAAAAATGTCCTTAGCTCCCTTGTTCATTGAGCTAGTTATTTTTTTTTAAAAAGAAACAAACAAAAAACCCAAACAAACACAAAATTCTCCCTCAAAATTATTTTGCACAATTTTTTTAAACATATCTAGTGTTCCTAGATAAGTCAGTCCTATTCTTCGATGTAACTATCCATATCTTCTTTATCATGGCTTTATGATGGTGTAGTTACAATTCTACAGCTATTGTTGACTGAAAGAGATATCAGCCTTGGAAAAAAAATTGCTATATCCTGAGAAAATGTCACCTTATTTAGAATTTCAGAATTCAAAGTCTTGCCAATACAGGTTGCAGGGAACATGTTATGTGAACTTAGTATTCTCAGTAACAATTTCATGTTGAGTAGAAAATCTAGACTGACTTTTTGTTTTTGATTTTCAAAACAATACATGGGATTATTGCCATATGCATGTCTCAGTTGACACACTTTCCCAACATATTCCCACAGTGTGACCAAAGTATAAGATTAAACCTCATTTCTGCATTTCATTTGCAATTTCCTGCAGTTCTTTTCCTAGAATGGTATATTTTCATTCATTTTGCAGAATTAATTGATAAACTTTCCCATTTAAAAAACCCTGCTTTTTTTAAATTATTATTAAGACCTGAATACTTTTTAATCTCAGAAACATATGGTTGGTTTGGGCTTCTGATGAGACAAGGAAACATAGTAGAGTCTTTCAGAAAAGGCGTTTAGATGCCAGAGAGGTGTCTCAATCAGTTTTACAATGCCTAAACTACCAGGTATGGATTAGAGTTTAGGCACTATCTCCTAGAAAGTAAGTGATCACAACTCTTGGAAATGTTAAAGAACAGCTGTTACTTTAATGTAGTTACCCCTTTCTAGCTATCTAAATTAACATTTAATTCATATTCTAAGGGTGTCTTTTATTTTGTAGACCTTTCTGTACAATAACGTGTTTTACATCACAGAAAACGTTGGAACTCTTTTGCCTGAACCTGCACTAAGCATATGTCTGCAGGGTGAGTCATGCGAACTCTCCTGTTCCTGGAATTAGTTTTGAAGGCTTTTAAACACAGTATTCTTGTGGTATATGTCAGGCAAAGGAAGACGGTAGTTGCAATATTGTTTATGCTAATGCAGCAGTGTCTTTTACGCCTTAACTTCTCTTGAAAATAATTTGAAAAAGCTGTTCTGAAAGTGTAAGCCATAAAACTTAAAAACTCCCTTGTCCCCCCATTTGTCTGGAACCCTATTAGAATTTCTTAGCTAGCAGGATGTTTATTTACACTTACAATGAGTCATTATTTTAACTTTTCCAGTCACTTGTTGCAAAATATGCAGAGGAAAAGCACTGACAGCCAGTACAGAAAAAAAAAATTATTCTCTTATAATAACTCTCATATTGCTTTTCATGCTTGCAGTGTTGCATTATTATTATTATTTTTCATACACACACACACAAAAGTGCTGATAATGATGGAAATGCCATGAAGGAACAGTCTTGAAGACTCCTTCTGATTAATAGCTATTTCTTGCTACCACACATATACCTGTGCTTACATAAATATTCTTACGTATGTGCTCAAGCTAGGCTAATTTAGGATGAACATAAACATGTTACCTGAACAGCATTACCACTCATTAGAAAGGCTCATTTAACATCAATATAATTGTTATTCCAGTTGATTTGTACTAAAATCCGACCATAATGTAATTGCTCTATTATACATTGACACAACATTTGCATTCAGTTTTTTATCTTGTTGCTATTATTACCATTACCAATACTATTACTATTATTATTCCTATTGCTATTGCTATTGTTATTAATCTGGCATGTTTCAAGAACAGGGCTCTAAGCAACCTGATCTTTTTGAAGACAATCGAGATCATTGCAGGAGAGCTGGAATAGATGATGTTAGAAGGGAGAGGGATTTTTTTAATATAGGGAGATAGTGAAAGGACAAGAGGCAGTGGTTTTAAACTGAAAGAGAGCATGTTCAGATTAGAGGTATTTGTTGCCCAAAGAAGTTGCAGATGCCCCATCCTTTGAAGTGTTCAAGGCCAAGTTGAATGGAGGCCCTGAGCACCTGATCTAGTGAGTGACATTCCTGTCCACGGCATGGGGTTTGGGACTTTAAGGTCCCTTTCAACCCTAACCATTCTATGATTCTATGGTTCTAAGTAGTGTTGTTAAAGGTTGGAAGATTCAGAACTGCTGTCTCATTTGAAAGAATTCTGTGATAAACATGTTGTTTTTACCAAAAGAGAATAGCTAAGAAAAGGTCTATTGCCTTCAATTTCTTCAACAGCCATCATTGCTAGCTTAGTATCTGACTTAAAAGTAGTTTGAATGTCCACAGGAGCAGTGCAAATTTGAAAACTTACCTAACCTTAGACTGACAAATTAGAATAAGGGAAGGTGGAGGAGAAACAAAGTCTATATCTAGAAATAATACTAATTTAGCAATGTGATAGAATGGAATGTGGAATAGATGACTAAATAAATGAAAATTAATGAATTACTTCTCAAGGAGGAGGAATGCAAGGAGGTTGAACAGCTGTGGGACAAAATTCAGTTAGCAATTTCAAAATAGCTGCTGAAAATACAAAACAGGTAGTTCATCTCTGTTTTTCTTGATACTAAATGTCACTGATTCCCTTACGTCAGTAGAAATACTATTATTTATAACAATGTTTCCAAAGAAATCTGATACATAAGAGGAACAAATGACATAGCCTTGAAAGATACTGATTTAATAAATCTTCTTCTATTGGTGACCTTGTTTATGAATGTTCTTAAGGACAAGAATTTACCAACCACGACACCATGAAAATATTGACAAGCAGCTTCCTTTCTGAAAACATATTAGCATAATATAGTCTACACTTTTACAGTGAATGTAACTGAACATTTGACTACATTTAATTCATTGAATAATATTATGCATTCTCCATGTGTGGGAGTATTTGCAACTGGTCATCTTCCTAAATAGGACCCCAGAGTGAATTACAAATTACTGAGCATGAATTGCAGAGATAAATTCCAAGACTGCATCATATAGGGAGACTATGATTATAGTGTCCTTGCTAGACACAAAGTACAAGAGAGGACACTTATGAATAAACTATATCTATAATACTACAATACAGACAGAAGAAAACACATCAAATACCAACAGGATTTCCTAAAGAATGATTATGATTTCGATGATGGAGAATTAAAAATTCAAAATTGTCCATCTAATGTTTTTAGCTTTATTTCAGATATCTGTTTATTATAGTACTTCTTTCACTATAAACAGTTTGCATATTTATGCTAAAAGAACATTTTCTATTCATATGTTTTTCTGGAGTCTCCAAAAATAACATGACCTCAAGCACATTTCCATGCATTGCAAAAAATTTAACTATCATCCTATGATATAGCTTTTGGAAAGTACCTATAGGTATTCTTCAAGAGTGTGTTAAAATTTTCTAGGACATTTAAATTTTGAAAACCAAATGATTTCTGTTTTGTTCTTCCTTTGTCTCTACTTAAAAAAGTAATGTACACTTGTTATAGATAGGGAAAAGGACAGTCTGCAAGGCAGGCATAGAAAGACTGCTTTCTGGTTGTTTTTAGTATATACACACTTGTTGGTATTGAAATCAGCAGATATTTTGAAAATTACTTTTAAAAGAATAGGAAGGAGAAGAGAAAAAAAGGAAAAAAAAAGGGGGCGGGCAGAGCCAGATAAATAACATGCCCATTACTTTTATGTTCACATCTCCAGTTTCATGATTTCCCTGAAATCAGGCTTGCAGACAAGAATGAATGAAAGCAACCTTGAGGAGACCTGACCCAGACTAAAATATCACATCAGTGCTATGAATGTCAAAAGTCCACTTGTCCACAAAGTATTTTTTTATGGCTAACCAAATCACCACCAACTTCTGCTAGTGTAATAAAATTGAAATAGGAATAAATATCTCTCTTACTTTTTCAAAAATAAGTGATTTTTAAACCGTAACCAGATTAACAGTCCATACCAGTAACATATCAGATCCTAATTTAAATTTAGGATGCAATGAAATGGAATGTCAGAGGAAGTTCAAATTGGACATTAGCAGTCTTCACTGAGAGGGTGGTCTGTCACTGGAACTGGCTCCCCAGGGAAGTGGTCATGCACCAAGCCTGTCAGAATTTAAGGAGCATCTGGATGATGCTCTTAGTCATATGGTTATTTTTAGGTAGTCCTGTGAGGAGTAGGGAGTTGGACTTGATGATTCTTATGGGTCCCTTCCAACTTGAGATATTCTGTGTTTCCATGAAATAGAATCACCTATGTATGTATTAAGCTGAACACATACAGTGAGGCATAATAAATAAACCATAAATGGCCTCATTCTTGGTATTTTCAAACAGGTGAAGGTTTCATTGCAATGGCTAACTCTTAGGATGGTTTGTCACTATAGTTTACAGAAACCAGCACAACGAAGAAAGTAACAGTGAAGTCATGACGTTATAAAAGCCAAGGAGGACATTCAGAGAGGTTTGCCTAAAACATATTTTATATTTGGAATTCCAAAATTAATCTTATCCTAAAGCACCTAAAATAGATTATATGTTTCTCTGTTACTGAAGGCATTGCACAATCTCTTTTAAATTCCATAAAAAGAGTTATTTTTCTGAGACAAGATAAGGTTTTTGATTTGGTTGATTTTATTTCCTTTTCTATCACTCAATATTCAAATACTAAGCTGTGTGGTATTCTGAGTGAAGGTCTCCCAATCTTTTCTTGCAGAAACTATTCTAGTTTTAATGATTATTGGAGCAGAAACTAAAGTGTAAACATTTCAAATGTGCATTTAACTTTTTAGATTATACCTTCCTTATTAAAACCCCCCAACAAACAAACTAAAAACCCCACAGAAAACAAACTAAAAAAAAAAAGAGAGCAACAACAACAAGGAAAAAAAATAAAACAAAAAAGCCAAACCAACAAAACAAACAAAAAAACCCAACAACAAAAAGAGCAGTCTTTAATTAATACAGAAATTGTTCTCTGATTCTTCTCCTTTTAGGTGTGCATTCTAAGAATTAAAATGTAGAATCATGTATTCCACTATGCAATTTTCTCCATTGAAAACAACTTCAAAAGGAGAAACTGAAAGAAGCCTACATTAATATATTCCATGGCTGAAGAGGTAGAATATTTTTCTGTTTTTCCAAAATCCAGGTTCAAATGTGCTCAGAATTGGGTAATACGGTTAAGTCTGGGTCCCATACATTTGCTGAATTGCACAGTTGCAAGCCATTAGGAAGCATTAGAAAGATACCATCACTATATTTTTATGGTCTCTTGGCTGAGGTTATTCAAAGGGTACATGACACACCTAATGGCTTGCAGTTTGGATAGTAACTTAACTTATTCACTATTTAGACATTTTCTACGTTTTCAGTGTTAGACACTTAGTTGTCCAGAGATGTTAAACTGCTACATACATCAGTGAAATAGCTAGGAGTTTTATGAATACTAGAAATTACTAAATTTTATATGTAGATGCTTAAATGGGTATGTATATAAAACTTAATTCTACCTTTTGAAGTAATTATCAAATTGCAATACAACTGTGAGTATACCACCGGCTGCATACTGTATCTTACAACCTCTATGACTTTGTCTCTTCTTCTCTCCTTCTCCCTTTATTTCCCTGCTATCTCTTCTCTCTACTTCTCAAAAGGTATATCCTCCTACATCTTAAATATTCATAAAAGGTGCTGATAAAATGTCAGATCTTTCTCTTGCTTTTCAGGTAGATAAATTACCTTTTCCTTCTGATAGTCTATAATGTAAATTAGATTTTTTAAAAATGTCATTCCATTGCTTAATTGGAAATACTTGTGGTGCATCTAAAGAAATACAGAAAAGCCAAGTAAAATTAGTGTTATATTAATTCAGAAAATGAAAATCTTCATGTAGCTTAACTATAACAAAAATTATTAAATTACGTGGAACATTTTGGATCAAGTAAGTGGCAGCTGTAGTTAAGAACTTCAAACACTGACATTTTCAGGCAAAACAAATTTTCTATAATCTTTGTGATACTTCTGTAATTACAGTGTATTTAGACTATTGACTATTCTATATATAGAATCCTGAGTTTGTGGTACTATCTATGCTCCAGTAAATGCATATATAGAGCACAGATCCTTGTGAAAGAAATGCATGTGTCCAGAGACCCACTTGTACTGTTGGCAAACAAACATATAGAAAGATGTAGTATAGTAAAATTTTAAAAAAGTTACAATAAATCACTAGTTAAATAGATTACATATTTGCAATATAATAGTAGTGCACTTGCAATTGATGAAATTGTTAGAATATACCCAGAACTAGCAGGTGGCCAACTGTTACTTGAAGGAGAGAACATCTCAGAAAGTTTTCTCATATTGTTCTTGAGAATTAGGATCTGTAGCTCTGGGCGCTGAAGGAGAAAATGAGGCTGCACACACAGAGTTGGATTTCAGGATTTGTCCACCAACACTTTTCAGCATTCCCTTTTTATTCGTATTCTCTTGCAAACAGCACAGGGTGTTTTTGTTTTAGTCAACTGGAATTCTCAGGGTCATCCCAAAACAGTGCCCTGATCCACACATTCACACTCACATCATGTGGTGGCTGTGTTCAGCCACCAGAGAAAAACACACACTTATCATGCAGGCTGTTTAAAGTGGTTTTCCACTTTGAGACATAACATTCTCTCTCTCAAAGCACTTAGCCAGGGTTAATCCTCCTTTTTGATTCTGATTAACTAAATGCAGGTGCAGAGTAACTCAACTTGTTCCCACATGTAGCTCATTTTGGCCAGGTTGCAGCTTCCTTTCAAAATATAGCAAAGATTGACATTTTTTTGAAGGAAAGTTGGATTGGGACATAGCATACAATAGCATTCAAGTGTTTTTTTCTCCACCCTTTTTTTTTTTTTTTTTGAGCTTTTATACCTTAACAGTCCATTTTCTTAAATAATTAGTCAAATAGAATATGCATGCATACATGCAATCAATCACACAGAGTGAGTTTGTTTCTTTCAAAGTTCTTTGTAAAAATAATCCCCAACAATTCTAAATTAATCAGTTAATTACCTTTTAAATGTTATAGTAGTGAAAAAAAACCCAACCTACTAAGTTTGCACATATGATGATACAACATTTTGATGCTAAATAGTGTTACTAGTTTCTTGGTAACATTGTCACTTGATGTAATTTTATGGCATGGCATCAACATGTCTAGTAATTCCATGAATGCCTTTGGGACGAAACAGTCCACTTTGTCATCCTATATCTCCACAATACCTTGGACTTTAGAAATTTTCCTTTGTGTTTTCCTTAATTTTACAACCAAAGACACTGTAAATATTCACTTAATGTTTCAGACAACCAAAGACCTCTTTATATACTTATAGTTGGACTTCCCTAAAAAAAGAAAAGTTTATGCACAATTAACTACCATTATTTGTCTTTTCCCAGTCTTAAGAATATCTTGGCCAACAGAGTATCTTAAGGGAATTAGGAAACCCTGTGTGATTTTACCATTGTAGAATACACATAGTTCAATTCCTGAATGACTGTACTGCAGAACACACATATTTCACTTCCTGAATGAATCTCTTCCTACAGGCCATTATGTCAAAAGCAGCCCTGCTTATTCTCCTTGAAGCAGATATCTGTTGGGGACTAAGAGCTGCAGTAGTAAATCAGTGCTTAATTGTGAGGCTTTTCTTTATTTCTTTCTTTCTTCCTCTGATTCTTTTCTCTCTCTCTCTTTTACTTTTTTTTCTTTCTTTCTAGCTAGATAATCTGCTGTGGCAAAGTAGATTTTAGTGCTGGGTTTTTTTCATTTTTTTTTTTCTGAGACAGAACAGATGCCTGAAGTCTCAGGAATTCTTATAAAATGGAATTTCCATCTTACACACAGCTCTAGATATAAGCCTGCAGCAGAAATGTGGGTAGTGGCCTACACCACTCTCTACAATAGATGGGGTCAAATTAATGTACATAATCAGAACTTCTGGCCTTTGACTGTATGAACCACTTGGACAAGTAATGAATGAAGTTATTCATAAGTTATTTGTATTTTATACCTTATAGTTACTAGGTAATTAAAGGAATACAGAAATTTGAATATTAGCAGCATGCACCCAGAGTATAATAAAAAAAATCCCTTCAGGAAGAAAATAAAAACCAAACAGTTGGCAATATGCCTATTTTTTCACTGTGTTTCTTCTTTATATAGCATACATTAAGCAGTGAATGTGATTAAAATGTCTATGCTTGGATCCAAACCACTGCAGCACTTAATATTAATTGTTGTTGAAAAAATATGTGTTAGAAAAGAACAAAAGAAAACAAAAATCCCTGACTAAACATCTTTTGTTCAAATCCCAGCTCCACTAAATCTTCCAGACAGAACTTCCTTTGTGAAAAATTTTAATTCCCACTTTCCTCTTTAGAACAGTAGGTGTCCCTTACATGAGCTATAGCTCTTGCATAATTGGGCAGCCTAGGACTCTTTCTGAATTTTCTGTGACAGGCATAATTTTTCATAAACACATCTGTCATAGGTTTACAAAAATCTAGGAACAATTATCCAAAAGAAGTAAATTATGATTTATGCAATGCCTATAAGATATGATAGAGAAAACTTTGTCTTTTTCCATTTATTCACAAAAAAATTTTTCTGTCGGTTTGCACTTTAAGGACCTCCTAATAATATATAACTTGGGCAACTTTCTGTTATTTGTTTCCTCATGTACTATTAGTTTATTGATAAAAATTTGTAGTTTCATATAAAAACCTTATAGCCTTTTTGAAAAAAGCACTCTTTAGTATACCAAAGAATACTTTATTCTCTGAATAAACTGGTTTTTTCCCATACTGATTTGGCAAGACAGAAGGTAGAAGAGACTTTGGTACCTGCTTTTTTGTTCACACATATAAGTCAAATTCCAGTACGACGAACATGAACACTCCTTTTGACATACCTGGCATAGAAACTGGATTTTTCATGATGATATCTTGGTTCAGACTTCAGAAAATATGAAGGTACTATAAGGCATTATTCTTGTGTTACCTGTACTACTACCCCAAAGAAACCTCAGTTACTACCTTGGCTTTTGAATCTTCAGAAACCAACTAAGCAAGAAGTTAACTAGGTATAACTGAGATGCAAATGAAAACAGAAGGATTTTGGACACACAAAATTAATCAGTCAATGTCTTACCTATCTGTGTTTGAGATTATGAACTTTTCCTGATATTAGCTCCCTGGTTTAATATGAAAAAAACGAAGATTAGGGGTTATTTCTATACTGTGGTGAAAATGTTGTCTGTGTAATTCTGTTTAGCCCTAATTGAAGATTCACATATATTGATTAACATATGATAATCTGCAATAAATTCTGCACTCTTTAGTTTATTTTGAGGTTTTTACAATCAAAATGTATTACAAAACTCTGGTTCTGCAGGGGTGCCTGCACTAATTTTAAACACATTAGCTGCTTTATCTTGACAAGGAGATAGAAGATGGAAAAGCTAGACAACCCAGGACAGAAGTGAGTGGCTTCACTGAAGACTGCAGCTGACAGGTTGAACTATAACAGTGAGATCTATTCAATCACTGTCATGGTTTAAGCACAGCTGGCAACTAAGAACCGTACAGCCACTCACTCACCCTGCCTCTCTCTCCCTCACTCCAGTGGAATGGGGAAAAGAATCAAAAGTAAAACTCGTAGCTTGAGAGAAGTACAGTTTAATAATTGAAAACAAGTAAAAATACAATAATAATAGTAAATAATAATAATAATGATAATGATAATAAAAATAAAAAGGAAAAAACAAAAAAATGATGCACAATACAATTGGTCATCACCTGCTGACAGATGCCAGACCTTGTTCCCAAACCTTGATCAGCCCCTCCTTCTGGGTAACTCTCCCACTTTATATACTGGCGATGTTCTACGGTATGGAATATCCCTTTGGCCAGTTCAGGTCATCTGTCACAGTTATGGTGCCTCCTAGTTTCTTTTGTGTACCTCCTTACTGGCAGAGCATGAGACAAGAAAAAAAGTCTTTGACTTAGGATAAACTGACTTAGCAAAAAACAAAGCATCAGTGTGTTATCAACACCATTCTCATTTGGAATCCAAAGCACAGCACTGCAACAACTACTGAGAAGAAATTAACTCTATCCTAGCTGAAACCAGGACAATCACTTTCTGAATAAGATCAATCAATAACTTGGCAGATGGAACAATAACAAAAGACAGTAGGAAGACTCAAATGCTGATGAGATCAAAGATATAAATCCTTACCTGAGAGACTCCTAATCATCCGACTGTTAGATGAGTAAATGTTGTCAGAGTTCAATTTTTGCAATGAGTAGCCACCACCTGTGTCTCCTAGAACGCTTCCATCAACGCTGTCTTCGTACAATCCTAAACATCCACTGGTCAGATTATGTGACCAATACATCTGTTCTAGAGCAAGCAGCAGTCACAAGTATAGAGGTCATGTTACTGAGAACACAGCTGTGCTGGGCAGGGCACGTCTCAAGGATGAAGGACCACCGCCTCCCTAAGATCTTGCTTTGTGGTGAACTTGCCACCGGTTGCCGCAAGAGAGGAGCCCCGAAGAAAAGGTACAAGGACTCCCTGAAACAACATCTCAACCTTGGCCATATTGATCACCATAACTGGTCTACTCTGGCCTCCAATCGGGAGGCCTGGAGACACACCATCTATAATGCAGCTGTCTCCTTCGAGAACACACGCAGGATCACTCTCGAGCAAAAAAGGCAACGCAGAAAGAACCGTGTCTTGCAGAATATACCACCTGAGGAGTCTTTCTGCTGCGCCTTTTGCAATCGGATATGTCTGCCTCGTATTGGCCTCATAAGCCTCCAGCGTGCCTGTAACAAATGTGGATAGAACCTTCCCAAATCTTCGTTCGCGAAGCCTAGCCATGAGTTATACTTTATTTAGTAAAATATGTTTTCTTATAACACAGCATAGAAAGGAAAGAAAAATAAGAGTTAGGATGCTTGTTTTTTTCCCTAAAGGGAGACTTGAGTAGAAGTACCCAATGACAAGAAAAATAATCAGAAAACCAACATTTCAGCAATCACTACCTTTGAGTCATATATTTGTGTACTGATGGCCTTCTTAATCAGTACCTTCAGCATTTACATTTCTATGTTAAAGCATAATATAGACTGAGAAACTATATGGCATCAGAGGGGACCGGATTTTGTTATGATTTATTTAACAGTCCATATACTGAAGAAGAGGTGACTAAGTCTTTACAAATATCCTGTATATTTGTAACCCCTCAAGAGCTCCCTCTAGCTGTGAATATTTCAGTTAACTTCTCTTGGTCTTGATTTGCCTGCCAGTTAAAAAGGGAGGTATAAAAACTTAAGAGATATAATATTTTAAATAACACATATCAATGTTTTTTATCAATTCTGTGACCATGGAAAGAGGGAATTATAGCCATCCAGAACACAGCTGAAGGAATAAGAAAGTTCCTTTGTATTTTTCCAGGAAATGTTTTTTTGCTTAATTTTGCAGACAAAACACTTCTGCCCTAGTTGGAGTTGACAGTAATTTTTATGACAAATAAATTAAGTCTCATGATTATATTTTAGTGTTGAGAGATCCATGCAGACTGGCTGCAAGTTGTTCATCATTTAGTAGAGATGATTTGACATCAGTTCTGAATTTCATAATAGCAAATATGTCATTCAAACCATTCTTGACCAGAGTAACTTAAAGGACCTTCAACCTGAATGAATTCAGAGGTCTAGCACAGTTATTCTAAGATTGTTTGCATGAGCAGATAAAATTAATAACTAGTTAACTAAACAAAAATGACTAAACTACCTTAATTCATCAGTAAAACTCTAGGATAAAATTTAAAAAAAAAGTATGAAAAATAAAATGTTCTGCATCAAACTGCTTTCAATACTATAAGTGTGTCTGAGTACTGTTTTCGGGGGGGTTTTGCTTCTTTTACTGGGGCATTGTACCAAAAATCTCTTTCCAACTCATATGTGCCAATTTGTGTTTGTATATGGCATCATAAAGGAGATCATTTTAGTTCAGAATAATATTCTATCAGTTATAACACAAAAGTGAAAAAAGTCTGCTGTGAAAAGATGTTTAGCAGATGTAAAACTGTCATATATAATCCATAAAACATTATATCAGCGACAGGGCCCTTGTTGATAAAATGAACAGTGTCTGCTTGGGCTTTAGCTAACTGTCCCAGTTCTGCCAATTACGAAATGACAAAGTTAATTCCCCTAAAGTCAGTGCTCTGAAAGACATTACCGTAATAACATTAAAACCCATTCAAATCCATACTCCCTGGAAAGTGACAGAATTAGGATTTGATTTCTATGTCAAGGACTGGATTTTGGAGTGAATTTAAAATGCACCATGGGAATTTTAAAACTTGGTGACCGAATGTGACATGTCCCATTATTAGAATATCCCACCCTTTCTAGACTCCTTTAAATGCAAGTAATAAAACAGCATATGTTGACTCACAAGCTGAAGTGTTTTTCTTATGGCAGGATGAAGACTAAGATTCCTAAAGATAATTATCTCAAAGAAATCATGAAGAAAATAAATTGAAACAATTAAATCTTCAATTTCCACGTAGAGTCATGTAAACCTGCTGTTTCATGTTTCTGCAAATTAGTGAATAAACCACCAGCCTTAGTTGTCCTAGATGTCTTAGTTACCACCATGCTGATACACAGTACAGTGAATGCCAAAGAAAATGAAGATATTAATGATTTGGTAGAGTAGACTGAATATCACTTCTCCCTAGAATTTATTTTTCTTAGGTACTGTAGAAACTTTGGTCAAGCTTTGGACCAAACCATAACTGGAGTAAAGTGGAAGAAGTGATTGCTAGGTCAGCGTGAATAAAGAGGCAGTGAGAAATCTAATGCAGGAAGGAAAAGTGTAAGATCTTGGGAATGAGGACAGACTTGTGGCGAAGAAAACAGTGGTAGAGAAGGGGATCAGTTTGGCCACAATGAGATAATGGCAAAAGACAAAATTCACTAGTGTAAACTTTATTTGTTGCAGGTAGATCAGCAAAATGAATGTTAAGAAGTAAGAAGGCTTCTTTAAAAGCCCCTTTAAGAAGAGGATGAAAAAAATTGAAACATGAGAAATGATCCAGCTGAATATGAGCAAAATTTGGGTTTTACCAAAAACTAAAGGGTTTTTTTTTTCCTATGGATGTTAAAAAATGTGGGAAACAACTGTGATTACTTGCAAAAATATTCTTTTTGGTAAGGTTGATGAAATAAAGTTAGCCCCTGACGAAATCAGCATACATGATAAAGATTTGAACACGTGGGGAAAAAAGTTCCCCTTAAAATTATTTAGGTATGCATTTTGCCGTATGTACAGATATTCAGATAAGTTTGAGTGCAAGTAATCAACAGACTTATTGATGGAGAGAACTAACAATACTTTGCAGAAGTTGTACAAGTTGTTCACTATATATATGCTTACAAATACATGCCACAAAATGTCAAAAGTCCACTTTATTCCAAGAAGAACTAAAATTAGTATTCAAATGTGACCAACCATACAACAGACCTAGAGGCACTGAGAAACTACAGGCTAGATGTGCCAAGAAGCCAGATGCTGCCTTTGGAATAATATTTTTCAGACCTTGGCATCAAAAATCTGTGATGCCATCCAAATGATTCCTATACCCTATAAAAGCGGTTTTCTTCAAACAACATATTAGCCATATTAACCAGCCTTCTACATAATAAAAATATATGAGGGTTAAGATATAAGTAATTTATTTGAACTAATCTTAGATGAAAGAAAATATACACATTTATAATACTTGAGACTGTTCTTTTAAAATTACACTTAAGAGGATGGATATGTGAAAGTTAAAAGACAGGCATTTTTCTCGATGCTCCGTAAGTTCTGTTTTCTCTTTCTAACACCCTGCAATATTAATAATAAATAGGATTTAAGACAGTAATCACAAACAACTCTTATGAAGCCAATCTAATTACATACAAACATTCTTTTATATTATTTCCCTGATGAAAGACCTGTTTTTATACTACAAGAATTCGAGTTCTACTGATAGTCACTGAGGTAATGGGAGTTTTGCTCTTAGTTCTAGGGTCTTGAGATTATTTCATAAAGTTCTCACTGTAAGATTTCTCTAGACTTGATTTTTTGTATAATTTTATGACTTTACTGAATATCTTCCACACAGCCCAATTCACAGCAAAACCCCATTGGAAGTTCTAGATAAAACAAGGAGGTAGAATGTCAATGAAGGTAAAACTGGTCCAGCAGCAGCAGTGTGAATGGAACAAGCTTGTTACTCCTTTCCTTCAGCAGCAGCTCAGCTACAGTCCCAAAGAACACGCATCACCTTTCTGATCTGTTAGCTGCGTGATAGCTTCCTAAACAATTTCAGTTCAGTTGGCAAATATGTGCTGTTTAAATGGCTTAAATTAACTTTGGTTTGTTTCTCCTGAAAAAGGTCACAAAGAGCTTAAACAAGGAGCTTAACCGGCAGCTCTGACATGGTGGTAATGAGCAACTGGGGCAGAATAAAGGCTGGGGGTAGCAATTGCTTTTCCTGAAAGAAGTGCAGCTGGAAGAGCTATAGGCTGAGACTTTTTGCTAAACTGTTCTAGTTGGATAGCAAGAGTTGGATACTAAAAGAAAAAAAAAGACAGTTTCCAAAGAACTGGTAAAATTCAGTACAAAAATGTTTTAACAGAACTGATTAATCCAGTGATCTCTCTTTTGTCTTGATTACAGAATCAAAGAATCAATGAGGTTAGAAAAGACCTCTGAAAACTAGTGCAACCTGTTACAATGTAAGCAGTTTTTCCTCTGTTGTCAGGAAATGCACCAAAATCTGTATGTATATGTATCTGTATGTATATGTATATGTATATCAAATTTTTAAAATCAATATGGGTGAATTAAGAAAGACTTGCATTAATACTACTCAAGTAAGAGTATACTTACTACCTGTAAGTATACACTACAACAGCATTTGTCATTAAAATCACTATTTAGTGATATTAAGTGGAACTCCGGTTTTTGCACTATACAAGAAGGTCTTGGTCTAGACATGAAAATTAATCCTATCATCTATACAGTCCACAGTCCATTTGCACTGGGGTTGTGAAGAAATTTATTTCTGGAAATAATGAACAACAAGATAGTAATTCTTAGTTAAAACACTCTCATGGAATGTCAGTGCAAAAGAGACAACTATATCATGTTACCAGAATTCTCCATTTTCAGCTTGAGTTCTCACACTTCTCTGATGTGTTCTGACAAGAAGTGGTCTGGCTCCATCTGTTCTATACCATTTCCATGGATAGTTGAAAACAGATCTCCCTTTAGATTTATTTTCTAGGACTGATCACACAGAGATTCTACTTGTACGCCATGTACTCCAGTGTCCTGACTGTCGCAGTCGCTGCTGTTGTGCACACTCTTATGTATCAATACATCTCGTACTGGTGAGATCCAGAGCTTCAGGTGTGGCTTCACAAGTGCTGCATATAGGGTAAGGCTCTCCCTGAACTCCTTGGATCTGCTGGCTACTCTTCATAATACCATCCAGTATATGGTTGGTGTTCTTCACTGAAGGTCACATATGGCCAATAAATATATCTCCCATAGTTTTTTATTGTCTGACTTGAGAAAGGGATATGATTTGCAGAAAGGATAAGCCCGGAGCTCAAACACAAGTAGTTCAAAGATGTATTTTATGCAGAGAGATTAAAAAAATGTAAAACTTTTTTTTTGACTTCTCTATGTCTCTGTTCATCACCTGTAAAATAATACCATTCTACCTCTCAGGGATGCTGCAAAAATAAATTAATTAATGCCTATATTACACTCACATTCCCAGAGGAAAAGCTCGCAAGAAGATAAATAATCCTGTCTCTGACTCAACATTTGATTAGTGTGCAGAATTGAAAAAGTTTGAACAGATATAAAATATATTGTAAAAATGGCTTGGCAACTGAACACCATAGAACTTGGATACTCAATAAGGGAATGAAAAGTATGTTTGTACTACATAGGCTGTGTGATAATACATATCATGGAATCAGAAACATAGAATGGTTTAGGTTGAAAGGGACCTTAAAGATGATCTAGTTCCAACCTGCCTGCCATGGGTAGGGACACCTTCCACTTGACCAGGTTGCTCAAAGCCCCATCCAGCCTGGCCTTGAACATCCCCAGTGATGGGGCATCCACAACTTCTTTGGGGAACATGTCCCAGCATCTCACAGTAAAAAATTCTTTCCTAAGAATTCTACTGTCTTTTATTTTGAATCCATTACCCCTAGTTTTGTCACTACATGTTCTTGTAAAAATACCTTCTCTGTCTTTCTTGTAGGCTCTCTTCAGGTACAGGAAGGCCTAAATTAGGTGTCATCCCCAAGGCATCTCTTTTCCAGGCTGAACAAACCCAATTGTCTCTGCCTTTCCTTGTAGGAGAGGTGCCCCATCCCTCTGATCATCTTTGTGTCCCTCTTCTGGACTTGCTCCAAGAGGTCAGTGTCCTTTCTGTCACAGAACTAAATGCGGTGCTCCAGATGGGGTCTCATCAGGAGCAGGTGTGACCCTCAACCTGCTGGTCATGCTTCTTTTGATGCAGTCCAGCATACATTTGCCTTTCTGGGCTGCAAGTGCACGTTATTGGCTCATACCCATCCTCTCATCCACCAGCACCCCCAAGTTATTCTTAGCAGGGCTGCTCTCGATTTGTTCATCCCCCAGCTTGGATTTGTACTTGGGGGTGCCATGACACAGATGCAGCACCTTGCACTTGGTCTGGTTAAACCGCAAGAGATTCCCATGGGTCCACTTCTCAAGCTTGTTCAGGTTCCTCTGGATGGCATTCCGTCCTTCAGCTGTGTCAACCACACCACTCAGGTTTATTGCAGATTTATTGCGGCTTCACTCAATCCCTATATCTATGTCATTAATGAAAATATTAAATAACACTGGTCCCAATATGGACCCCGAGGGACACCGCTTGTCACCGATGCCCCTTGGGACTCTGAGCCATTGACCACTACTCTCTGGGGAAAGGGCTCAGGCTCTTGAAGGACTTAAGCTACTAATTGTGATAAAAAAATTCTTATTGCTTAACTTTTGATTGGTCTCCCAGAGGAGGTTTAGGTTGGATATTAGGAAGTATTTCTTTACTGAAAGGATTATCAGATATTGGGGCAGGCTGCTCAGGGAAGTTTGGAGTCACCATTCCTGGAGGTATTTAAAAGAAGTGTAGATGTGGCACTTAAGGACATGGTTTTAGCAGTTGACTAGGCAATGTCACACTTAGAGTTGGACTTGATGATCTTAAACATATTTTCTAACTTAAGTATTTTATGATTCTATGTTTACTGTCTCTCCTAAATATCAATCAAATATCAAAAGATAGCAAAAGAACTAAAGATTGTTATTAAAATTTGTAAAAATTTGACTTGTCTTAAGCAATTAGATCCGGAATATGACTGTCATTTTGGACAAGGCATTATTTCTCTCTAATCCTGTTTGAAAACTTAACTGTCTGGAAGGGATTGGACACAGACACTTCACAACTGAACAGTGATTATAATTGATAACTATATAACAGCTACCTAGCTGCCTGTCATTGATATCTATGAACCTTATTCTTGGAGGCATCGATCTTGTCTTACATTTAGTAGATAACATTAACCTATATCTCAGGTATCTAACCTAGGTGAGAGGACACCTGAGAGTTAGATGCCTCAGACTTGAGTCAATCTCACCTTTGTCTGGAATTAGATATATTATCTAATATTAGGTATTAGAATCACTCGTATCTGCTTTTTTGTTTTGTGTTTTTCTTTTTCACATGTATCTTCACTTTTTTAAATTTTTTCTCTCAGTTTAAAGAATCCAGTGAAGTTATGGAATTTAATCCCCCTTTTTTTAATTTTTACTATTTCTTTTCTGTGGAAGAAACTAAACTGTACTCTAAGGCAAGCCAAAACCCTGCTTGTCCAGTCTTGAAGAAAATTTGCACTCTACAAACACTGCTGTTTCATTCTGTTTCCAATAGCTTGAGGCTTTCGGTCACACACCCTTTTCTCAGCCACTCCATTGACCTGCTCCGTATGGCCTAATATTCCCTGTTGGCAATGTTTGCTATATTTGCAGGCATTTTATATCACCCAAATGCATAAAGAAACCCAAGGGAATTGAACAATCATACCCTGAGGGGTTACTATATTTCTGTGTATAAAGGCAGCAGGATTTCTCCTAAGCAAAGAGCATCACCCTGTCTTTATTATTCATCTTTTAGAATGCATTTGAAAAATGTCTGCAGAAACTAAATATTAGTATTTTGACTAAAATTCAGTTGAATACTCATTGTGAGCCCATGGTGAAGACAGAGAGTCTGAGTAACTACAGGGAGAAAATGAAAGTGTTCACAGGACATGCAAGTTTAAATACATGGAAACATCCTTTGGCACTAAGGATCTATTTAAGGAGGTCTTGTATTAATAAAAAAAGTATAAGTATGTACTTTTGCCAATAAAGAATTACCTACCCTGACTTCTGATGAGCCAGCCACCCATTTAGGAAACAGTTCTCAATGGGACAAACTTAGGCATATGTTCTGTAGGATACTGAACGTTCTGGCTGAAATTCATAACACACTAAAATGAATGATTAATCCACAGACTATGCTCACTGGATATTTTTCTTTCTGAAATTTTTACTATTTCCAGGACTTGAGGAGATGTTATATCTAAAAAGAATGTGACTACAGCAGACTCCAAAATATTCCTTTGGCAGCATCAGTTGGCCTTGCACACACTGAATTTGTGAGCATTTCTTCAAGGGCCTTCCTCTCAAATAAGGAACAAACCCCTCCAGCTGCAGGTCACTCAAAGCTTAAAAAAGATCCTAGAGACAAGGCAAGCAAGCAAGTTTATCAGCAGTTTAATTCCCCAAGAGGGCACAGGGGCCATTACATGGCCATTAGCATATCCAGCATTGGAGCCACAGAGAGAACAGAGGCAGCCAAGCAGCCAGCCAAGAAATCAGCCAAGGGCTTTGCAACAGACACAGATGTTGTTGCTAAAAAATTTATTCTAGACCTTGGCATCTGAGTCCTTTATCTGTCAATTTTGTGTCCTATATGAGGCCCCAGCTGTTAAGTTTGTTGATGAAAGGAGAAGGGAAAAAGCTGAGCTGCATTTAGATGACCAGCAATACAATTCCTTCTAAATACTTACCTTAAATTGTTGATGTCTCTTTTAATAGATGTCTTCTAACCTTTTCCTGTAAGTTTTCAAAACTTACTGGGAACTCTGGGTCCAGTAGTAGTCAATGACAAATTGTTATCTCACACAGGGGAAGGGTTAGTCCTGCAGGGAAGAGAACCCCCAGTGGAATAGCATCATGGATTAGTGGCCTCTAAAATTGTTTGTCTGACAAATGGTATGAGAATACTTTCGCCCGCAAGGAAGACAGTAGCTGAAAAGCTTTTATGTTTATTTCTTGCCCTTGAAAGATTCTACATTTGCATAAATGGTCCAGTACCTCAAGAAGATTGCCATTTTTTGACCTCTCTCTGCATTTCGTCCCATTTCCAAAGACCCCACCCCACTACTTTAGCTACAGTCCCAAGATCTGCTTATGATTTGAAAGCTCTGGTATGTACTCTTGCCTTAGTTTTCCTTCCCAACAACACTTCACTGAGTGAACAGCATTTCTCTCCTACCACATGCAATAATAAATAGTTGGTTTGAAAAATACATTATATTGCTCATTTTTACCAGATCATGAAAAAAGTAACGATAACACATGTTTGTTCTTATAATTATTATTTAATATTATCATATTAGAATACGGGTAAGTAGTAACAGATATAATTGTGTGTTAATATATATTATCATGGGACAACTCGGGCATATTCATTTGTATCCACATACATAAAAATAAACGTTTCGCTCTAGAAATTTACTTACTTATGAGCAGACTACTTTTTTCCCCTTCTTCTATCTGCTTCTGTTTTGCAAAACTTAACAAGAATTTCCAGTTTAAAATCTTTTTTTAACTTAACCATCATTTTTACTTAAAACCTACTTTTTTTTCCTTTCTTAGATGTGTTGTTAATACAGCTAGAGCAAATTTCTTCAATTTCATTAGCAGATAACGTAGTGCACTTTGATACTTTTAAGGCTATATCGAGCTGCTCTTTCTTATCTTTTAGAGATAATCCCTGAGGGCTGGAGGCCAACTGCTCCGTTCTGCTTGGGTTAATGCTGTTGTCATAAATTCCTGCACTGTTTTGTCATTTAGTCTGCTCTTAATCAAGCCACTACAGACTATGTTGGGTACCAAGAAGGTGTGTTACGGAGTATAATACAACAAATACAACAAACCTATTATATGACTATAATGATTTGAAAGAGTAAATTAAAGAACAGGCAGCAGTTTCTCTTCGGTGTATTGGAGTAAACCTCTGATTTGGCTGATAAATTTAGATTAAATGATTGCACTCCTCTTCCTTTTAAAACAAACAGGAGCCTAGTTATTATAGAAAACTTTTCAGGTGAATGCCCTTGTCATCAGCCTGATATTTTTATCAGAATCTTTTCCTTCCTGCCTGCCTTTCTCCCTCCCTCCCTCCTTCCTTCATTCTCCCCTCCCTCTCCCATGACCACAAGACTCTTGAACTACTTTTGCACTATAATACAGCGCCAAAAGGAGAAAAAAAAATCCCAAGAAATCATTTAGTTATTAAAACAATCTCCTAGAAAAGGCAAATTTGATCAGCTCAACTCAAAATAAAGCAAGAACTGAATCAATGTAATCCCCATCTCAAACAGTTCTTTCAGCTGGTAAGCTAGCATATGAAAAATGAGAAACAGTGTAATTACTGGCTGTGCTTTCTGAAGATAAAAAATTTGTCAGTTGTTTTCAAAAACAATTGGATATAGCTACTCTGGGAAGTAGAGTAGCTACTTTGAAACCTTGTGTAAATCACCAAACTGCGGGAAGTACTGTTTTGAGATTCTCTTTTTTTCCACATTTCTTTTTATTTTTCTACAAGTAGCTGCCTGTGCTGAATGTACCTTCAAATTTTTCACTATTCATAGAATCACTAGATGCTCTTCATACAGTCCAAAAAAATCATAAACCTCCTTATTCACTTTTTACAGAGATAAAATTCTAAAGCAACTTTTCTGTATTTCATTAAGAAAGAGTAACAACCGTACCTAAACCTCCCCTTCCCCCCAAAAAACCCCAATTCCCCCCCCAAAAAAACCCCCAAAAACCAAAACCAAAAAACACCAAACAATTAAATATCATGTTAAGGCAACTGTATCCTTTATTCATTGTTAGGTTTTACAATTGCCATGTTTGATGCCAGTTCTGATATTCAGGCAGTGACTACCTATGCTTACACTGCAGGATGCCTGCTCTGCTGTGTACTCACTCATCCTGCTAAGTACAGAGGGCATCTGAAGAGGAACAGGAAAAAACTGGATTCAAACACAGCTCAGTTGTGAATTCACTCACAATAAGGGATGGAGACATGGAAAGCATCTGTCAACACTGCAAACACGAAGGAAAAACTAAGAAACTTTGTTTGCTTCAACTTTCTCCAGAAGAAAATCAATCAATATGAAAACTGGAGGCCTGGATAAATAGGCTAGTGACTAGGAAAAAGACTAAGGGATAAGAAATTGAATTGTCACTGCACCAGACTTGAATTTAGACCTTGTATTTCCTGAGCAATTTGTCCCTGTGAAAAAAAAAAAAAAAAGACTGTGAATTAACTGTGCTTCTTTAGAAAGCATGTGTGTTTCTTTAGAAAATTGTTCTGGTTTCTTTTACTAATGTTTAACAGCAGAGAATAAAACTGGGAGAGTCAAAATGACTCAGTGCTGTGAGCAATACATTCGTAGTGAGCATCTCTCCTATAAGAATTTCATAAGAGAGGAAACAGATTTGATGAGGAGATTCTGAGATCAATTCTACAAGGCCATGGGGATAGGAAACATTTTTTAAAATTTCAACTCTCAGAGAAGGAAAATTACTCTGTTTAAGTCGAGAAATGTAGGCAAGATAGACGTTGCCCATGTGAACAGACTATATTAATATACAAAAAGGACAGTCGTAAATCAATTTAAAGACTACTCAGATTTAAAGATGTCAAAGTTTTTAATTTTCTTACCTGAACTAGTCTGAATATGCTGTAATGAAACCTCAATCTATAAACTCCAGCAAGCAGATCAGGGACAAACCTAATCAGCATTTGAGTAAACCATTTAAAAAAAATTCTGAATACTTTAGTTAAAATGCTGCTGATGAGTCAGTAAATTGTACTGTCCCCTTTTAAGACTTCATTTAATACACTTATGTTCTCAGTTTTAAGAATGTATATAATCCTAGTCCTACTTAGAAAATAGCTTGATGCTTGTCAACATTTCTTACTTAAATCAATTACATGCTTGAGTGCTTCACATAAATCGAACTTCATGTGAATATGTGTATGGTACAAACAATGAATCTGTATGCTGCTACTATGTCACTGGAAATAACAAATTTGCAATAAAAATGGTGCAGCTACAAAAAGCCATACTGTGCTTTATGTAGGTATAGGCATACAGCCCCTTATAATCTGGAACCTAATAGATGCATACTTAATTTTGGCTTGAATTTTAGTATATTAATTCTATGATAGATAGACATTTACAGGTATAGCTGATTCTAAATTTTTTGTTTACTACATTTCTACCATGCCTTGTATCCAGACAATTTTTTGTGTGGAATTGATGAAGCATTATATCACTTTCAGCGTGGAAATGTAAAATTTGAAGGAAAAAATTCTGAACTTCCTCAGTATGTCCGTTTCACAGGTTACTTTGAAAATAGTCTGTGTCAAGTTCTTTCTTTTTCTAATGAAACAACATCCTCTAAGAACAAGATTTTTTGTTCTTCTCACCTCTATTCTTTTGTAAATGCACTTTAATCTGGAAGAAATTTACCCATACCTTGACTATTTGTTGAGATGTAACAAGGCTAAAATTTGTAAAATTCTTGGCATAATTTTGCCTGAACTGAGTGTGATGGATTCACCCTGTTTGGACATCAGATGTACACCAAAGCATCCCCCTCCTCAACTCAATAGGGTAGAAAAATTGCAACGGAAGACTTGTGGGTTGAGACAAGGGCAGGGAGAGATCATTCACCAATTACTGCCTTGCCATATTCTTCATCTTGGGCTGCAGGGGTGTGGGATCCCTGCCACAGGAGACAGTCCTCCACAAATGTCTCCAGTGTGAGTCTTTCTCACAGTTTTTCACAAACTTCCATGGGATGCAGACCTTCAGGAACAGACTGGTCCAGTGTGAGTCCCCTGCAGGGTCTCAAGTCCTGGCAGCAAACCTGCTTCAGTGTGGCCTCCTCTCTCCATGGGGCCACAGGTCCTGCCAGGAACCCGCTCCATTGCGGGCTTTCCATGGGATCACAGCCTCCTTTAGGCATCCACCTGCTTCACTGTTGGGTCCTCCATGGGCTGCAGGTGGATATCTGCTCCACTGTAGACTTCCATGGGCTGCAGGGGGACAGGCTGCCTCACCATGGTCTTCACTATGGGTTGCAGGGGAATCTCTGCTCCAGCACCTGGAGCACCCTTTCTCCTCCTTCACTGACCTTGATGCCTGCAGGGCTTCTCTCACACATTCTCCCTCCTCTCTCTGGCTGTTGTTTGCTCTTTGCACAGTAACTTTTCCTACTTCTTAACTCTGTTATCCCAAAGGTGCTACCACCATCGCTGATTGGCTTGGCCTTGACCAGCAGTGGGTGCACCTTGGACCTGATTGGTATTGGCTCTGCTGGGCATGATGGAAGTTTCTAGCAACTTCTCACAGTAGCCACCCCTGTAGCCCCACCCACTGTCCAAATATTCCCGCACAAACGCAATACTCCAAGTAACACTTTTCCAAATTGTTTCCAAGAGTGTTCTGGGAGATACCACAGAAAAAGGAGGATTCTTAATTAGGATGTGGCCATGTTGTTTGGAGAGTAAGAGAGTTTAATAATATGAATGCAAGCTGTTCTATGCCAGCTGGCCTCAACAGCAAACAACAGTCCTAGACATATTTAATTTATTAGTCTAAATGTAGCTTTTGTGTTCTTCCACAGCACTCATGCAGTAGTAGATTCCTAAATAAAGGGTAGATTCCTTAGCAAAGGAGAATAAGCAGAGTTTTTTAAAAGGGAAAAAACCCCAAATGTTTAATGACAACTATAATTTTGTAGAGAAAAGGAATAACAATATAGCTTTTCTCAAGTAAGCTGAGTTGAGGATCATGAAAATGAACACAAAGTACAGTTACCTAAGTGAAGATTGGGGTTTTCTTGAAATTTAGACAGGATATTGTCATTTATTGAAACAATTGTTTTTAATTTTTTTTGTTCTATCATTTATTGTTAGTCTAACCAAAGTTTTAATAGTCTAATTAAAACACAAGAAACAACTATTATTGGTCTAATTACAATTACATTAATATTCATAAATCATTGATACAATGAAGATATGGGCTTTCTAACATCAACCACTTTTTCCTGAGATTAGGCTCACTCCTCGGGCACCTCTGAGTTCACTCCTCCCAAAGTACAGGGATAGGGAAAGAGGAGTGATCAACTTCATTAGGTCTTTGCCAGGAGGAACATGATGCTCATAGTGGAAGTTTACCTGTTTTGGGTCCATTTGGGGCTGTTTTTATGGATTTTCTTATCACAGTCTTTTTACCTGTTTTTTCCCCCTTGATTTCCATCAAACATTTGGCTGTTTGCGCTATTTAGCAATTAGTTATAAAGGGCTAATGTTTAGGGGTTTTGGTTTGGTTTTTTTTTTTTGTTCATTGGTTTGTTTTTTTGTTTGTTTGTTTTTGTTTGTTTGATTGTTGTTTTGTTTTTGTTTGTTTTTTTTTTTGTCATAGTGACTACATAGGATTGTCAGACCTTTACCACAGAGGAAAATCCCAAAGTTAAGACAAACCAAGTTGGGCAATTGTCACCTTCTCCCAGATAATTCCTATAACAATTAAAACTAGCAGCTCAGACTCAGGCAGGCTAGACAAGTCCTGAGGGCCTTCTTTGTCAGGTCAATAAAATGACTGCATTTGAAATAATACCATCATATTTTCCAACTCCAAAATAAAGAAAAACCTTTGGGGGCAGGAGTTCAAACAACAATGCTGAAGAGAAAATAAAGTATTGCATGGGCTCCAAGGAAAAAAAAATCATATAACAATATGATTACTTATTTCTGTTCGCTCTTTCCTCAGTGTCTATAATATATAAAGAATATGAAAATTTTATGTAAAAATACAACTCAAAGAGTGCAATCTTGAACCCGAGGAAATCAATAGCTAATTTTTCATTTACCTCCAAATATTTTAAATAAAGATCTACACTACCAACAAATAAGACACTGCAACATTGATTGTGTGATTAACTGTAAGTCCAAAAATAAGATTATATTTTGAAATCTCAGAATGATGAACTTATGTGTTCCTGTGTGAGTATATACTTTCTTCCTGTTCATAACTCATTTTAAACTTTCTTGCTTCTAAACTCCTTTTCCCTTTCCAGGACATCTGGTGCCTAAAAATCACAGCATAACAGCTCCAGACTTTCTCATTTTGTAATTAAAGAAAGCCTAGATTTTTAGGTCTTGCTGTGAAGATCACAGTATGTGTATTTATGAGTCTGGCATATCCATCTCACTTACTAGCCTGGTTGCAATTTTTTTATCTTCTCATAAGCGCAGAGCTGATAATTCACAGTGTTTGTGATGCTGTGAAGGGACCTAGTTCCTTAAAAAGCTGACCTTGGAATCACTTTTGAGGGACAGGATCTAAGACAGAGGGAAGACAGGTTGTGAATCTCAGCAAGCTGTGGTACATGGATTCGTCTGAACAATCCACATTGGATCCAAAGTATAGACACCTATGACATCTGAGTTAGCCAACATAGATTTTCTTTATGGCCAATAGAGAGAATTATACTTCTTCTACCAACTTAAGATACTATAGATATCAGCTTATATGTTTTAGACTAACTTACATATCTAAAACAGTTTGCAAGGATAATAACTGAAAATTTTGTTTCTTTTCCCTGAATATTAAGATCATCTAAAGTGATTGAAATGTGGATGTTTCTTCTATAGACCTCCAGATTCCTGCTAGAGTCTAGTATGGTCAAATAGACCTGAATCCCTATTTTGTGCCAGTATGGCGTTGCTAAATGATTCGAGTGACACAAACTGCATTACATGATAGTTTCCCAGATATTTCAATGAAGGTATTGTGCTTTCTGGACATTTTAAACCTATTTCCCATTCCTTGTGTCATTTTCTCCATTGTAAAAGACAAAATGACTTTTTATTTGTAAAATCATAAGAAAAGGTCAAGTTAATTTAGATATTTCCATTCCTTGCCAATTACTCAAAATTTTAGATCACTTAGTGTTTTTCCTTCTACATTCTCTTTCAAAGGTTCCTCTCAATTTATTAAAAAATGCCACATATTATACATCAGTTCCCCCTACTAGAATGCAAAGACTAAGAGTACTTGTTAAAGAAAGAAGGAGTTTGAATCCCATCTTTTTACTTTTTCCCTCTTTATATTATCAATATCTAAAGAGGTCCTTTAAAAAGCCAATTTAATTATATTCCCTGTGGAATCACTCTAAAAATTGGAAGTGCTCGCCATCAACATTCAAAAAAATGTTTGATTTAGGTTGTCAAAACAATGACAGGAGTGACAGAATCTTCAATTTAGCTTGCATAAAACTTTTTTAAGTACCCTCCGGAGATTCACGAATATATGTAGAAACAACAGTAAGATGGGATTTACCAAGAACCATTATTGTTAATTTTCTAAATGAAAGCTTTCAGCTACTGTCAGTTACACCATCTGTAGATAAGTGTTCTAGCTTTATAGGTGGTGATCAGGCTCATCCAGTATATATGTGTAATAAGGTAATAATATATGTATGTGATCTGCTGTGCTCAAGTAATAATCTCCAAGAAGTTAACTCCTAGGAAGCCTTTCCAGTAAAGTCCTATTCATTGCCATAAACTACCACATTCAAAAGTAGGAACAATTTGTGATACGTACTTCACCCCACTTAAAGTTTCTTCAGCAGAACTACTTTTATATCACTAAAGAATAGTGAGAAAAGGTGTCATGCTCCCTCCCTAGACTGACAAGAAAATAAATTGCTTGTAGGAAATTAATTTCTTAGCAATAAGTTAATATATTTTGAAGGGGGTGAGCATTTGACTTTTTAAGATTCAATATCTTTTTGATAGATCAAGCCCAAATAATTTGAAACTAAGCTCTACTTAAGTCAAGTTAAAATCCCTGCCAGTTGCTTATTTTCCTTATAGAAGTTGCTTCCTCTCAGTTCTTTTTTTTTTTTTTTTAAGGTCAGTTTTAATTAGGCAGTTCATGGATAGCAGAGCAGTATGTAACACTTGCTTTTGTGCATGATGATATTGAGAAAAAATAAGTTTCTTCCCAAAAAATTATCATTAGATTGGAGATACTTTCAATTTAGTTCTCCCTCAAAGAAATTATTTTATTTTTAACAACATTTTGTAGAAAACTAAAAGGGAAGCAGTATTTAAATTGAAATTTGTGAATAAAGAATTCAGAGTGCTAGTTAAGTTCAAGGGTTTTTTGATAGTCAGATTTTTTTTACAGTGAAGTTTCATCATCATGCCTAGGCTTCGCGAATGAAGATTTGGGAAGGGCTCTACCTGTGTTTGTTACTAACAGTGAAGTTTAATTCAGAGGGAACTCACATAAAAATCCTTGATGAAATTTGCATAAATCCATAGCAAAAGAAAGAACAAAGACTTGTCATTGTCCAAAAGTAGACTAAGTTCTGCTGTTACCCAAATGATTGAAAGATGTTTGTTTTAATAATATCTGGCTACTGCCACCTGCATTTTATTGAATTATATGTAACTACAGAAAATCCTCATCATATGAAAGTCATTCTAGTTTTGTGAAACTAACAGACGCCATCTCCGCTGGGTTAATCATTTATGAGGGCTTAAGAGCACAGCTGACTGTCTCAAATACTGTCAAGGCCACAGAAGAAACTTGCCATAAGATAAGCCACCACAGCAGGAACTTGAGATAAGCACAGAAGGGAGGAATTTGCGACAGGAAGGCGCTAATTCCAGGCCTGGCAGAGGCGAGATCTGTTTAGCACATCCTGGTATCTGGACAAAAATTCCCACTGTGGCAAACTGTAGGAAAGGAAGTAACTGCTCACACACATACCCCCTAAGAATGGCATCTGCAACCAACCTGTGGATACCCAGAACTTGGACTGTATAAAGGTGGTATCCCTGGAAGAAGGACTCTGGGACCTCCAGCACAAAGAAGCCCAGGGTGAAGAAGGACCAATGGGATGCTGCTGGATCCATGGGTGACGACTATCTTCTGCTTGATCTCTCCGTCTCTGTCTCCCTGCCCTGACTCGCCTCACCCCATTTCCTATTTCTTTCTATCTCTCTCTACCTGACATTTACTGTTAAATAAAATCTGCATTATTGACTTCTGCATATGGTCTCATTTGCACCTTAATTCTGGAAGAAGCATCTCTCACTAATCGGATCACAGCATCATTACTGCAGTAACAGGTTTAAAGCGCTTCAAAGTGTCGGGAAATTAAAATAAAATTGTAGACATCACTATTAGGTTTTTGGGTTTTTTTTTGACACACTGAGCAAAAGTTGCTTCTTCTCTGTTTTGGAGGGCTAAGGACTAAATAAAATAACCTACGCTCAGGATTTTTAGATCTTCTTGAAAATATTAAAGTAAATGTCTGAGTGGTTTTGTGCCATTTAGGGTCTCCCTCTATTTTATGGCTAAGTAATAAAAAAAAAATAGAATGCTTTTCTAGCTGCTTTTGATTTATTCAGCATTTTTTTCTCTCAGTATGACTTAATTGTCTTCAGCATCACTTTTCTTTCTATCAAAATATTTTTTCCTACTGTATATTAATTAAGGTATAGGAAATAAACATTGCTAAGGGATTTGAGGAGAGGCAGTCCTCTGTGATCCACAGGATTTACCAAGAATGTAGCTGATCTCAATTCCCAGTTTCTTTTATGTAGGTCTTTTAAAGTAACGCAGTTACGGAAACTGCTAGTTTTTAATTATATTCAAAATGCATATGTGGGACAGGGAATCCAACAACCTCATTGGCACCAAAGTCATGTAAATTATTTCCTCTGAGTTTGTGAAAGAACTCCTGTTCAGAATTAGGTATTAAACCTGAGGGGCTTTATAGAATTGTAAGACATTTCATAACACAATTGCAGCAACACAAGAAATCTTTTTATGCAACCGAAGCAAATTTTATTATCCTACATTGTCATGAGAGTTGTGGCAAAAATTCTTTCCACATATCTTAAACTTCTCATAGAATTTAATCCCTTCCCTTATAGAAAGGATTCTGTGCACAGAAAAAGACTAGAAAATAGAATTGAACTAGACATCTAACTCCATGTGTTTGAAGATGGGTGAAATAAATGGTATTCAAAATGAGTAAAGAATATAGTGTAGATTTTATAGTAAATATAGAGATATCGAGAATGATCAGTCATTGCTTTTGATTCTGATCATTCATATTACTGGTCAGTATGATATCCCAGGTAAGATGAAGAAAGTTATACATTGGCTTATATGTAGATGGGGAAATGGCAAAAATAGTATGTTTTTAAAGGCAGACTATGAAATAAATATGTGGTTGATGTTTTCAGCAATCCTTCTAAAATAATTATTCGAATCATAGAATCATTAAGGTTGGAAAAGACCTCTAAGATCTTTAAGTTCAACTTTAGAGGCTTATTAGCTTGTAGATGTGGTACTTAAGGACATGGGTTAGTGGTGGACTTGGATAGTGCCAGGTTTACAGTTAGACTTTATCATCTCAAAGATCTTTTCCAACAAAAATGATTCTATGATTCTAAAACCAAACAAGGTTAATTCCATCATTCATCATACATCATTCCTGGAAGAGTTCAAGGCCAGATTGGATAGGCTCTGAGCAACCTCATGTAATGTAAGGTGTCTCTGCCCATAGCAAGGGGTTGGAACTAGATGCTCTTTAAGATCCCTTCCAAACAAAATCATTCTATGATTCTCTGATCATTTTCATTCATCAGGATAAACTTTATATGGGAAAGTTATAGGAAATTCGAGGAAGGAAATAACATACAGATATTTCCAAATCACAAGATTCTACCTTTCTGATTGATCTTTTCTGATTGAGCATTTTTTGCTATCTCCTTCTCCTTGTGGAAGGAGAAGGGACTATAACCTAAACATGCAGTAGAAACAGAAGAATAAACTGGAAACATTTTACATGTGTAACTATTGGGAAAGAACAAGTCTGAAGTCAATGCACTGATGAATACTGAATCAATGAGGTGAATTACCATTAGTGACCACACGTGTGTGTTAAATCCTCCTCTGCAGTAAAGCCTAATGCAATAATTTAAATCTTGGTTAAGGTTACTAAGTCAGTATAGATATCCTTGTTACTCACTAGGAACAGGGAGAGGAAGGTGAAATTACCCTCAACCTATTACAGTTTGTCTTGTGTTTAAGATACACAAAAGAATTGTAATAAGTAAATAATAAAAGCCTTGGGAAGGGAAACTTCAAAAAGAGAGACAAAAAAAGTGGTACAATATAGACAAAAATATCTTTGCAATCACAGATGCCAAGATGACCACTGGTATCACCTTATCTTTGCTTGTATATTCTACTTCTGTATTCCAGGGGAAAACTCCTAGAGATAGTAAATATATACAGGTTATTTTAGTGTTATTGTTTCCAAATAACATCCAACAATGCTTCTGGGCATTGGAAAAAACATAAAAATAAAAATGCATGAGATTTTGGGAAGGCAAATCTCCATGGAATGTGTTTCTGAAATTATTCTAGAGAAATGATATTTTTCAATTTTATTGCTACTTGACTGACCTAACTGTTGAAAGTTTCAAAAAAAGGTAACAGTAACCTCAAATTTAAAATAGAGTGCATATGTCAGTTATCAATTAAGAAAAAAATCAAAAAGAACAACAGAAGTCTAGAAAATAAGTGTGCCAATAGCTCAAACAGTAACATTTGATTTAATAAGTACAGGACGATATCTTATAGCCTATAGCAAATGGAAATTATATATGGTGCACCAAAAGCCTTGGAAAGTCATCATGGACTATACAACTGTCATTTTTTTTTCTGTTTACAGAAAAGAGACAAACAAAACTACTGTCCATTTATCTCTACACATTTCTGCAATTTAAAGGGTTTTTTCCCTTCCCTTCCCCTCCCTTCCCTTCCCCTCCCTTCCCTTCCCCAACCTCCCTTCCCCAACCTTCCCTTCCCAAACCTTCCCTTCCCCCCATGGCGTGGGGCGGCCCAGTTCTAGTTCCATCTCCATCTGAGGAACCATTCCGATGTCTTGAAGGATGGGGAAAGGGAACTCCAGCGACAGGGGTTTCTTCTGGCCCTGAGCCTGGAGGGGAGAGGTGCCCTCCCCTCCTCCACCCACCCACGTGGTCCCATGGCCTGCACGGAGACAGCACACCGGGTGTGGAGAGGAGGCAAGAGAAGGTTTATTGTTGGGGATGTTACATTTATAGGCTTAGGAGGATTCACAGAGTAACCAATTACAGGTTGCAGGAAGGGGTTAACAACCAATAGGAAGGGGTTAAAAGGGGCCAATGAGAACAGCTCAGGACACCTTCCCAGGATACTCCTGCATGGGAGATAACAGTTGCTGTGGGGGGTGTTGGGAAGAAGAAACATGTGACCACAAAAAGCCATTTTAAGACATGTTTAAACAACAGTTTTCCCATATAATGCAGGTTTAGTGCCACACCTTCCCTTCCCAAACCTTCCCTTCCCAAACTTTCCCTCCTCTTCCCTTCCCTCCCCTCCCCTTCCCTTCCAAAACCTTCCCTCCCCTTCCCAAACCTTCCCTTCCCAAACCTTCCCATTTTTCTTTTCTATTTTTTTTTTAATAATGTACATCTTATATCCTGAAAGGTGACAAAACAGAGCAGAAGCTTTTTTATTGCTGGCTTTTGGGTCATTTTTACCTGAAAAGTCATGCTATCACTGAAAAAACCAAATGCAGTGTTGCATCTCTGTTTCTTCAGCTTCTCCCTCCTAAACCTTCCTTCAAAATGACATATAAAGACTTCTATACATAGAACTGTTTTCAGTATATACAAATTCAATAAATTTTATTTAATCTTCAAATCTTAAAGAACCATGCTATATATCTGTAAGAGTGAGTTACAATTTTCAAATGTACTCTTACCTTTCATTTTTGCTTTAATCTTAAAACAGCTGACTGTTTCTCATTATGCTGAATGTACTTTGCTGCTACCAGAGAGGCCTGTGATTACAAGGTATATATCACCATGTAGGAATCTTGACAGTTTGCCTTAGTCTGCAAAACCCCACACTTCAAGACAGTATCTAATTTGAAACACTACCTAATTTGAGATATTTCAGTAATACTAATAGCAAAGCACTCTGCCTGAAGTCTTTTCCATTATTTGTTTTCCATTCTTTGGGTAAGGAATCCTGGGTTTTGAGGAGGCTTTTTTGGTTAGTGTCTTTTTGTTTTGTTTTTCTTTTCTGAAGCCTGCTAATTTATTCAACTCTTTAAAATTAAACCCCAATTTTAAGCCTTTTTTTTTTTTTTTACTCCTCTTCTGACATCTGTTTTTGAAAATGAGAAACATTTTCTTTCAGAAGATTGTCCTTAGAAGAGTTTATGTCAAAGAAAGTGTTCTAAAATCCAGTAGGATTATTATTTTGAACTGAACACACATAATATAGAAGTTAGTATAAGAAAACATAAAATCTTTCTCATTTTTTTTGTTTGTTTGCTTGCTTTTTTTTTTTGTTGTTGCTGTTTAAGAAAATATTTACATATGTTTCAGTGGCCAAGTTAGTAATTTTTTTTGTATTTTATATATACACTCGAATCTTTAGACTATTCTTGAGGTTCTGTGGATGAATGGAGTATTGTCAGAATTAAGACATGATGAACAACCTGAGGGAGAGCAGGTGAGATAGTCATTTTGAGAGTTTACTGATTTAAATGTGTGCTGCACTAGTGACCTTCTGTCTCTGCCAGCCCAACAGGAGGAGGGGACATGTCCATCTCTGCCTGTGTCTGCTGTGAGTCCCAAATGTGGGTGCTGCTGTGGGCAGTGCCTTGTCTGAGGCTACACTCCTGTGTATGTGTGTGTGTGTGTCTGCACGTGCACGTGTGTACATGTGGAATTGTGTGTGTGTGTGTACACACACCAGGCTGGGTTCAAGCAGCAGGGCAGAAGGGGTCCTGGGATAGAGCAGCTGGAGAAAGAGGCTGCTCTTAACATCCCTTAACTATTTCCTCAACTTCATTTATGAATTTTCTAAGTGAAAGCTCTAGAAAAAGACAGAGGAGATCTGATGTACTGTAAAGTCAAACAGAATCAGGAATATTTAGAATATTAAGGAAAATAGTCCTTTCAAAGAAAGATCTGACATACTTTACTACATCACGAACCTTAAGCTTGAATTTGAGCTTTAGTAAAATGGATCAAGAACATGCTGAAATTTAACACACCTGTTTTCAGCTGTTGAAAAGTACAGTGCTGTCGTCTCATCATTGACATTCTCTCTACAATTCTGCAAGAAGTGTTAGATTTTTAAAATAGAACTAAGTTAAATCTTCAGCTGTCTGCACACAACTAATCAACCACAATTTTTTCTGCAGTCAATATACCACCAGTGAACCATTTACCCTATTTTAAGGCAGGTGTCTAATTTAGGTAGATTGAGGGGCCCTGCAAGGTGCTTGTTTCTCTCCAGACAATAGAAAAAATGACAAAAAAACCCAGAAAAAGTTAGATATCCACACAACCATCTAAGCTACAGTAAAAGATAATTTCATAAGAAAGTTGCTCCTACCTTCAAATTTTATTCCTTTTACATTACTGTAAGTAAAAGAAACACAAAGAATATTAACATACCCCAAAAGCCTTGTCCATTAACAATATTTTTGTTAGTTTCCAACCTAGCATTTAACTTATTCCTAGTTCTAGCAGAGCCATGAGGCTGTGAGATCACAGGGAAATTGCCATACATTTTGAAGACACTTAAACCCCTTAAACTATCACCTACTTTGGTATCCTCTTTTTGCTACAGTTGCTCTTTAGTTTTCTAAAAGTAATTAATTCCAGTTTAATTACACAAACAAACAAGCAAGCAAACAAATAAATCATTTTGTCACAGAAAAGTAAAGCAAAAATCAACAAACAAACAACACCCCCCCATTACTCAGGGATATAAGCTAAAAAATAAATATTACAATTGTCATTAAAAGAATAAAACAACTTATTATGAACATAATTCCACCAGGGGAATGAGAAAATGTCAACACAATGAAATTTTGTCACTTGTTCATGGTTTCCCGTTCTTCTCCAAATGCTGTGTAATATATTCAGTTCTCAAGAAGGAAACATGGATTATATGGCAATGTTCTATTAAACTGCTTTTTTTCTTCATTACACAAAATGCTTTATAATTTTACTCATTTGCTTTAAGTCCTAGTATTCATGACAAAGTTGCTAATCACTGTAGCTGAATATGAGATTTACAGTTAGTTTATAAAAATGAATTAGTTTTATGGCAGACTGTTTTATTGTGAAAAATAAAGTTTTCTTATGACTGACTTAATATTCCTGCTTTTGCTTTGGTTCTCTCATTATAAAGACTATTGATTCTGGTGGCAAACATAGGGAAGAGTTGGAATTATTTACTACTGAATCTTCAAATTTCTATTTTTTCTTTCATATTTTGGGAGTCACACATTAATTAAACCAGTTGTGTCCTAGGTAAATGAATAAGTTTTATGGTTTTCATATATATATATATTTATTTTCCAAAAATCAGACAAATGCAGTCTTTTTGGACAGTTCAAAAAGCCTTTCCTGTTAAAAAAATGTTTCTGCTGAAAATTTTTTACATGCTCTACTTAATAACATTTCAGAAAATGGCCTTAATCCCAGAGGAAAATACGATCTTAAAGCCAAAAAAGATTTGCACAACAAAGAAACATAAGAGTATAGAGTAGCTACATTCAAAGCAGGCTGGATTATACCTCATGTCCTAGCAAAGCTTTGTGTGACAATCAGAATATGTAGCATCCATAAGTGATGTCCTGATCTGAGAAAGACCTAATATATTATTAATTCCTTGACAAGACAGTGATAGAAGAGACAAGAACAAAGATCTGTATTTTTCTACCGGAAAGACCTTCTCCTCTTCTATGAAGGTTAGTATTAATCATGGAATCATTTAGGTTGTAAAAGACCTTTAAGATCATTGAGTCCAACCACAAACCTAACATTGCCAAGTCCACAACTAAATCATGTACAAACCAAGCATGATATATTTACACAACTTTTTAGTGCCTCCAGGGAGGGAGACTTGACTACTTTCCTGGGCAGTCTATTTCAATCCTGACAACCCTTTGTTGAAGAAAAAATTCCTAAGCCTCTTTTTCTCAAGACTAAGCAAAACCAGCTCCCTCAGCCTCTCCTCATAAGATTTGTGCTCCAGACACTTCACTAATTTCATTGTCCTTCTCTGAACATGCTCCAGCACCTCAATGTCTTTCTTGTAGTGAGGGGACCCAAAACTGAACATAGGATTCAAGGTAGCACTCAGTGTGTGGGGAGTTCTGTGTAGGGCCAGGATTAGGACTCGATGATCCTGATAGATCCCTTCCAACTCAGCATATTCTATGATTCTATGATAATGTCAGCATAAGGCACAATTCATAGACATTTCACAGGTAATGAAAAGTATGGAGATGAAGATGTTAATATAAAATTATATTGTATAATGGCATTTGTGAAAAAGACAGTATAAAACAGAAATAATAAGAATAGAAGTATATTTTTCATATATTCACTATACTATTCAGATTTTCTTTTCAGAAAACAGAACAGTATTACTTCATTACCCTGACACATTAGTGAGTGAGCTGAAGTGGTTTCACACATGAAACAAGTGAATTTATAAAGAAACATGAAACATTACAGCAGACTGCTAAATACTCAACAGATAATTGATGAAGCCACTGATAGGTGTGTTTAGTATCCATTTTGGCAGTAGAGAAAATCAAATATTTAAACACACAGACATAATCCCAAACCTATCAGAGTTCATAGAGCATCTGGACATTCTCTTAATCGTATAATTTAGTTTTAGGTGTCTTGTGAGGGGCAGGGAGTTGAACTCAATATTTATGGTTCCCTTCCAACCTGATATATGCCATGATACAATTGAAATTTAATTAAAGCATCTTTCATCTCACCATCAGCAATATTTGATTTCTATGGTCATATTTTTTAAAGTACGCAAGAAAATCCTCCATACTGTGGATTTAAAACATTATATAATTACTATTACCTCTCTCTAGAAAGTGGGAGAAACTGGGAATCTGAAATTAGGAATAAAATAAAGTGATACCTGTATAGACTTTTATGCATAAAAATACTTTTAATGTCTGAGTGTTTAATTTAAGTCCCTTATAGGAAAATTATGCTCTATTAGTTCTGTTTAGATGTGCCAATCTAACTTTTTAAGAACCTGAACATTTATTATTTAAGAGTCTAATACTTTACAATACACTAAGTGTCTTAATATAGAATGTGCAAAATGCTGATTATCTTAAAACTAGCTCTGGGAAAAGATGTAGTTTCTGTTATAGTCTAAAATGATTCACATATTTAATTTGAAACTATTAGGAATTGCCTAACCTGTCACGCAGCAGGCACAAGGCTGCTTTGACTCTCCATGTGCCACCAGAAACAAGGCTGCGCATGTTTCCCTAGCAGATGTGTACGTACTCATTGGCACAATAGACAGGCACATCAGGCCACACACAAGCAGAAGATATTATCTTACAAGCGTCCACTTACTTGCCAACAGCACTCACATGTGTGAATAGCACTGATGGCTCAGTCCTGTTCCTTGTCTCTAGATGATCAGAATGGTCTGCTACTGTAATATATGTAAGTTTGTATAGCAAAATATGGATTGCACCAGTAACTGGCCAGTAGCTGACCTTAGATACTCAACCTCTCCAGCCACCGGCACCTGGACATACTCTTCAATTTATGGCACTCATATTTCTTCCCACTTCCTGTAAACCCATAAAATGGCATATTTAGCAGCTGGTCCAGATCTACAGTGCCCCCAATAGCTAATTCTCAGATCCCAAACTCTACAGTGCTTGGCTTAGACCTATAGTCCCTCCAGTAGCTGACTCTCACATTCCTGTTTCTCCAGTATCAGGACCCAAAACAGTAGTATCACCATTCCTAGCTTCCAGATCATGCTACCTACCTTTGACTCTGGCTTAAAGTTTGCTGCACACACAGATTATAGAGTGCATCTCCGCTTGGGAAAACATATCAGATGCTACCAGACCTCTATCTGCCTCTCCAGAAGGTCATGGCCTCTTGCAGGCTCTGTGTCACATCTGCCAGACCTACTATGTAAATGTCTCAAATACCCCAACATTTCAGAATGTTCAGGCAACTGAATCTTACACAATCTCTCAATGACAGTTAGGGATGTGGGCTTGCACTATAGTTAATGAAGTCAGAACATGCAATGTTGACTAGAAAGATTAATTTGACCCTTAAAAAGTTATCTTCATTCACTGAGATGATTAGTTATCCAACTCCATTTTCTGAGATGATTAGGAACTTTATTTAATGACAGGTGATTCAAGGACTGTAGATTGCAAAGGGTACCCTAATCTATACAACTTTCTGTGTTCACTAAACTTGAGCCCTACATCATTATTGTCAATAATGGGAGTTTAGATATGTAGGTCATGTATACACATCTACATTTAGATATTTTTTCCTTTTCTTTTCTTTTTATGTTTACATTTTGGAAGAGAATTCTAGCCAATAGGCCAATTAACATCCTGCCTTCACCTCTCACAAAATCCATTCAGAATCTTATGCATAGCAGTATCATCTAGTAATACAGCTGCACTTGTGTGAGTGACTAAAAAAGAAAAGTTATTAAAGTTATTACTGGCTTGAAACACTTCTGTGTGTGTGGGAAGGGACAGATCGGGTTCTGCCAAGGTGGGATTATGCTCTGACCTCCCCCGCACCTCACCTCCTTGAAAGCCACTGGTGCAGCTGTCAGTCAACTGCACACCCGGAGCACTGCCCCACACCACGCAACCTGGAGCCCCTAGCCCAGTCCCAGAAGGGCTGGCACACCAGAATACCCATCTGGGGAGGGTGGCCACAGGAGTCCAAAACAATAAAGTCAGCACCATGCAGCCTCCAAGTACTCACGGCCCCTTCCCTTCCTGGACTTCCAGTAGCTGCATCTACACTGGATCCAAGGCAGTAGATACAACTGACTACCTCTTTCTCTTCCTTTACTTGTTCCTCTTGTCCTAATTTCTTCTTGATACTTGGGTAACTTAAACCTAGACGAGGTGGATTTTGCTAAATCAATGCTTTGTGAAATGCTTTATGTTGATTGAAAGCTTGCTTTAAACTTTTACCAAGTTCCCTTATTTTCCCAAGTTTGCCAGTAAAACTGTGTTATTTTGACCCCTTGAAAAGCATCATAGTGTTTTTCCTGTGTGGGGTCTCAGGGTATAAAAGAACTGAAGGCCTTTTCAATAAATCCATTGGGCAGATTTTTTGGAGCCTTGTATCTTTCTAATGTAAATCCCCTTCGATGAGCTTGTGAGGAGAGCCTAGGGTCTTACAGCTTGTCAATCAGTAAATCAGCAGATCACACACTTGACATGTCTTATTGCTAATGACCTTTACAGTTAGAAGAAAATTGTCCACTTAAATAAAGCCTATATGTATATCTTACAGTGTACATGATACACCAGAATTTGTATCCAGAGCCCAGGTAAAAAAATATTATCCAGGCACCTCATAATTCAGCCGGTGCTCTGCCAAGTTGTTCCAAACCATTCCTCTGTCATTTACTTAGAATCACAGCTGACCTAGCAGAAACAGTGGCAGATAATACATTACAGTTATTTTCAGTATATAAACAGACCTTAAAAGTAGAGAGTTCACAGGCAGAGGTTAGATCTCTGTCTCAAGAAGTAAAGTGAAAGCACAAGATTATGACAGTATCATCACACATACACAGTTTAAACTATACACCTAAATGTCCTCCATGTTCTATCTGGTCTTTTCCTTCCTCCTTCTTCAAAAACTAATCTGCTTTGTGCATCTCTAAACTTCAGGGTGCTCAGTCAGCCTCCACATTCTTCCTCACGATCTGAAGTGACAGACTCCCCCACCTTTTTGTCCACAGTAAATAATCTGGTATGGTCCCAGTTTTTGTGGTTGTATTAGTCATTAAATGATGCTTCCCAAGACCAGGTTGTAGTGTCTGTCCTGCCTGATCCTTCATCTTTTAATAATTTATTTCCTTATCTTCTTAGATATTTGTTAATTTTGGTCTTCTTTAGCAGGTGAGTGACTCTGACACACTGGGTCAAGATGTCATGGCTTTGGCTAAGTCCTGAATACCTCACAAAAAATGGAAGCTCTTTTTTTTCAGGTGTTTCTTTTTCTCTGCAGGTGCAGTTTCTGGTTCAGAATTAATTTCTTTCAATTTGCTCTTCTTTTGTCTACTTTAGTTGGTGGGGGTTTCATTTAGTTTACTAATGGACAAAATTTATTACTTATAAGGTTTTACTTTAAGAGGCATAATAGGACAAAAAAGGTGGCTCAAATTAGTCTAGTTAAGACTCTGTATTTCAATAGAACTAATAAATATGCAGAGAAACATGTTTTAGCTGCTGAACCTACTACTTGTGTAAGTAGGTAGAAATACGTACAATTCAGTATGACAAGTTATAAAAGGTATCCTACACTTCAGGGTGTCTACAGCTGTTACCATGATGTTTACACATATGGGGTTTGCTTTTTTTCTTTTTTCTATGAAGCTTATTTTTTTTAGGAAAAAAGCTTTGAAGTTCTAGACAGCTGCTGGCAGATCAGTTATTCTCTAGCTTGTGCTTCCCTATCACTACTTTTCAGTAGCTTACGCAATGCTCAGGGAAAAGGAGAACAAATGTATACAAGTAACTTCAAAGAAAAATGACAGAAAACCAAAAAAATAATAAGCTTCTGAAAAAAAGGTCAGTATTGATCTCCCTCTAAAAAGTAGTTTGCCTTATTATTTGTTTTATTTACTGACTTTAGACAAGACTGGTAATTTATTTTCCATTTAAACCCCTGACATCAAGGAGAACATGCAGACACACAGAGCTTTTGAAAATGAAGATGCGAAGGCTTCTTAATCACTGGCTCAAAAGCTATTGTTACTAACAGTAAGATTTCCAATAATTTTAAGATATTTCCAACTATTTCAATATACTTTAGATCAAGCACTCTTTTGGGTGTCTTAATCTTAAGATATTAGTCAGTTTTGTGTCTGTTGACCTTCAGACAGTAATAAAAAAAAAACTTCAGAAATAACACTGAAAAACCAAGTACCATGATCCAAGTTTTTTCCTGTTAAAAGAAGCAGAAAGCTTTTACAAATGGCTTACGAGATACTTATTTGGACCACACATCCAGTATAGCTGTAAATGTGATTAAACTAGGAAGTTTTTGAGGGGAGTGGGTGTAACACAGATATACTTCAATAGTTTTGACATTAATTCAAGGTCAAAATAATAAAAAATAAAAATATAATTATAACCCCTGCATGTAGGTGGACAGAGAATTATCCATTTATTTGTACAGAAACAGTAAACAGGTTTTCAGAATATCCATCTTTGTGCATGTTTAGATGGTGCAATAAATTATGAGGATAACACAACAGGAGCATATATCAATAAATTATTTTTCTGATATATATCAATATCAGAAGATATAATTATTTTTGAAAGTGTCTGTATAAAAATTAATTGTTCAGTCCTGTAGAATCTCACAATGAATTTGATAAATTGTTCTAGTTGTAAATCACAGTCTTCATCAATATCACAAAGAAAGAAAACCAAAGCAAAACCAGTGTTTTCTTCCTTGCACAGTGTGTTTGACGTCCTGTTTAAGTTTAATACATTCAGATCTACCCAGTTTATCCTAAATATTCAATTCTAGGAGAGTCACTTTATTCAGTAACTTATTTGTAGTTTTATTAAGTAGATCAAGAAAAAGAAAAACCTCTAGAGTAAATGATTTTATTATTCAATAATTCTTTCCCATTTAGATGAATTTGCACTTTAACGTAGATGGGTTTTACCACTTACCGTATAGGTACATGAGAGGGACTAATTCAGATTTAGGGCCTTTAATTTTATATTGCTAAAGTTAAGGGAAATAATCTAAACCTTGAATTTTGCTATTCTGTTATCTACATTAAGAGTAATCTATTACAATTTTTTCTACACTTGGAATTTATGCTGCATACCAACTAAGGCATACTAATTAAGTTAATAGATTGAATGCATATTTTCACTTTCTTAACCAGTTGTTCAGCTTACCAACCACAGCTGGTGAGCAGAATATCTAAAATATGTCAGGCTCATCAGAACACCTCAAACTATGTATAGAGCAGCACTCTATGACAATTGGCATGCAGTGCTTGACCTTGTTATATCAGCAACTACAGGAAATGTTAAATAACTCTGTATTTGCTATACTGAGAGAACTTCCTTTTTTTTCAGTGGTAGAAACAGGTTAAGAGGAGATCCTACAGCTGTCTAAAACTACTTTTTTGGAGAAGATTAGAAGAATAGTGAAGACTTAATCAAATTCTTCTCAAAAGTGCAGCACGAGAACTATTTGTTTTAGGTAATTGAATAAATTGCCTCTTGCTTATGTTATCAATGAGTTAGAATAAATACAAATAACATATAATTTTTTGATAATGCTGGTTTTGCCTTTCAATTATGATTGATAGCTAACTAGCCAGGCTGATTATGGTTTGCTATATCTAGCTGAGTTGTCTTCACATTCCAAATAAAATGCATACAGTTGGTAATACTCACTGAAACTTGTTAAATGGATTAAAAAAAAATTGCAATTGCCATGTACATTAAAGGCTAAGTTCAGTTGTTCAAACATAGTGCATGTAGTGCCGTTTAAGGTACCTTGGGGTATTCAAGATATTCACACAAGTTTATCAGCTACGACAAAAGATTTGTGGAAGATCTGCATTATTCTGGAACACCAACTGGGCATCAGATAGGAGATACTATGACATATAAAAAGGTATTTGACAGTCATGTCTGGATAATTGAAGTGAACCTTTTAAGCAGAAGCTAACCTCATCTGAGCCTAAAATGTCTTCATTTATAACTAGTCACCTTCTGCTTCTTTAATAAACAGCAGAGAAAAATCAGGAATTTTTGCACAGAAATTAATCTGTCTAAAAGCAGATAACCACTCAATAAGATAAATCATGTCTTGGAAGATCATAATATACCCAGGTATATTATGGTACATGAGTAGGTACAATGTAGCAATATGCACCTGCGTGTGATCAGACAGATGTATTTAGAGTCTATTTGTAATAAAGCAGTTTTTATTATCTGAAATTTAAACACATTAATTTATTTGGTCAGATAAACATAAAGAGCTTTGCTAAAGACTTTTCTTAGTTCTCTAACTATTTTCTGAATGTTGCCAATTTTCTACTCTTCACTCATATGGACAAGATTTACCTGAGTAGACTGAAATTGTCTACAGCACAGAGGGAGTCATAAAAGAAGTGTTCTAGGGCCCCAGGGGATGTCCTCCATCCAGTTAGGGAAAAACATAAGTAAGACCAAATACAAGTTTTTCCCAATCCCATATAATCTTTAAAGCCCATCTCAAAGAAGAAGAAAAAAAATTATATATTTAAGAAAGCTGTTGAGGTTGAGACAATGAGACCAGGCTATCACTGTCATGTTGCTAGCTAATCAGTGGGAATTTTAGTGTTACCACTTGGTGTTGCTCACTATATCCCTCTACTGGAATCTGGTTTCACAACTACAGTCAGCAGAGAATTTCTTCAATATATTGCAATTCACTAAAATTTTGTTATTGTCCCATTGATTTCAACAGTTTCAGACTATTGTATGTAACGTTTGTTTAAATTTTCCTTTCAAACTTCTCAGCTGCATGGGGTTGGAGCAGTTAAGTACTTCATACTTGCATAATTAAGACTGTTAAATCACCTTGCCAGGAACATGATTACTACAATGTAAAATCTAAAATATATTAACAGATAAGATATAAAACAAAATAGAAAATAATGTTTCATTTTCATTATATCTTATGTCTTTTTCTTAGAAATCAGACTCAAAGCAATATGATACAGATTACATGGTGTTATGTATGATCTTTAGTGATCAAAATAATACTCTGTAAACCAAATCTTATTTCTTTAGGAACATATAAAACATAGTTAAACACAGTTTTGGAGAAGTGTGTATTCTATATGTTTCTGTTTTAGAAAACTGGCAGGTACCTTTTATTCCTTTTATTGAGTATTATGTAGCGGGTTAGTGAGTGCAGGGCTGAATTCTAAGAAATAAAGATCTGCTTGGCAGTGTAGCCACACAACTTAAATAGAAGATACTAACCCTATGTTTCATTTTGACAGTATAATCCCAGAGAAAAAAAAACTTTCTTTTTTCCCCCAAGACATTTTTGGTAGACATTTTTTGCTGTTACATTAAAGTAGAAGGCTTTCCTCTGTATTTATTGAAAACAGTGCTAACACAAATCAAATTCACAAATACTCAACTTGAGTTATTGAAATTTAATTAGAAGTGACAGCTGTGTCTGGTTTTGTCTTGGATAAAAATATGCATGGAGTTTTGAGTAGGAATTAGAAAGGAGGGGGTGAGAGAAAACTGCATGACTATACTTCAAAAAAAGGATTTAGGAACAATTGTGTCTTTGTAACTCAACAATCTCCTCCAGACTCCCCTGTCCCAATTTCTATATTCATATCTTTGGAGTAAAACTTTAAACTTAAGTAATAAGGTTATTGCATAGGTACAAATTTCCTCCATGTTATACAGTATCAAGTCGCCACATCATCTTCATAAGATATAGAATTAGTGTATGTAAAAATTCCTCCAGTGCTAATTTAGAGAAATACAATGTATACCATGAGGGACCTTTGCTATTTTTCTATATTTTTGTTACTTTATAAAAATTCGATCTCCTGTGTCTTAAACATCTAGCTTGAGTTATATTCATGTTAGGTTGATATTGAATCAAAATTGTGTTTCTGGAAATATAGAATGTGAATACTTTTAATAAGGCTTCAGTCACAGAATGGTAAATTCAATGTGACAAAAAGCACATGCTAGCCTGTTGCAAAATAAAACTAATGGCATTCATTTTATGAATGGATAGCGTGCAAGAAATTTAGAGTGCCATATTCATTTTATTTGGAAATTTATTAAAATTACTATCAGGGTTAAAGATAATAAGCAGTTAACTTCTCTAGGTTTCCTTTGAGTTGCAGAGCAGGTACTTAAACACCAGTACCCTAGTAGTGAAGTACCTTTTCTTAAGAAAATACCTAAGTGTGCTTTTAATGGAAATGATCAATTCTTGTACCTAAACTCCACAGTAGGCAAAGCCTAATACTAGGTTCTAGCTAATTTATTCCTTATTTATAAACTACTCTTTTAAGGTTTTGATGGGACAGCCCTTATCATGTACCCTGACTGTCTATCATGTAGACATTTTCTTCTTGGTCAGACACAGCAGCCATTCAGCAGGTCTGAGACACTGAGGAAGCTGTTAGTGGGAAAGTACCTGTTTGGACTTTATCACACTTATGGTCAGCAGATCTGTTAACTTCCTGAGATTCTTCCACATGCTTTCTCTGTTCTACACTTTCCTTTGTCTTTTGCATACACAACAGATTCTCCTTATTTAATTGAGTGACCTATCCAATCACACTTTCACATGGTGATGCTTGCTGGTTTCTTCCTCTCATTCATAGAGGGAGCTATATTCATTTTCCTCTACAGAGGTGGCTCTAATGTCTTGTCACTTCTTGTGGAAGCCCACAAAAGGGACTATGTGAGACAGGTAATCTCCTTTCAGTCTTCCAGACAGTATCTCTAAATCTCTCTGAAACAAATTTCCTGTTACCTCTGGCTCCTTACCTATCTCACTCTCTAAGCACAATGGGAACAAAATCATTGTATCATAGAATTATTAGAGTTGGAAGGGACCTTCAAAGATTTCTAGTCCCAATCCTCCTGTTATGGGCAGGGACATCTTTTGTTCAAAGCCCCTGTCCAAACTTACTTTGGATACTTCCAGGAACGGGACATTTACAACTTCTCTGGGTAACCTACCTCAGCGTCTCACCACAGTTTCATCTGAAATTAACAGTGTGTAAGAAGCTGATGGGAGAGGCAGGAGCTAAAATCAAAATCAAAACTCTTATAAAGCGAGAGTTAAACGTGTCATTCCTCTTGCCCACGTGGCATCTTCTTTGAGGCACCACATAGTTCTAAAGTCAGAGCTGGACCACTAAGTGGAGAGGACTTTTAAAAGTTCACTATGCCTTCACCACTGAATGTTAGAAGAAAACATGCAGAGGTCTAAGGCACAGTGTGAATCATAAACCTGAGGGCCAGCTTTTAATATGAAGTTGCAGAGTACTTAATATAGTTATACAGCCCCTGTACTACATGTAGGTAACATTAAAAAGTGCTGTGGGTCACTGATTTTCAAACCTGCTTGCAGCTGATAGAAGGTCAGTCCCAGTCTGTACCATGGTGACGGTCAGCAACCTACCTGTAAGGCTGTGGGAGTTAATGGTGTTACTGTAGAGCAGTATAGACATAGCCACTTTCTTGTGAGTATTGGATAGAATAATAGTGTTATTAATAATAGTAGAAACATGTTATTTTTTAAAGCTTTTTAAAAAAGGAGTCAGCTTTGGTTAATTTGTTAGCTTCTGTGGATTTAGGTATATTAAAGCTAATTAAGCTTCCCAGCTATGTTCTTTATATCCCATTTAAGACATAGTTTCAGAAGAGGTCTGTCTATTAACTATAAAAGAAACCTATTTGACAAATTCAGATAATGTCTAACTTTTAAGCAGCTTAAACGTTGTAACATAAATCCAATGTTTTATGTCAAAAGATACACATTAAGTCTGCAGATTGGCTGAAATACCTTTCTCTTATTAAGAAAGCTTTGCATTGTACTTTTAACCTTGTAAGGTATTCAGTATTTTTAAAATTTAATCACAAATTAAACTATTTTATTTTCTTTTTCTAAGTTAAATTGAAACGTCTTCACCTATATCTAAACTCTTCAGAAAGAGAAACAGTGAGCTAGCAAAAGACAGTTACATCAATGTGAAATATCTGAGCACCAGTTTTTCTAGAGATTTACCTGGCTTGAAATGTTTTATGAACAGTGCACTTCACAGGGTGACTGGCTTATTTATAATTCAAGAAATACAAAATATACTTAAAGGAAGAACCTTTAGTGTAGTTTAATGCTATCTACTAATGAGCTGATTCAATTGAGTTAAATTTAATATTTCTTATTAAAATTTGAGACTACAGTGCTTATTTAAAAGCGTGCATGAGCATAGTTTTTACTTTTGTTACTAATAATGGTACTAAAATTCACATTTTACTAATCTTAATACTCATCAGAGAATTATTTCCAACTAATGATAACAAAGATTAGATTTCAGCTAGTCTTGTTTTCTGGCTTTTTAAGTTTGAGTTTGTAAATTTTTTCTACATATCATTCTTGCTCTTACATAGATTCTATTTTATTGGACAGATGGAATGTCTCATTTGCTTATTTTTTAATGTGATGGTGAACCTCTGATTCGAACCAAAAATATGTGTTTCTGACAGAAGGTCAAAAATCATTACTGACTTCAGTAGTCATTGTAGAATCTGGGCCAGACTACCAGTTTTGCAAAGTGTATTAAATCTGATCCTAACTCACTCAAAGAGGTTCTTTCCATTGACTTTAATAAGGTTTCAATCAGACTTTCAGGAAATGCTTTGTTTTGACCTGGTAACTATCATGGGTTGGAGAAGACACCGAAGTACATGAAGGATTCTGTTAAACAGGTTAATACAAATAGAAAAGGTAAATTTTATGTGTATTCTAGATGTTAACACTAGGTTAGGTATCAAAATTCTCATTCATGTTACATGGTAGCTTACTGCTCATAGAATTGCTCTTAGAATCAGAGAGTAGGATGCATGCACCTGCTTCAGTATCTAAGGTAAGCCTGAATGTTGACATTTAAGGGAATTTTCCAACAGTAAACTAAATGAAATTATTACTTAATGAGGGAATCATCTGTAAATTACTACGTAACCTTGTAAACTAAAGAACCTTCTAGGCTGGGTACTCTCTGAGTACACTGAATATTATTTGAAGATAAATATCTATAGTCACTTTTTTGAAAGAAAAAAAAAGGCACACACCTCTCACAAACAACACACACACACATACACAAACACTTAGAAAAAAGGAAAAGTAGCAGTACTTCTTACTTTCTGAACAGTATTTTTGTGAGTCTAGCCCTAAAAAAAAAAAGCAACCATCTTGATTTTGTTCTTCAGAAAGGAAAGAACTCGGAATTTTTGTTCTACATTTCAGTCAGCTCTGCCCTACTGTCATTCTGTACATTAAATTTTTTAATTGACTGCTGGAAATAAAAGACATGGATTTGAAAGGTAATTTGATTTATCGCTACTCTTCAACAACCCTTTCAATGGCAGATATATTTGATAATTAATAAATGATGGGTAATATATGCTGGTTTTTGGAGGAGTTTGATTAGGTTTGGAAAGGAATTTGGGGATTTTTGGGGGTAGGTTTGTTGGTTGGGGTTTTTTTTTCATTTTGGTTTGGATTTTTTCCAGTTTCAGTTTCCATTTAACTTTAGCAACTATTTAGCTGTTCTTCAGATAAACCAGTTCATTCTCTTGTGTTGTCAGTTGTAGTGGAATAGATACTTTTACAATCGGATTAACTAGTCTTTACAAAATAATGACCCATATGCTTAAATGTACAGTGACTGAAACTTCACTGTATTTGGGGCAGTGATGTCTAGAGGCAGTATACTTCCCTATTGTTTCAGAAACAATATCAGTGTTAAAAAAAGACCTATTATAAATGCTCTTCTGGGTTATTTTTTTTGTGTTTCAGTACCACAATGATTCATTCAGCCAGGCTGGTTGCATTTTACAACTGAAGGCTTTGTTAAATGTTTTAAGCAAATACTGAATAGGAATTTGTATTTCTTTGAAAACTATTCTTAATCTACTTTTAATCAATCATTGCTAAATTATTTTTTAAGTTATATAGGGTAAATGTCTTATTGTGCTGCATATTACAAACTAGTTAGAGTAACTATTAAACCATTAAGGTAATATCAAAAGTGCAGACTATTTCTATGTATAATGCACCATATCGTATTAATAGTGTGCATTTTGATTATTAATTTATATGAATTCAATATAACACAATCTCTTTAATCAGAAGAGATATTTTTTCTGAAGCTTCCTTCTTTTATTCTGCTTCTCTCAAGGCAAATATACGTGCAGAACAAACACGTTTTATTTCCAGCTGACATTTAAGGCACACTTTTGCCTTTTGTATTTTTCTGCTTGAATAAAACAGTTACCCAATGAAATAACAGAAATTTTTCAATCTCAGTCTTGCTGTGTTTCTTTGGAGCTATAACTGAAACTGTCAGGAAAATGAAAGTAAGAAAAATAGCACACTACATATTGCAGAATAATTGGTGAGGGGGAAAAAATACGGAATGAAATATTTTAAAGTATCTAGCTTTAAAAAAATATATATAGCTGAAGTGTTAGCCTGTGTCTTTCTTATAAAAAAATGTGATAGAAAAAATAATTTAAAAAATCAAAACTTCTGAGAACTTTGTGAGTTATATCACAACTCTATTTTTAAAGACCCGGGCCTCCTCATGCTGTGAAGTTAATTGCAAAATCCTTTTGACATTCATGAGAACAGATCTAGTCCTTGCTACACTCCAAATGACATAGTGTCCTGAAATCAGCAACCACTGATTTTGACCGTCCCTTTTCTATATTTAACAAGAAGAGAAATTTAATTTTAAAATGTACTCAGAATAAGCCAAGTCCTATTTGTCCTTCCTTCATTAACTTCAATATCTTTTCCAAATTTCATACTCCAGTTGATTAACAATATTTATACCAGTATATGAAGTTATTTACATCAACATAAGACATTACGTGCACACTAGTTATCATACAGCCTAGACAGAGCCAATCCATCTTTTTCTGCAGTCATCCCTTTCCTAGAAGCAGCATTTTCAAAAAGAGGGGAAGTTCTGTGTGTAGTCCCCTCCTCTCTCCCCCACCTTGTCTCTCTCCTCCTCTCCCCTCCCCTTCCCTCCCCCCCCTTTCTTTTCCTTTCCTTTATCTTTCTTTTCTTTTTTTTTTTTTTTTTAATAATGTACATCTTATATCCTGCAAGATGACAAAACAGAGTGGAAGCTTTTTCATTGCTGACTTTTGGGTCATTTTTACCTGGAAATTCTTGTATTGCTCTTTCAGGAACATTTATGTTCTCCATTAGTGATTTATCATGTAAGTATAACAATAAAGTATGTATTACTGACTGGTGCAGTGCTGAGCAGCTGAAGGCCCTGTAATGTGATTTCTAGAGAAGATATTTGTGTATGTCAGGGGTCAAACATCTACAAATCAATGCACAACACTGAGGTATCACTGATGAATTCCTCAAATATTTAGATGATAATATGGAGTTTTCATTTTCAATTAATATTTGAAAGAAAATAATTAAAAATGGGATGTACTGTTCCTAGGCAGGGTAAAGCTTTCTGTTGCTTAGACAAAAGTTGTCATTTTACTGAAATTGAGCATAATAGCAATGACAGAGGCACTGCTTATTTTTCACATAGCCCAGCCTCTGTTTACTCCCCAGTAATAAGTAAAAAAGAAAAACAAGCTACTATATCCAAATACTGAAAAGCTTCCAAGTTTTGGTTTGGTTGGCTGTTTTGTTTCTTTTGTTTGTTTGTTTTAGTTGGGTATTTTTAAAAATATCTGAAATATTATAATATGGGATAAAATGAAAAATGGTAATAACTCTTACTGCCTATGTAATTTCCTTTAACAGCATTTAAAAAAATTCTATTGGAACTAACTTCAACAAATAGCCAAATAAAAGAGTTACTTATTGTTTTAGAATGTTTAAACTTAATCAGTAAAATAGAAGAAATGTGTACAACTTACATTTTTAAATAGTCTGTGTTTTCACCTAGGTTAATCCAATAATTAAACAATAATATAAGAGAGAAATACTTCATTTGGTGAGAAAACAGAGAAAGAGAAGGGAATAGAATGACTAATTTGTATCAATGCGAAAAGTAAAAAATCCTTTTCCATCATAAGTATCAATATTTAATATAGTTATCTGTAGTCTCCAAAGAGGAAGGAAATATTGAATGTGGCATTTATATATTCAGTTTTTTTAAAATCAAGGAGAAGGGAGCAAAAGTATGAGCTGACATACCACAATAAACCAGAAGGCAACTTATTATAAAAGGAGTTTCTGAGCTGACAGATGCTAAGTAATTTGCAGCAGCAATATCAGTTCTTTTATGTACAGGATAATCTCTAGAAAAGAAAGCGTTTACATGGATGTGAAGAAAGAAATGAATTTAAAAACATTAAATTATTTGTAATAAGTATGTTGGGAACAGGACTGCTAGTAATAGGGAATGGGATATAGACAAACAATGTAAGCTATATGATATATAACGTAGAATGGTATGTACATTCATAGCAGCTTCATTAGTTGACTAAGAGGAAAACAATTAAGAGGTAATGTAATGAAATTACACATAATCTTTTTCTGTTGCGGAGAGAAACAAATTCGAGAACTCTAATATAGACTTTTCTCTATGTATGGACAAAGCACTTTCAAAGAAATGAAAAAATGTCATACTTCAAAACCAGTGGCAATAATTTTTTGTAAAGTTAATGTTTTCTGGAGTGATTGAAGGGCAGCATAAAAGTATTTGGGAGCCAAGAATCCTGGAGTCTGTTCAAAGACCAGATTTGCTCAATCACAAGATCAGATTACCTTCAGGTAAAATTTTTTACTGAAACGCTTGGAAATGAACAACAAAAAATCAAACATAACTATCCTTCTGGGTTTAAGAAACCAAGCACCTAGTTAATTTTTTTTTTTTTAATTTTTCCAGAATGTCTTCAGTGGATATTTTTGAATCATAGTGACAATAATTTGTTATCGAACACTGATAGATTCAGTGTTGTACCAGGTGGGCAACTAACAACATCTCATATGACGAAGTGTGTGTGCTTTGAGATAATTAACTGAAGAAAGGGTAAAGCATGCAACATGATTATAAACATTTTCTTGTTTCTTATGTCTGTGGTAGAGCAAACTTGCTTGTAGTTGAATGGTAAAAACGCTGTTAACAATCTAAAATGTGGTGGGTTTGGTTGTTGGTTTTGGAGTTTTTTTGTGATCTCTCAGACATCACATCTTTCTGGTTTATTTTCTTTTCAAGGCATGCTTGATCCAAAAATTAGATTTTTGAATTCGATACTTAAAATGTGTGTATCATCTTTTCAGTATATACTTAACATCAGTCTTGCCTGGCTAATAAATCTGGAAAATGCACTTTTTTGATTACCGATGTTAATTAATATTGACAACTTAATATGAGATCTCCTAAAATGTTCTTTACTATGTTGCAGTACGACAGAAGTAATTACAAGAATATTAAAGGTCACATTCTTTATCAAGCCTCATGCCAATTGTTGGTTTGCGATTTGTGTCATTCTGGTTGTCAGTACGTATTCATTTTTTAGCAGTGAATACATCTCAGTAAATAATAATTTTGATTATGAATGGAAATTTTTCTGTCATATTTCTTTATTAAATGAACTTTTGAAACTTTTCACATTTCTGATGAAACTACAGTTTAATAATAAATGAGTTGTTGTTATGGTCTTGATTAGACTTTTGTTAGAATATTGTATTGGGCTCTGACCTTTAGTCTTTTGTGTACAATATTAGTTTACTTTTACACCTAAATTACTCCTTTAAAATTAGATATTTGTAGAAGCAACTATGAGATTAGTCCATGTACCTATCAGATATTACAGAACATTATTTTATTTTGCTTTAGTCTACTATAAATTGCAGTTATCATCAAGTAAACTTGAAAATCTACTGTAGCTCCGTGATGAAAAATCACATGTGTTTTTTAAATAAACTTCTAAATATCAAATGTGACATCTATCTATTTTAATCAGATCTTTTCTCTCCCTTAATGTGTTTTCCTTCACTTCAGTTCATGTCAGATCATATGCAATGGCAATCTGTTTATCTGTGGAAAGTCAAGACAGCAAAGCTGACCAAAGAAACAAATGTATATTCATCTACTAGTATATATGGTTAAGGAAAGCTTTGTTTCAAATGCATTAGAGTGGAACATTAAATCATGTACAAATCAGAATATTAAAGGACAAGTGATTTCTTTCTCACTTGGGAATTTAAAGAATAGCACTATACAGTGTTGGCATAAAGAAAGTTTTTAAAATAAGAAATATGCTAGAAGTTACAAAACAGAGATTGAAATATGGGATAATATATTGTGACAGTAAGACTTCAGACCTTCAATATGTGATCATTTTTCAACCAAACAGTCCACCTGAATTCATCATTTCTGCTCATGATAGTAAATATGTCTTCTCTCAGCAAAAATAAATATGTTCATATCACATATTGAAATTAGGTAAACAGAAATAACGAGTATTATATAAACCTCTATATAATAAATTTCATTTCTAAATTTTATTTTTACTTTAAACATGAGCAAGATATGCTGCATTTTCATTTTATTGATGGTTTAAGGCCTATAAATACTAGTTATTAGATATTCTGATGTCATAAACTGTTGCAGAAATGCTCACTGAGACTACATTTAAATAAAGCTAAAGAATACCTTCAAGTAATCACAGAAATTGTTTGTTACTGAACAGTTTTGTTTGTAGTTCAGGTCAAACTAATCTAAATTGGAAAAGGTTTTGATTAAAAGCCTTTTTTTTTTTCCCCCATGCTACAATTTTTTCTATTTCAAAGAATTTATCATGGAATTCATCTCACCTAATAGTTCATGGTTTGTCCTACCATGGACAAACCATTGTGAAAGTGGACTGCTTTCACAATGATTTCTCTGACTTTGTAAAGAGTTAAGATAGCTGCCTGTATGAATTATTTCTCTGCTGAATGAAGAAGCTTAGATGACTATCCTAACCTGGATTAAATAAAAAAACAAAAACAAACCCCAAAAACCAACCCACAAACAAATGATCCAACCCAAATAATATATAACAACAAAAAAGCTTTTAGATACCTACAGCTAAGAAGGATAAATCCAAGCCCTAACTTTCAGAAAGTTAATGTTATATGTCTAGTTTTTTTAAGTACTCCATAACCTTGTCTCCCTCAAGCAAGGCTAAGTCTCTTTGCTCCAGAGTCCCCTTCTTGTCTCAGAGGCCTAGGAACCTGAATTTTAGTCTTACCAGCATAGACTGAGATGAAGAAGGGATTGAAAACCCTGGCCTTCCAATAGCACTTAGGATGATCTTCTTCATGACTTTTCCAGGTACTGAGGTTAGACTAAGAGGTCTGTCATTTCCTGAATCTTCCCTCATACCATTCTTCTAAATTCTTCTAATGTTGGCTAGCTTCCCATCACTGGAGAACTTCCCAGATTCCCAAGGTCTTTGGAGCCCATGTAAAGAAAGGAGACAAAAAAAATTCAAGATTAACAGCAGACTGAATGGGAGAAGAATGTGTTCAACCTTCTCCCGTTCGCTATGTGTTTAGTAATTAGTCTTGTTAGGTACAGTGTTTTATCACGATAGCTTTGGGAAGTGTGCGAACAACAAGTTCCTGTCAAGTTATAAACTAAACATATTCTAAGACTGATCAAAAGAATCGTAGTTTATTTGAGTTGGTGTTTTGGAGTCAGGATTTATATCTTGCCTAGGATTATCAATACACTGTCTTTAAGAAGGAAAGAACTAAATCCACCCTGCCCAAACTAATATTTTAATACTGGAAATATAACATGAGAACATGAAACCACGGAAGTATGGAAAGCTAAGAAAATAACCATCAGCTTTTGGTTCTGAAAACCTCTTTTGCATTTTTTATCTTAAATGATAGTTATTCGCTTGCCTTTAAGTCTTAGAAGAATCTTTAGAATGCTGATTGTTTTTCTCTAGATTATTTCAGTTTTAGTTAAGATGATTAGAATCTCTCCCAAATCTATATAATTGTATTCATGACCTTCCACAAATCACATCTGTCCATTCCTAGTTTTGAGAGAGGCCTATGATAAAAATTTTTTTGGACATAATTAAACGTGTGATGTCATAGCTGAGTAAGACCATGATATAAGTAGAGATCATTTTGCATGTTTTATCTCACTTAAATATTATGAGTTTCTTTCAAGATTACCTATTGAATGGCTCATGGGGGTGGTGATGACATCAGTTTACTTTCTTACATTTTATTCAGAGTATTACAATAATTTCCCATTGTTGAAGTTCATGATTGCTACTGCCCAGTTCTCCAACCTGTAAAGACCCGGACCACCTTAAAATATTAGATTGAACATTTATGATAGATATTCATTACTTTTGTGATAGATATGCTTTACTTTCAGGAGCTGAAAGGTCTGCATATGAGCCTAATTCATACTTTGACCTGTGATCATTGCTAGTCATTATTTGATTGAAAATGTAAGAAAATGCAGAGCCCACAATGGAAAGAAATGTATGACTGGTCAAGAAAGATGTGTTTAGATATACCTGTAATTGATCACACTATAGTTCACTCAGATAGGCTAGCAGTCATAAATTGGACTATTTTTCTGAAGATTCTGCCTGCACAAACCATTTGCTTGACAGCCTTTGAATTTTTTTCTTGTTTTCTCTGTATTGATTTCCAATGGAATTGTCACTCTAACTGATAAATCTGTGTAGGTATATGAAGCACAGATGTTCTCTTTCTCTTTTTTTAGGTTAAATCTCATACAAACAGTCTTACTCTTTACTTGAAACAGTGGGGAAGCAAGGTGAAAGTGTGTTTGAAAGGAGGGCACAGAAGATAAGAGAAAAAAGATTAAACAAAGGATTAAGAGGAATGAATGTGGAAAGATGCAGACAAGCAAGTTTCACGTTGTCACAACATAGATAATTGGTTTCAGTATTTTCTGTCATTAACACTTTATATACGTTAATGAATTTTTGGGGGTTATAAAAAATCTATTTTTTTGAGTTTGTGCATCTATCTGAAAGTATTATATTTTAATCTGTTATTACTGTCTGGTTTTGTCTGTTAAAGGCAATCATGAACTTTAAGTCAATGTCAATTAACTAGAGTGAGGACCAGAGAATGTATAAAACTGCAGCCAGATATGTCTCATGGACTTCCCCCCCCTCCGCCAAGTATGATTTTTCTCTTAGAATCATAAAATAACTCCAGTTGGAAACTACGCATAAGGATCATTGAGTCCAACTTCCTGCTCCTTGCAGGACTACTTAAAAATTTATTATGACTTCAATCTGGGATTGGAAACGAGATGGAACTCAAATGAAGAATTACATTTTTCCTGTTCAAACACAGGGACTATTTCTCCTTAGCTGCTTTGTTCCATGAGGCACAACGTAGAGTACACCTATAAGGAAATGTCTGGAACATTCTCAGCAATAACAGCTGTAAGATCAGGAAAGTAGAGCTTCCAATTCCACAGCTGAAGGCTTAAGGATAGAGAAAAGACAATGAATATTTAGTTAATTCCAGTAGGATTCTATTCCTTTACATTATCCACAAAGATGTTTTCAAGATGACTTTTGGTTTACAAAACTGAAAACTTTGTTTCAATCCTCACTTTGTTCATGAGTAAACATACTTACAGAGAGGTATTATATGGTAATAAAAGGTTTGTGCTCAGGCTACACAAACAGTTATTGTTTGGTATCCAGCCACAATAAAAGCTTTGAAAGGGGAAGAGAAATTTTAATTCTAAATACTTGTCAGACCATTGTGTAACAGCACCTATCTAAGAATAAAGATCCTTGTGTCTGGCAAACCCCACATTTTTGTTAGGGGCTTGCTTACACTTGGAAAATTCTCTTATATAATAATCTGCCTGTGAATTTTTCTTCTTAACCCACTCCCTCTTTAGGATAATAAAAAACTAAAATAAATATTCAAAACCAGAGAATATTCATAATTCTCTGTACTTAACAAATACATACACACACGTCCATGAGTATGTAAATTTTCTTTGTGAAGCCACGCTGGGTTTTTTTAGATGATTTATAATTTTTCTATTTCTGTTTTTTTTTATCTTTAGTGTTTTTCTAGTACCAAATAAAGTGTCAAAAGTCTATAAAGTCATGAGTTGGACCTCTTTTAAACTGAGTTACAACATATGAAACTCTTCACACCTCTTTAATATCATTTGTTAATGCAAGTGTATTATTTTCCACTTGAAACATACTTTTAGTTAATATAAGTTTATAAGAACCAAAAAAACCCAAACCTGTCTGAACCAAAGAAAGGCTTCCTTGATTTTGTTGTTTTGGTGCCAGCTTTTTTCACCTTCACACCCCTATGTCTCAGGATCTCCTATTTTTTTTAAGCTAAATCAAGTCTCTACTAAATATCAGTGTAACATTCTCTACAAAGAACATTAAAAGAGAACATAAGAATGTTTTTAGAATACAGCTTTCTATTTCTGACCTAATAGTTATTTGTGGGAGATCTACAGATTGGTTTAGAGATTTTTTAATTTAACTATATTTGAATTACAAACATTACTTTATGCTACATGTACTGATTATGTTTAGTTTGCTTTCCTTAGCTTTTGCCTTTGAAAATAACATTTATGCCCAACTTTTACATATTAAAAGACATAAAATGTGTTTTCTCATACACAAAGTCAGATGTACATTAGATCTATGTGGACTTATGTTTACTAATTCAAATTTAAAAAAAAAATATTACTTAGGCAGATGGCAAAAATGCCTACTGTCTTATTCAGCACTTCATGTTGTTTATCTATGCTTCAAATACTCCCTTCTAAATCACAGACCATGTCTAATTCCTCTTCAGTGTCTTCTCCAGGCTTTGAGTTTCTATCTTTAGTAAGACAGGCTAGACCTGAAACTCAGATCTCAATATGATGTTAGAAGTCTAGCTCCTCTTTTTATTTTCAACTACAAAATCCTTAAGCTGCCTTGCTTGGTTACTTCGGATGGTCAGCAGGAAACCTTGCCACTTGCTGTCTCAGTGGAACAGCACTGTTTCAAAACAATACGAAGAAAATCATTCTCTGTTTATTTTTCTCATATCTGAGACTAATTAAGCTGACATTATCTATAAATATGCATTACCATTATACATCAGAAACTTCACGTAAAAAGGTGTTCTGCTGTTTTGAGGTAAAAATGTGACACCTTTTTTTCACATTATCACCTTCTCACACGAATAATCCAGTTAATGGAACTGCTCATGTGGCTAAAACCCCCTGCAAGGTGAGTCAGAAAGTCCAATTATGCTCCCAAATCACAAGCAGTAAACAAACAGTAGAAGCAGTAGAGTTGGCTACACATTTCACAAGGAAAGGCAATTTAACAACCAAGACATTATTGTCAAGAGGCTTTAGCCGAGTGTATGAATCAAGCACATAAGGCTACCTTCCATGGTTTCATCTGTAACAGACTCCTCTCCTGTAGGTGGTTCTGAGTTAGTTCTCAGGCAGCTGCTGCTAGGAAATGAAGTTTTAACTCAATAGGAAAACAAACTGATCTGCAACTTCCTGGGGAGTAAAAGGGGGAGAAGGGGAAAGGTGGGTGGAGAGGAGCAAATAGAGTCCATAAACAAGATATTTCTGTGCGAAAGATTTTTTTTTTTAATTTTTTTTTTTAAATAAATAAATTAGTAAGCCTGACATGACATATATGACAGTGGCTGGGAAGATAGCTGGAGTAGCAATGAGCAAAACTGCTAAAATACATGGTTAACTGTCTCCTTAAGTAGTACGTTACCACGGTAAGTGATTCCTTTCTTCATGAGGCAGACCAACAAGGATAGGAACAGCAGTAGCAAAGTCTACCCAAGTTCCTATATCTGTTATAACTCAGGCTGTTAATCTTTACAGAGTCAGGCCATTTCCTTTGCAAATGAAGTACTGGTTAAGTATAGAGTAATCTAGCTAGTTCATACTGGTATATCCTTTTTTGCTACTTTATATATATAATTCTGCATTCACCATCAATTTGTGGTTGTTTGGAGTTGATTGTTTTGTGTTTTGCTTCCTTTTTTTCAGATGTAAGACTTGTCAAAATATGATCTTGTTAATAAATATATTGGCATTATATGTGAGAAAATATATCTCTGGTGTTTTAAAGAAGGGAATGGAAACTAATAAAAATCTTCATTATTACATACAAAACCAAACACCAGGTTTGTGGGAACAATTACCATACTGAATTTTAAATTGTGGCAAAAAATCTCGTTACCAGTTCAATGATACTGATAATTAATTTAGACAAATATTAGTTACCAAATATTACAAACACTGGCATTTTCTTTGCAAATTTAATGAAATTTCAAGTGCAAAGTATGTTGTAAACACTACTTACTCAAAATTTTAAGATGATCATTTTATTGAAAACTAATTAAAATAATGTTAGGTGTATTTTGTTTGAAGGAAGAAAGTAAAAGCCTTTAAAATCTCCACATTTCTGACGTTATGTATCATGCCATTTTGTGTTACATCAGTCTGAATACATTCATTTTTAAATATATGATTCATTTTTAAATACATGATGTGACATACTGTAACAGGATTCATGCTGTTGCGGATTTATGGATCCCTGCTGTAATTGTGAAAGACATAAAGTAAGAAAAAGATTGCCCAAGTTTCGTTAGCACGATTTAGAAATATTCATAAGAAACAATCACAGTATATGTTGAGTTGGAAGGAACCCACACAATAATTACATATGTAGTTTTGAAGAAAGAAGTAGTCTTAGTAAAGAATACGGCTAATGGAGCATGGACTCCCTTAACTTTATAGCTAACAGATTTCCTAGATTTTTTGATGACTATTGATAGTTTTTGCACTAAAATAATAATTTTGTTTACTTCTTATAAATTTCAGCTACAAGTTAGCTAAATTTTGTCATATATGAGTGTCAATTACCTTAGCAAAACTGCCTGGTAAACAGTATATAACCTGCTGTCCTCAGATTGAATATGTACCAATGCTACTTTTGTACAATTTCTAATATATTTTCAGGTAGTTAAAGGTATAAATAATTGTGAAAAAACTTGCTGTTAATGTTTTGGATGCAGTGCATTAATTAAAGTGAACATAATGTGCCAGAATATTACATTCTCTGCTCATTTAAAAAAAATTGCTGCTCAACAGCTAGTAATAAGTTGAAGTAATATAAAAATTAATAGACGCACCAGATATTTTGAAGCATGAACCACACATTTTGAAACACAAATCATATGATTCATCAAATCCTTTCAGGATCCTATTTTCATGTAACTTCAGGAACTAACTTTTTCAAAAACTGTTAACATTTTGGATTTAATGTTTGCCACATACTGTATTTTGTGTTCTGCTGAAAAGTACTTTTATTACATGTGTTTGCAGAGAGAAAAGTATTAAGTTTAAAAACTCTAATGTATCACTATAAATTAAAGATCAAGGTTTACATTAGATTTTTACTGATGTAACATGGTTATTTCAGTGAAGTGGCTCTTTCTTTACTGAATTAGTAAATATGAGATAAGGATAAGGGGCAGAGTAATTTGGGACCCATTGAGTTGAAATTTGTCATCTAAATGCATTTATATTATCATATAATTTTCAAATTACTAAGTCCTGCTATTAGCAGAACTCAAACTCCTTTATTTCACAACTAACTTTACAAATGTATAGCAGTGTAGTTCCTTGAATGGAGAAGCTGGGATAGTGCTGAAAACCTCAAATGTACTTAAATCTTATCACATGAAAAGAATGAAGAAAAACTTACAGGGAGTTTTAGAGCAAAATAATTTATAACAAAAATAATCTTTATCCGACATAAAATAATTTCATGGAAGGCTGGTAAATTTTACTCACCAATCAATTTCAATTGATAAAGTCGGTGCAACGATGAAATCTCAACCTGATGGTCATATGAACTAAGGATCATATGACCATCATAGGATCTCTTATTTCAGTTTACACATCATCACAGAACACCTTAATAAATTCCTATTAATTATATCTGAAAAAGGTAATGGAAGAAAGCATGACTACCCCCTATCACTAGTATCATAGTTAGAGGAAGAGGGTTTGCAGGATGAGGTGTACCTGTGATCCAATGTGGGCTTCAATATGATTATTGCTGTGGGGGAAAAGGAGGGAGATGGAATAATTAAAACAAACAAACAAACAAACAAAAAACCCAAACCAAACCCAAAAACCCAAACAAACAAACAAAAAAAAACCACAAAAAAATCCCCTGACTAATTTTCCAGAGTTACTAGTTTGAAAATAAAACTTTTCATTTATAAATCCAGCACAGAAATTTGCCATAGCTATGAGAAACAGAAAAAAAAAAGACACAATTTCTGCACATTTTTCAGAGGAGGAGTGCATTTTCAAATTATTAAGTCCTGCTATTAGTCATTTTAGGGCACTGAGTCTTCCTTTAAGATACCAGACAAATCCATTGTATCACTGCCTTCCAGTAGTGTTCCTTAGGTTACAAACTGGGGCTCACAAATTCAGCACCAGATTACACTGTTATATGTAATATTTGAAAGCATATTTCAGAATTTAACACACACTGAAGCAAAATGCACTTCAAGAATTTGAAAATAGATAACTCTGAAGATATTCTAAGGGAGAGTGAGCATTGGCAGCTTGCAAAAATATGACAGGTATAGCACATTACCATGAAAATTGTAGAAAAACCTTGCTTCTTACTGCTGCCTTTTAGTGTATGTTCTTCAGTGTAGATGAATAATGAAGACATGTAATTTAAATAAAATTCTGACTCTTTTCAATGTCTGAGTGGAACATGTCTCACTGTGTTACAATCAATGAGGAAAAGCCATTAGCTCTTCACAGGACAGGTCCTAAAATATCCCTAATATTTCAACCTGAGTTTTTCTATAAATCTCTCTCAGTCTGTGAGTGTGGGTGTACAGAAAGTTTTCTTTTTCTTTTCTTACAGAACTATCTCAAACATTATTGCATGTATTTAGATATCATGGTACCAACTTTATACTTCAAGATTGTTCTAAAATCTCTTTAGACAACCTTTTGTGTCATGGTGTATTTCATAGATGAATTTAGGCAGAATAATATAATTATTTTATTATACAGAAAAAGAGAGTTGTTGAAAAGTTAACAGAAAGAAAGAACCTTGAATTCCTTTATGATGATTCAGGTTCAAATGAAATCTCTGTTTACAAATGACATCTAATTAGTCACTATATAGTATAGTTGACAATTTTTTGCTTGTAGTAAATTAAATCCTATAGCTCAGATTTATCAGTTTATTCTCCTTACATATAAAACTTCATCTGCATTTGAGAACCTCCATGATTTTTGGTCTCAAAGGAAAATGGTTTACCTACAAAGAGGGGAATTCACCACCCCATCTGACCCCTAGGAGCTAAGGGAAAAAAATTGCAGAGGGTCCTCCCTGCCAACCACTCCCCTCTACCCAACTAAACAAAAGGAACAATGGGAAACAGGGGCAAAAGCAAAAATCTAGGAAAACTGTGTTGTTCACAAGGAGTCATACTATTAAACTGTACACTCTACAGTACCTCCTAACCACTAGACAGCGCTCTCACCATCGCGGCCTGGGTTCGATTCCCGGTCAGAGGAGTTCCCCGGGTAGATGGAGCTCGTCAGCCCTGTAAGACCATCCATCTAAGAGAAGGTCACTCTAAACAAACCTACGTCCTGAGGAGCTCGCTACCACCGTCCGACCTTCGCTTGGCCCCGGCAGTTGAACCTTAGGATTAAAGGGTGGGCTCAGTTCAGCGCACACTGTGTCTCACCTAAAAAATCCACTGCGCAGGCTCGAAGGGTAATGACCTTTCCCAAATCTTTGTTCGCGAAGACTGGCCATACATACACATGAAGAATGCTGCAGACACAATGTTCATTGCTACACCCTCTACAGTACCTGGTCAGTTTCAGGTCTTGACTATAACAGTGGTGTTAGTCCAGGACCTCTTTGTTCTCTGTCATGTGTTGACTCCAGCACTGGTGCTGCCCTGCCAGAGCTGGACGAAGCACTCCAGGTGGAGTCTCACAAGGGCAGAGAACAGGGGGAGAATCACCTTCCTTGACCTGCTGGCCACTCCTCTTTTGATCCAGCCCAGGATGTGGTTGGTTTTCTAGGATGCGAACCTACATTGTTGGCTCGTGTACATCTTTTCATCACCAGATCATCTATGTCCTTCTCCACAGGGCTGCACTCAGTGAGTTCATCTCCCAGTTTGCATTCATATCTGGGATTGCCCTGCAATTGCCACTTGCAGCACCTTGCACTGGCCTTGTTGAACCTCATGAAGTTTTTGTGGGTCAACTTTTCAAGCATGTCCAGTTCCCTCTGGATGGCATCCTGTCCTTCTCTTCTGTCAACTCCACAGCTCAGCATCATGTTATCTGCAAACTTGCTGAGGGTCCATTTGATCTCATTGTCTATGTCATTGACAGACATTAAACAGCACCAGTCCCAAGATCAGTCCAGCAGCAAGTGAACAGGGGAGGGGGAGCAGGAGGCGAGCAGAGGGCGAGCTGCAGGCAAGTGGCAGGGGGGCACAGGCAATCCCGGGCTGCTTTGATCCCTGCACAGCTCTGGTCCCCTCGACTCCGTGGTGAAACGGCAGCACAGCACTCTGCAGGGCCACCAACACGTGTGGTCCAGGGAAGAGAAAGAGACTTCCATTTTCCGCATGGCCGTTTTTTTTTCTTCTTCTCCATGAATGACCCCTGCAGGGAGGAGGGGGAGAATTTGTCCTTAAAGAGACAGTCCCTCCAAAACAATGTTGGAAAAGGGACTAAAATACAAAAACCTCCTGTAGCTATGACACATGTTCACTGGAAAACTATGTGACGTGTAGTTCAGCTGCTTATAGAGTTCATAAGTTTTGTAGAGTACAACACGAACTGTCCTGGGAAAAAGAAACCCTCCAAGCTGATTTGCTGCTATTAGTCACTGAATTACAGTGACAAACGGAGAATTACAGTGGCAGATAGAGACTGAACATTTACGGACATTCTTTTGCTCACTCCTACATTGATACTTTTGTGCCCATATTAAGAAATTTGGGAAATCCGTTTGTTTTTTTTCTCTATCCATGCTGTAGAGCAATCACCTAAAACCTACACTTGGATTTTAGCTTAAATACAGGGCCAAATCAAGACCTGAAGCAAAGTCTAGAAATACTACAGTTCCTAGAAATTGTGATACCAGCTGTGGAATTTAGATCACACAATAAGATAAAAACATGAGTCTTTCTCTAAGCAGATTTCTATACATAATTGTCTACTTGTCATGCACATGATTAATGTACCTGGATGCATAATAGAGAGGTAAGGCTTCATTCAAATTCCCAGTCATAGGTGCCTGATGACACCTGAGATACTGCAGTGTACCTGCAGTGACATAAAACTGCCTGTTCAGAAAAATGTGGGTGTTCCATATATCCTGTGTCATCACTTCTAGGTGCAGATGCATACCTCAGAAACCCAAGTGCCTCTGTAGTTAAAAGAATTTAGTTTCAGTGTTAGGCAGTAGAGAACGTTATCATCATTTACTCACACTGTCCTGCACTTCACTTCCTCTCTCTCAAGTGAGTACAGGGTTACCTATTGCCGTTAACTGTTGAATGATTAAAGAGAGATCTGGAATATAAAAAAAAAATGTGTCTAATTATTACCAGAACTTGATCTATCAATACCATCATACTAATTTCTGTTCATTATCCTTACTGAATCCGAACTGTGCTTAGTTCCCTATTATATCTAGCTTTTTACAGGTCTAATTATATTTCATGGTATATAGCACATTTTTTTTACATGTCTGCAAATTCTCCTTCAAAAATTCCACATTTTTCCCAATATTTTATAATAAGTCTAGTATTTTGCCCTCTGCTGATCTTTTTGCAGAGGCTGCTGAGATTTTTGGGCTGGAAGTCAACTTAAAGAAGACTGAAGTTCTCTATCAACCTGCACCTCAGGAAGTCTTCCGTCATCTCCATATCATCATTGGCCAATCAGAGCTCAAATCAGTCCAGCCGTTTAATTACCTAGGTAGCCTCATTTCCTCAGATGGTAAGATTGATGGAGGGATAGACAACAGGTTAGCAAAGGCATATAGTGCTTTCGGAAAACTCCATGAAAGAGTTTGGTGAAATAAACACTTGAAGAAAAGTACAAAGATCAGTGTTTACAGAGCCATTGTGCTGTCTACTCTTTTATATGGATCCAAATCATGGGTCATTTACCGCCACCACCTGCGTCTCCTAGAACGCTTCCATCAACGCTGTCTCCGTTCAATCCTAAACATCCACTGGTCAGATTATGTGACCAATACATCTGTTCTAGAACAAGCAGCAGTCACAAGTATTGAGGTCATGTTGCTGAGAACACAGCTGTGCTGGGCAGGGCACGTCTCCAGGATGAAGGACCACCGCCTCCCTAAGATCTTACTTTGTGGTGAAGTTGCCACCGGCTGCCTCATGAGAGGAGACCCGAAGAGGAGATACAAGGGCTTCCTGAAACAACATCTCAGCCTTGGCCATATCCATCATCATCACTGGTCTACTCTGGCCTCCAATCAGGAGGTCTGGAGACACACCATCTATAACACTGCTGTTTCCTTTGAGAACGCACGCAGGATCACTCTCAAGGAGAAAAGACAATGCAGAAAGAACCGTGTATTGCCAAATATACCACCTAAGGAGTCCTTCTGCTGTGCCTTTTGCAACTGGACTTGTCTGTCTCGCATTGGCCTTTTTAGCCACCAGCGTACTTGTAGCAAATGTGGATAGAGCCCTTCCCAAATCTTTGTTCGTGAAGCCCAGCCATGGAGTATCTTGCCCTAAACTGTATGTAACTGTTTGATTAAAACATATAAAAGAGTATAAATGTTTTATCTTCGCTTTTCTTTTTCATGTGTTTGTTTTAATTTATTATACAAATTTTGTACACTGTTTTAATCCTAAACTTGAGGAAAAATAGAAAGAGTGCATCACATTTTCTCTAAAATATTCAAAAGTAAGACATTAATAATTGCATGTTTTGACAAAAAGGCAACAAAGTATTAATATTTCATCTTTTCTCTATTTTATAATGTATTTCACTTTTTTGAATGGACAATCAAAATGCTCGCTTTTTTTTTAATTTTTAAAAATTATAAAGGCATTGTATCTCTGATATTTTTTAAAGGTTATCTTTTCTCTTCAACCTGAAAATCAAGCTACCACTGAGAAATATGAAGCACCTTCCTTCTATATGTTTTGATCTTATGCTTATGTACAAAACATATTAAAAAAAACCCCTGCTTGCGAAAATATTTAGAATTGCATTACAGCTCATATTCCAAAATGTAAGTTATATGATATACTCATGTGTAACTGGCTATGTACTGGGTCAAGGAATTTACCTACATACAGATTACTTCTGCCTTTTTATGTAGGATCAGGATATCAAGCATTAATATATTTATTAAATTCAAAATGACATCCCCTAATTTACTAATTATGAAGATTATGATTGTTTATTATCACTTTTTTATTTTAATAAAGGACAAAAATATCACAATATAGAACTTTATTAAAAAACCGTAATAACTTAAGTATAACTTGCCATTTCATTTAAATTACATCCAAGTAATTGTAAATATTTTACACTAGATAGTACTTTTCTGAGAGATGGTATGACAGAAGGAAAGGGAGGAAAGTGGAGGCACAGGGACAGAAACAAAAACAGTGCTTAGTCATTCAGGGAACAAGAGGAAAGGCTGTCAGTTCAGTTTTGACTGAAGGTGACAGTTTAAAGGCTGGAGCACAGATGTACTTCTTATACCGTCAAGTAAATACTCTGATTTTAATGATAACTTTTTTCCAAGAAGTAGTTTTCCAGCCAAAGGCGAGGTCTCTTGCCTCCACTGGATACATCGAGCCTGTTCCAGATAGCAGCATATATCAGACCCCTTAGTCCATAAACTGCTAAAACTTCTGTCATTCTCCCTGCAGTTTCAACTAATTCTTTCATGTGAACTTATTTCTCCATTTAAGTCAAAACTGCTATCCTTTATTCACTGTCATGCTTTTAGCTGCAGTTATGTCTTTCAATTCCAGGCTAGTTTCACTTTGCTTCCTTTTCTTCTGCACCCACACAGTCCGATCTTCCTCATGCTGCTCATCTAGACTGTCTTATTTCCTTTTTTTCTCTGCCTTATGCACTTGAGATAATATTTTTTACTTTTCCCTTTGTGATCAGTCTCAGATTATTTGAAAATTAGACATAATTAGGAACTGAGCCCAAGAAACATACTTCAAAAATGGAGTTGTTCACTATCAATCCATTGGTTTAACCCCTGATTTTGTTTCGGACCACTCCATTTAGCTCTTGGTAAGACAATTTCTGGATATTTTTCTGTTACTTACTTCCAAAAAAAAGCATTATAGATGAAACCAGATTCAGTTTTTTTCCTTTTTATACTCTTTTCCAGAACTATCCCTAAGGACTCCTAAATTTCAAAAAACTTCTACATTTTCTCACACCATGCCCTGGGATATTCAACTCACACTTTTAGTTTCATGCAATAAAAACTCCACCTTGTTCCAAAGCTGCTACTAAGATTAAAAAAAGTTAATAACAAAAGAGTAATAAAACCTCCCAAAGATGTATCATCAAACTCATAAGAAAACTAATGCATAACCTTTCATGTTTGTCTCTTTAATTGAAAAATGTGAGACACATATAATTGCAAAGGGAAGTTACTAGCTCTGCTATTTAATGAGTAAGAGCATTGCATACCTTCCCATGGAAACCTGGCAGTCAGAATTATGAACCATTCATTATGCAGCCTGAATCTGAGCAAAAAAACCTTAATTGTTTACAGTGAGGATTGTTGTAAATATCTGCTGGGAAACACTGTGTTATCTGTGACCTTCAAAGATTTGAAAGAGTAACAGTGGAGTGCAAGGCTAAGTGCACAATTCATAATACCACTTTCAGGTTCCCCCTTTTCCCACCTTAATTGTAACCAATTCAGTATAATTATTAACCCCAAATAATTGAACATGGTTTTGTTTAGCTTCTTGCTTTCTTCTCATCATACCCCAGGCATGCATGTATTTTCAGTCTTCCCTGCATTAATTTGACAGCAATATATATAAAAGGAGATACTGGCTAAGACTCTGCTTATTGTAATCCACCTTTGTTGATCTAGCTGTTGAATCCTAGAATATTTCAGTATTTTAGAAATGTTAATGAAGTCCCATGTTACACACTGAAGTTCAGAACTTTAAAAGCTTGAGAAGTTTTACAGCCAGTTTTGAATACAGCTGGATTCATTCAGCAGATGTACTTAGTATATCAGCGATACTTTTGTGTACTCATGTGTGCTAAAGCTATTAGGAAAAAGTTATCACTTCTTTGAGTTAGGATAGTTGACTGCAGCTGTACCTGTAGTAACACAGTGTGCAAAAATGAGTAGAAAAAGGCATAGCGGAAATGTGCTATACTCCAGGTGTCTGACCCTTTAGGAATGATAGGAGTTCATGTGAGATAGAACAGCTTCCAGCTGCTTTAACACACCCTGGGGATCACTTCTGCCCTAAGAATCAGGGACCCACAATTGATTTCATGACAACCCCTCTCACTGCTTTATTAGAGGGAAACTTATGATAATAGGAGAGAGGAGTTTTTTGCCCTAAGTCAGTCCATGACAGTTTAACCTCCAGCTCTTTCCTATAAGCTGAAATTTTTTTGATCTTGTTATGCATATATATCTGGTGTATATGTATTTAGATTTGTTTATCTTTATATAGAGCCTTAATTAAACACCCTGACTACATGAGTGTGCGAAGGAAAATATATTTCTGATCTGTCCTCTCTGGGCACTATCTCCTGAGGACTGAAATAATGGCTAATCTGGCTTTTATTATTAAATTATTGTGATTGCTTCTCTAGTTCCCATACTTGGTTCAGCATGATAAATAAAACGTGGAAACTAGATGTTTCCTGACCTATAATATGCTCTGCATGGTTTATTTGCACTTCTAGGCATGGCATCAAGGTGGTGAGAGTTGAAGAGATAACCTGTTTAGTGTCTGAGCAGCAGGGCAAAATAAATTTATATTATTCAAGCAGCAGTTCCTCATGCTGATCAAAGAGTAGCTTTAGTAGGCTCTGAAGGGGTTTGTCCTTTAATTCTTGCCCACCAGAGGCACCCTGGCTAAGTCCCAGGTCTTAGAACTTTATAGTGCAGTGTAGTAGGTCTGAATGATGGCCCACTATGACTAGTATGTTGCCGTTGTGAAGGCTTCAAAAATAAATGGTAGTTCAGTCAAGTAAGTGAGAAATTTGCCAAAAGCACAAAATCATTCTATAATGTCAATGGCAATATGCTTAAATATGAAGAGTATTTTGACTCCTTGAGTGATATCTTTAGACTGGAGAAACAAGAGCCTGCAAGAGAAACGAGAATCTGCAAATTATGGGCTTAACTTGCAAGTACCAATCCCACAGAGCTACAGGATAGCAGAAATTTCCCTTACTCCTTGCAGACTGTAACATATGATATCTTAGAGATCAAAAGACCCTTATCCTCCAACAATTCAAGCAATCTTTTTCTTTGATAACTGTTAATCAAGTATTATTTATCCTATTCATTCTCCTTGCCTGAATTCACGAAATCACAACAGAGGACTTCAAGCAGTAGATCTTACTATTGACAATGTATCTATCACCCCGAATATTAGCAATTTATAAAATGCTGTCAAATAGTTTATTCAAAAGTCAATTGTACTTATCCATTTGAAAGACAGACTGTTTATTTTTGGGGTTTGTGTTTGGTTTTTCTTTTTCATGTAAATATATACTTCTTTTTACTTCTGAGTCCATATATTTCTGGTGAAATTGGTGTCTTATATTGTCACATTTGTTTTTCTATTCTAAGTTATATTTTACCAAGGATTGAAAGTTCAGTCTACCCTTCAGAATTTCTACATAACCAATGTAAATCTAGATCTGCGTCTACTTACAGGTAACTTCCTTTTTTGAAAAGAATTTCAGGTCTACTGGATACCTTAAACATTGATACTGTGTTTTATCTACTCCTTATCTGACACAGACTTCTCTAGCTCAGAGGTTGATTCTTTATCCTATATTTGAATGCTTGTTAATACCATATCTGAGGTGTAATTTGATGTGGACTTATCTGTTTTACAAAAATGTAATAAGTTTAATAGAATATGCTTTAGTTTGTGTCATATATTATTCTAGACACACTGATCATCAAAACAGAAATGCTGTAAAAATGCATGTTTTCTTACTGATCCAGCTGATTTAATGAATACACAATTACAATCCCGTTGGGATAGAGCAGTTTTTATCTTTCATTATATGCATGGTCAATAAAGCAACATGTGATACTGAATATTTTCCTGTGAATAGGACCAACATAAAAAAAAGGTAGTTGTATGCTGTGAAAAGTATTATTGATGTCAAGAACATAAGATATATTATGGTGCAAAAGAAAATCAGTAAATCTAAAAAGGCAAAGAAATATTTCTTTATGTCAGTTAAAGTGTAAAGAAATGAACAAAATATCCTCAAAATTTTAATACTTACTCTTGGATGTAATTCTGAAAATTACAAGTTTATGTCAGTGTTGAACTGATACTTCAGATGGCAGAATTGCCACTTGAATATTTTGTCAATGTTGGAAAATGTTTCCTAAATAAGTCTGCTAATATATAGATAACAACACATTCTGCTTTTCTTCTATCTTTTTGTCTAGGAAATTTTTTCCCAGTATCATTGTTTCATTCATGCAGAACCCCTTCAAAACCAAGTGTATAGAAACTGGTTTCTTATCAAGATGCAGTAAAAAAGGTACATGCCTAGACAGTATATTCTGTTTTAATTTCACTTGAAAGGAAAACCACAGGTCATGCACCTTGAGACCACTTCACAATGCAAACCAAAGCATGATGCAAACAAAATACAAACTACTGGAAGTTTGCTTCAAAATGTCACTCTTGATCTAAGATATACATTAATTCATACAAAACCTACGATTTCAATAGCACCATCATAAGCTGTTAGAGATGTTTAGAAGCAGTTTTACTCAGTTTTCTGGGTATTACACTGGGTTTAATTAACAAGATTTTCTTCCAACAAACTGATAAGGGTAGAACACAAGGCTTATCGTACATACAGTGTACTTTAACAATAAACAGTTTTGCATTATTAACATCAACATTTTATTCATTTTATTTAGATCCTTCTATTCTATTTTTTTTTTTTTTAGAAACTCCGTAGTAGCTGCAACTAGAATATTAAGGACTCTACTGGTTTTATGTTATTATATGACATGAAAGTTTATGTGAAATTTTGTAAAAACTGACTCAGTTCAGTTTTGTGTCATCCATTTGTACTTGTGCAAGATGATCAGATCTATTGAAAATGTTGTCCTTTCTGCATCAAATATATAGATTATATAGAGATGAACTGCAATGTTCAGTTACCTCCAATTTCAAGGTACTTTTCTTACAATTAGATGTAAGTTTTTATGTATGACTTTTTGTTTTAGTTAGTAGAGATCTGAAGCTTAATTCAATTCATTAACATAAACATCTAGCATTAATTGAGATGGCTTACTGAGTCTTGCCTGGCTCCAGCTTCTGTGCAAGAAAGCAGTTTTATACATAGCAGCAGTCAGTTCTCTATAAGTGTTACTAATATTTCACCAGTACAATCAAAGGAGTATAGAGAAGGTAAATCAGCTGTAGATATGTAGGACAATCTACACAGCATTCTGCACTCTCTTATGGCTGGATCACCATTCACAACAGTGGGAGCCCAGACACCCAGTTCACACATACATAGACACCTATACAGTATTTTAATTGACATATCTTACATGTCTTAACTCACATGTGAATCCTATCCTTGTATTATATGTAGATAGATGATATTTCCTTTCAGAGGAAATTAAATATAATTTAATATAATTTAATTATTTAATTATTAAATATAATTTAATTTCCTTTATTGGGAATTAAAACAGAGTGATCTACCATCTTTTACTATCTATATCATCTCTTTGCATAAGTCATGTTTTACACATATTCATGGATGTTTTCTACGAGAGTTTCAGGAAGGACAGTGTTTATGGAATCATCTAATTAAACTTTTTTTCCCCTGTTTGATGGTTAATTAGGTTTAATATTTGCTTACGCAGATGAATTTGGGGCAACTACACCTATTATTGAAAAAAAACCCCACACCACCTTGTCACAAAAAGGTGGCATTTCTATCACAGAAAAGACAAAATTATGGAAGGCCTGAAAAAGTGCAAATCAGTCTAAACTGAATAGACATGATAGAAAACAGCAAGAACTGTTTTTATCATTCACTAAGGACATTCAAATGAAATCAACTTCCAGCAGGTTAAGAGTCCATAACTAACTGTCCCTCCTCTCACTTGACAGGCATTTCACTCAGAGAGAGAAACCAGTGGAGAATATTAGTGTGTCCAGGTACCTGACCACAGACAGTGACACTTGCATGGGAGAGGGGAAACCATTACTTACTGCTTCTTTTGTTGTTGTTGTTGCTGTTATCTTTTTTTCTGCTTATGGACAGAAATTGTGATTGGCATAGTAGATGGTTTAGAGTTTTGTCCTCTATGTGGAGGCAAAATTAGAAAATAATACTGAATAAGCTCATAACCACCTACAATGTCAAGGTCAGCCTAGAAATAGACAGTTATTGCTCAAAAGTTCCATCATGTTTATTCATAAAGAAATTTCTGTAAAAATAACATTCCAGACCAAATGCATGCAAATTATTATTCTAGTGACAGTGAAAACAATTGCCAATGCATCTGAACCTTACTAATGCCAATTAAGAGTGTGAATAGTCAAAAGATATCTGCTCATAAATTCAAAGTAATCTCTTCCAATTAAATATATAATACTAAAACCCTGAGTGTAACCAGAGTCCAAAAAACTAGTTGAGAAGATTGGGGGTTTGTTCGTTTTTCACATGTGAAAAATAGTACCTTCCTTAGAGATTCACACTATTATTCAGGGCAGCTAACTGTAGCTGGCAGATTTCAACTATGCCCAGATGACCAAACAGCACTAGATCTATGATGTGACTGTACTTTAAAATGCAAACCAAAAATATCCTACTGCAGCTATGTCTGAACAAACCTGTGATCTTACTTTCCAAGATTGCATCTCATAATTGGATCTAAATATGTATATAAGATCTTGCTCTAAGTTTACACAACTATAAGTTAAGATATCTAGCCAGGAAATTAATCCAAAGAAAGAAGATAAATAACAAATACTTTGAGTAATAATTTCTTTCTGAGTATTCAGTTACTAAGAAATATAGATTATTGCCTTGCTAAGGCTGTAGACACGGAAATTACCATGTGACTTTTAATACATGAAAATAAGGGAAAATACCATAGTGTAAGAAAACCTGTATCAGTACATGTGCACGCCGTAGACTCAACCACTTGTTAACGTTCTCTATACACACTGTAGATGTAAGTAAACAGAAAACCATTCGTTGCTCTTTATGTGTATATTAAGTTAATGTGGGCAGAATGCTGAAATACGTGGGAAAAAATCAAAATAAAGGTGATAGAAGAGGAATGTATTATTTAAACAGAAAGGAATAGATTGCAGATTTGTTAAAATAAAGACCTGAAAGAATTGAAAACTATTATATCACAGTATAATTGGTTTTTTTGAAGTAGTGGTAAAAATAATGTTGTAACAGCTGAATATTGTAAGTAAAGAACCAGTTCCCAAATAAATTTTCAATTAAGCTACTGACTGACACAAGTGTCATTTTTCAAAGTCCTTGGGCCTTAAATTTTTTTACTGGCACAAGCTATTCATAAGCTTAAACATTTCCTACTCATTGTAAACCAAATCCAACTAAAGAGACTTTTAAATTGATTACATTTAGTTTATCAAGTTGTAAAGTGATCATTAAACAAATAAAGAAAATCCTTAGAAAAATTAAAAAATCAATTATTACACAGATTTTTTTTTCACTTAGAAACACAGTGGGAAAGAAAATTCAGCATAACTTTTATATACAAACAATTTCTCTTCTGTCTTATTTATTTCTGTAGCTAAAGAGGATCATGTGACAATTATAAACTGAAAGTTCAATTATCAGCATATAATATTGTAAATTGAACCCATATGCTAAAATAGTGTAACTTGCAGTAGTATAGAAATATTTTGTTACACTGTGACGGAAGAGCCAGACAGAAAGTATTTTATATAAATTTTTGAGTAATGTGACAATTGAAGGGGTAAGGAAAGACTGAGTGGTAGAACAAATAACAAAGGAAGTAGAACATCAAACAGGCAGGGCATCCTCCTGAATACCTAAGAGACATAACAGAAAACAACAAAAATAATCTGGATCAGCAGCAAGTGATCCCACTTTTTAGAGGGGGACATGAAAACCTGTTAGGCATAAGTGAAGTAAAACAGCAAAAAAAGAAGCCAAACTCATTTCAGTTCAGTTTTATTTTTCCTGAAGAGTTCTCACATTCATTCACTGATCTTGGTGACACAGAGCCACCAAGGACCACAGCCATCAGGGATAACTGTGTGATTTGAGCTCCCTAGTATTATATATTCACAACTACTTTAAGCGTTAGGTATTAAAGGTGAACAACCTTATCTATGTGGTAATAATACATAATGATAGGTAAGAACTAACATTAACAAAAATATATTGTTAATAAGTGAATTTAGTAAAGTGTTTATTTGATTGTTTTAGATTTTAGTCTAAAACTGTTCTAATTTGTCACTTTTCTAAATACTTCCACCCCATTAATCTTTAATTCCCTGGCTGATATATATCAGCAGATCAGTAGCTTAATCTGATATAGTAAGTAATTGCTACACCCAGCATTATCAAAGCAGTGGTAAACTTAATGCATGGGCGAAGGGAAGAGGTACAAAGAGTGTGCTGAGAACCTCCCCTTCAACAGAAGTGCAGATAAGTTTAACACAACTGAAACCAACTTTTGTTGTTCCCCCAATGCACCTATTTATGTGAAAACAATCTAATATTTTTATTTTCGTCATCATGTAGTGCCTTAATAACAGGTCACCTTCTTGGGTGTGTCTCCACATCAGGCAGAGGAATTCATCAGTTCTATAATGACAAACTGCATGGGATTTTTATATTTGATTTGTAATATTATCCAATGGTAGGATATTTCAAAGATAGGGAAAGTGTGAATAGAGTATAGGAAGAGGATTTACCAATGTATACAAGTAAATGATTCATATATATAAATACTATATATGTGCTGAGTGGCTAATTACTTATAAGAAATTTGTACAGTATTGACTCTTGCACTATTCAATTCCTTAAATATTTTACTGTCTTCTTTTCCATGTAGGAATTAAAATATTCCTTTCAAGAATTCCCAAGAGCTTGTCTTATTCTCTTCTGTATTGTAATATCAGAAATATAATTTAAATTTTTTGTGTACAATTTATCTTGCAGACATATTTATTTAAAGACTATTTGATTTCTTATTTGTATATAGCATGTAAAAAGCAAAAGAATAAATATAATCCTTTTCTTACCCTTTTTTCTTTATATAAGAGCAAAGACAGTGCGAATGGAATATTATTTACCAACATTACTGTTTAAGAATTGCTTTGACTTATCACAACGTTGACTTCATCTTTGAAGTCAGGAAGATAAAAAAGAACCATTTTTCTTCCCTCCTGTTTTTATTTCTCCTAAAATACTTGTTTAAGAAAATTATATTAAATGTGAATCATAGCATTAGCAGTCTTTTATGAAAACAGATTCCAGGAGAAAAATAAACAAAAGAACAGTTCTGTGTCAAGATCTAGATGTGTTCTGTCTTTGAGAACTTCCTCAGTAAATTATAACACTCTATTTGTTCTTGTAAATTAATGCTTAAATTAGTAACACAATAATGACAGCATCCAAAGACACTTGAGATCTTACTGATAGTGATGTAAAACTTTTGAAGGGCTAAGACAGTCAGGCAAGGTTTCTGGTGACTCAAAAAAAACCAAAAACCCCCAAATAAAAAAGCTAATGTCACACTCATCTCCAAGATGGGCAAGAAAAAGGGATTCAGGGAGGAGCAGACTGGTGTTCCTAACCTTATTCAGCTGAAGATTAGAAAACAATATTTCCTGTAAAACCACATCAAGGCATATGTAGGACAAGAGGACAACTGAGAACAGCCATTTACTGAGTGTGGATCATGCCTGACCAAACCGATTTCCTTCTATAACAGGAAGATCCTCTTGCTGGGCAAGGGAAGAGGAGTGCCTGCCCTATGTTACCAAGATTTTTTACATGGTGTCCCATAGCACACCTTCTTGTAGCTGTACTGGAAATAAATGGTCTGGATACATGGAATGACAAGTTGGGTGAAAAATTGACTAAATTGCCATGCTGAAAGAACACTTGTCAGCAATTCAAAACCCAACTGTTAGCAAGATATTATATGTCAGCCCAAGTTATTCCTTAGTGTTGATGCTGAGGTCAATACTATTCAACATCTTCATTAGTGGTCTGCATGATGAAGGAAATTGCATTTTCAGCATGTCTCTGGACGGAAGGACAGCTTTTACACTGAAGGACTGGCTGCCATTGAAAAGGCTTTCAACTGACTAAAGCAATAGGTGGACAAAAATATCTTCAACTTCAGTAGTCCTGTACATTGGACAAAATAATACCATTCAGCAATACAGGCTGGAAGCTGATTGCCTAGAAAGCAGGTTTACAGAAAAGAGACAAATCATTTGTTTGAGACAAATGAAGAGAAGTCAGCAATGTGCTGCTGTAACTATGAAAGCTAAGAGCCTGCTGGGCTGCATTAGCAACACTCTGGAAAAGTATTAGGGAGAAATATTGTATGTTTGCTCTGTTTCAGCTGTCCCCTAGGTATCTGTTTATCACCATTTTAGGAGACAAAATTCTGATCTGATGCAGTGTGGTCACCCTCATGTTCTAGAAATGAGGCACTGTAATGATGAATGGGTACCTTCCCTACATGACCTAGAGAAAATACAGTTACCTGTAGAATAGTTTTAAAACAGCTAATTTCAAGGAATGTGGTATAATGACTGGCTGGGACAGACTTTGAATATATCTTTAATACTAGGAAGAAGAATCATAGAATATCCTGAGTTGGAAGGGACCCAGAAGGATCACTGAGTCCAACTCCTGGCCCTGCTCAGGACCACCCTGAAAATCACACCATCTGTCTGAGAGCATTCTGCAACATCTTGGACTGTCAGGCTTAGTGCTATGACCCCTTACCCGAGGAACCTGTTGCAGTGCTTGACCACCCTCTGAATGAAGAACCTTTTCCTAATATCCAACCTAAGTGTCCCCTGACACAACTTCAGGCCATTCCCCCCTTTCCTGTCACTGGGCACCAGAGAGAAGACATCAGTGCCTGCCCTTATGCTTCCCCTTGTGGGGAAGCTGTGAACTGTGATGAGGTCTCTCCTTGGTCTCTCATTCTCTCTAGGCTGTACAAACCAAGTGACTTCAGTCACTCCTCATGTCTTCCTCTCTAGACCCTTCACCATCTTCATAGTTCTATGGACACATAGCTTTATATCTTTCTTATATTGTGATGCCCAAAACTGCACATAATATTCAAGGTGAGGCAGCACCACCTCAGTGCAGAGCAGGACAATCACCTTCCTTGAGGCTCTCAGTGCTGTGTTTGACACACACCAGAACATGGTTGACCCTTTTGGCTGCTGGGACACACTGACTTATATTGAACTTACCATCAACCAGGACTCACAGGTCCCTTGCTGTGCCACTGCTCCTCAGCCTCTCATTGCGGAATAAGTATATATATCCAACATTGCCCTATCCCAGGTGCAGAATCCAGCACTTGCCTTTGTTAAACTTCATATGATTAGTGATTGGTCAGCCCTCTAATAATAAAGAATAAACCTCTAAGTTATTTTTTTCTTGGGGAAGTAAGGGCTATTTGTCTCATTAGGTAGAAGTGGCTCTTGGGAGATAAAACGGGGTAACTTGTTGGGCCACATTACCAGATGGGAATTCCAGTGCTCTCTGGACTTCGTATTTAAAAAGAAGTTCATGTTTTGGAGTAGAAAGAATTCAGGAGGCAGCCCCCGGACTGTCAAGGTCAGTGCACAGCAGAACCTGAAACCAGCAACATAAGGGAGCATGACACTATTAGCATTATATTCAGATTGTTTTTTTTCTTCAGTCTTTTCTCACCCATAGGTAGATACACTAGGTCTAGTTTTCGCCCAAATCCAGAGCAATGATTAAACTCACAAATGTAGGTATGTAGCAAGATATGATAAGTATTATGCATCCACAACCCTTGTAAGTATGGTTTTCATGCTTTAGAATTAACTTTTTTCAGATGTAATAGAAATTTAATTTGCCACTGGGATATTGCAGAACAAATATATTACATTAATCAAGAAGAAATTAACTGATTGATTTTAATTATACTAAAATAAGATGCCACCGCTTCAAGGGTTTAACCCAGGGGTAAAGTTTTATTACAAAATTCTGAAAAAAAATATTTTAATGGAACAGCAAACAGCCTTAACTGATATCTCAACTACAGTGTATCATCTCCTTCTTTTTATGACTGTGCATTTATGGCTGTATTGTGTAGGAAAAAAAAATTAAATTGCTCATGCTTGATGAATTGCACAGTGCTAAAAAGTAAGTTGTGCTAAACAGAGTCTGGATCAGGCATGCCTGTCTTCCCAATAACACCCTTTGACTAGCTTTATGGTTGATTGTTTACATTCCACAAAACCTTCTCTCATTTACCAATTTTGCAGCTCAGATGCAGACCTCCTCAGTGAATAGAAACCCTGTGTATAACAGTGATTATGCCCTCAGGTATCCTTGTCATGCCATGCTTGCTGCACAATCTAAAGTACAATTGCAGCAAAGAGAATGGAACACTCTAATGGCTTTATGACTGCAGAAATATACATATGTTTGCAAAATCTTCCCTCCCTGCCCATCCACTTGAAACAGTGCACAATTTGTCTGAACATTGTCTGCTTTACTTTCACATAATGTTTCAACATCTGGGGACACCATAGTTTTTATCTCTTTAAACAGGAAATAATGTTTGTCAACAACAACAAATACCATTTCTGATTTGGGACTACATCACATCTTTTATATATACAAATGAAGTTGTGAATGGGATCCTCTAATTTTTATTTTAACAACTCTATAAAATGATCTTTTGTACCAAATATGACATATCCCGAGTTTCCGTAAGTCTTTGTGCTTGTACTTACTTCTACTGTATGTTTAATGCCATATTATATAAGCAGATAATTTAACTGTCCCTCTTAACCTTAGAGACTGGAAACATACAGGTCAACTTAAGTTACAAATGTATTCAGTGCTTATTGGACATCACAGAATTGGCTGGCAGCTGAAATGGCTTTGGGAAAAAAACCACTATTATTTTCATGCCCATTTTGTTAGTAGTAAGATAATTGTTATTAAAATAATGAGTGAATCTTACTACTTCTTATTTTAGGATTAACGTTGCTTGGGCTCTCCAATAGATTTTAAGCACAAGTCATCCTAATTTTTTGCCAAATATTTCATAGCAAGAACCAATTTAACATTTTAATTTAGGAAAGTAAATTATTTCAGAGAGAGAGAGAGAGAAGAGATGGACATATAGTACATTTGCTTGTGCATATTTGAATGCAATAATTTTGAGTATTAAATGTTTTCCACTCTCTACATGTAGCAAAATATGTGAATAAGTTAAAAAATTACTGCAGCATAAATGTCTACGTGATCCTTTCCTTGCAGTACCTTGATACACTTAGTCCAGAGCATTGTTGCATATATAGAACTGTCTGAATTTCAATGCAAAAGACAAATATAAACTACATTCTGTGGATTCTTACCAAAGGACTGTAGGAAGCCTGAATATCTGAAAGAGAGAAAAAAAAAATGATGAAGTTTTGCATGTAAAAGTGGTTCACTAAGCTGTCTGGTATTTTCTTGCAAAATTATGCCTGCATTCGGCTGCTGGAAGTTATCAATATTTAACTGCCCCTGACAAGACAAAGGCAGATTGTTTGAACCAAGAGTTGTCCCTGTGAATATATGTCTTTACCTGAAGTGTCTTTTACATTAATAATTGATTTTCAGTATGTAATTATACAGAGTTTGGATCTCATTAACAAATTAGGACATAATTATCAAATATTTTTTGATAGAATAACTAGACTAGCAGATAACATTGAAACAGTGGAAAAAATTATATATTTATTTCAAAAAAGTTTTGGAACTATCTAAGATGACATTCTTAAAATTGAAGCAGAGAATTATAACTAGATTAATTAAATTCTCAGAGATAGATGCAAACCTGATTGAAAATCTCACTAATGAATTGATGCCAAATTTTTGATTGGTTAGTATGTAAGTTTTCTGGTCTGGACCCAGTTTTGTTCAATACTTTTATTGAGTTAATGGGTAGAATACAGAGCATATTCTAAAATTTGTTGACAACATCAACAAATCTGACTAAATCAAATTAGAGGGTTAGCAAACACATTAGGTGACTGGATTTTAAAGTCTGAAAAATAAAGATGTTTTGAAATCAACAAGAACAGCACTTAACAGTAAAAACAGTAGTTCAGCATTACAGTTCAGTTATGTAAAGTTGCTAACACAAAATACAGAATAAGCAGTTAAGGAACATTGCTGCTCACAAGATGGAGGCCTGCAGTGGTCCATAAATTAACCACTGGTGGCGAGGAAGAAATTATTCTCTTTATGAAAGAAGAAAATGTCATTTAGGAAGGAATATGCTTTTCTGTCATAAGTTTTAGTTTCATCTCGACCCACTTAGAAAGAGATGTACAGTCAAAATAGGAAACAGCAAGCAAGAATAACATGAAAACTTAAAAACAAGGTAAGGAGGAGAGCTCAAAGACAATGGGTTTGTTTTATTTAGAAGACAAAAAAAAAGACTACCGTGAAAAGGATAATAAACAGGTGTCCTCATTCTGTTGGCAGAAGAAAAGGTTTATGTTAAATATTAAGTATTTTTGATAATAAAAGCCGTGAACTGTGATAATAGAATACATTTTTGAAGAACTGAATCGATATTTATCTGTGACTGTATTTATAATTAAGGAATGTTTCATCCTTCTTCAGTAAAGAAGGGCTGAGTGACCATTTACAATAACATTCGTTCTACTATTTATATGATTTTTTAAAATATATATTAATAAAAAAGTGGAAAAATAATTCAAATGTCTTGAGCTATGAGATATGCCAAATTTGTTAGGAAATATTTCATAATTATATTATGATAAGATATAAATATATGAATGGTTTTGAACATTATTTTCATAGTTTACCTAGATATCAAGAAGAAAGAAAATGTAGAATTGTTAATTTACTTGCAAATCTTTGTGGATCAGAACTTCAATATCATTGATGAGATATGGATATCTAATGGACATTCACCAACTCCCTTTATTTTTTTTGTGTTTATGGTGTGGAGGGCAGAGATTTATTTATTCTGTGGGAAGTTTTAAGTTGTGTTTACTCATGCACATGCTTCTTGCCATTTCTCTCAGAAGAGATGTTCATACTTTTATTATGCTGTATCAAAACATAGATTTCCATGTGCCAGATTTTGCATTTCTTAACCAGACTACTTTGAAAAATACATTTCAGATATGAGAGAATACAAGGAAATTTCAGTATATGCTTGCCCTAGTTTCATGTTCTTCTGAAAACTGCTACTGATCAATTATAAGAAACAGTGTGTTGAACTTGATGCACCATTGGTCTGATCCAGCATGGTCAAACGTTAGATTTTAAAAGAACTTTTGGCCTTGGTTCCTCTAATCCACACCCCAGAAACAGTTTCCAAAGAAACTCAAGATATCATGGTATATTCATATAGTGCCTGACAGAAACCACTTTGTTTCATGATTTTTCTGAGCAGCAAAGTGAAAGACCTTTTAGGCAGGATCATTTTAATCATTTTAGGCAGCGTTTTTGACAGATTAACTCTTTAAATGGAACAGGAAAATCTTGGAAAAAAAAATACGGAGCTTAATAATCGTGATTGTAGAGAGATCTTGGTCACTTATGACCTCTGTGATACTGTGTTGAGTGTTTTATTTGTTTTTATTATTTGTGCTTTTTATAATTAGTTAGACTTCAATTTTAAACAAATTAGAATATAAATGAATGATCATAGCATGCCACACAATTTCCTTGTATAAAACTAGGACATTATTTTAAAATCTGTGCAAAACTATAAACACTGAAAAAAATAATCTTATATGATAGCTATATCCTCAAAACAACCACTTTCCTCTGATTTCTTTTTATAGTGAAGATAATTAAGTCAAGTTATACTTTCTTTATTCTTTGAAAATGAAGAACAGTGAAAGTATGAAACTGGTTTTTACCTTTGATAAAAAAATATTTTTATAATTCATGGAGATTGAACAGGCAAATCACGGTTAATGCTGATTTTTAAAAAATTCTGATGAGTGAGAAAAGAGTTTGTATGAATGCTGACACAACAGAGCTGTACTGAGCATAATGAAGTTTAACTGATATTCAGAAAAAAAATAAAATATTTTAAAAACAAGCTTAAAAGTATATATAAACACTCAACTATTCTATCACTATAGATGACACTTTTTCCTCTTAAATCATATTTTCTATATGATACTGCTGACATAAAAATAAACTATTTAATTTTTTTCCAAATATTTGTACGTAATTATTTTATTTACCAAAAAAATGATAGCAGAGACATCTGAATTTCTTGTGTAAAATTAATTTTTTACCAAATTCGTGTAACTAGTTCAATACATAATTTGTTTTGTGAACATTTTATGCATGTTTTATTGATCACAGTGTTTAAAAATGTGTGATTCATTTACATCAACATTAAATGTTAGGAGATAAAACAATAGGAAATATATTACAGAGATGAGCAGAATTTGGATTCTCATCTAGATGACTTCCATGGATTGTCTGTATTTTCTCTATTGCAAAAACATGTAGGTACATTCCTAACCTAGATAGATAATCCATCTCATTGTTTGTTACACATGTTAAATACATCTCAGTAAACAAGTAATATTAAAACATATAGCTGCATACAGAACGATACTATTTGGGATCTGCAAACAACGTTTTCCCCTGACTGATGTCGCTACTATTTAGCCCTCTGAGGTTAGCATTTATTGATTCTACTTTCACTTTTATTGGATCTTACCTACTTCAGTGCCTCAGTAAATTGAAACCTTCTCCAGTTCATGCAAGAAATCTGAGAGCAAGGTTGTGAGAAAATGTACACTGACCTCAATTTGTTTCAGAAGGTATTGGTAAAAACATTGTCGTCAGGTTGCAGAAGTGGCCTCAGCTAGCAGGAGATAAAAAGCAAACCTCCTATTCTCAACAAGCCTTTAACAGAAGCAGATTTAATTATTCCCAAAGTGCAAATCACAGCACTATTTTCCTATATTCTGTAAATATGAGAATCTCTATTATCATCCTGATTTTAAAGTTCAGCATCCAAATGCATTCTTCATTGATTAAACTGGTTTTATGTGGTATGAGAGTTGTTTCATATCTATAATGAAATCTATAATCTATTATCTGTGTTATTGACTGTTTATATATGTTTATGTAAGTACCACATAGGTGTATGATAATCTGTAATGTAATATAATGGAAAATAATATAATATTGTATAATCTAGTCTAATAAATATAGTGTAATATAAAATATATAATATAATAAGCAAATCCTCATGCCATGAACCCTGAGCCAATAAAGAGAAGCACTGAAAAATTGAAAGTGGTTAAACTAATGATTTTAATTCAAAAGTTAGAAGGCGTTTCTTTTCAGAAATTTCTTTTTAATCCTTTCCAGAGATACATATCCATTGCAACTTAAAGTGTTTTCATAGAAGTGATTAAATTCAAGCATTTCCTTTCTCAGAATAATGCTTATCCTTGCAAATGTGCAACTACGACAATATGATCCTTTCACTTCCTTTCTTTTTTTTTCTCATTCAAAAAACCTCTGCCACTGGAAAAAGAACAAAATTACCATTTACCCCTACTTCTTTTGCTGTCATATGTTAACAAAAAAAAGCTTTGTGTATCTGTGAGTTAACTTTAGCAAACAGCCAAACAGCCACCTGGCTGCTCACTCACTTCACCTCTTCAGAGGTATAGGAGAGAAAAAGGAATCGGAAAGCTCATGGTTCAAGATAAAAACAGGATCATTATTTACCAGTCACCATCACAGGCAACATAGACTGAACTTGTAAGAAATGACTTTATTTACTTCCAATAAAAATAAAATTTAATTTTTAATTTGGCTAGTGAGAAACAGAGACTAAAGACTTTCCTCCCCCTGCTTTTCCACGGTCAGCTTCGCTCCTTCACTCTGAACTTCTCTACCCTCTGTCCTCTGTAAACAGTGAAGGTTAAACGTGTGGTGTTACGGTCAATAATTTTGGGAATTTCTCTGCTACTTCTTCCTTCTCACACTTTCCCTTTTCTGGCATATGCTCCCCAATGGGTGCAGTTTCTTCAGGAATATCTGTCTCATCTGGTGTGGATTCTTCACAGACTGCAGTTATTACCTGTTACAACATCTTAGGGCACCAGACAATTATTTTAGGCCTGGACTCGTTTTCGATTGAAAAATTTCTTATTTTCCAATTACTATATTTCTGTCACAATCTAAATATGTAAAAGACAAGGTAGCTCAGTGAGGGATAAATCAAGTAAAAGTGTCCAGATTTCTTAGAAGTGCAGGGTAAGTTTGAGCAACATCTCTGGATTCCTCTGATAAAGAACTTTATAAAAGCATATCAGTAAAGTATATTCAGCAAGACTTTGAGACACTGAGTATTCCAGAAACTTTTTACAATAAAAGTTCTAGCTCAGCACGTCACACTTGGAAGTGAAGTAGATTTTGTTACAGATGGAGGATACTGATTGTAAATTCATTCACAGGAAATCATTCACAGGAATTCAAGTGAATTCGCATACATATAAAGCAAAATCTGCTATAATCCAGTCAAGAAGGGTATTTAAGTGTTTTGGGTTTTTTTTCTTTATGTTTCCTTTCTTGCTTGCTTGTTTGCTTTTCCACAAATCAGATGTGAACTAGGTAGATTCATAAATAAATACCCACCCTTATCTGTTCTCCATGAGTAGTTGGAGCTTTTTTGTTTGGCTGGGGGTTATTTGTAGAAATCAGAAGAAATCAGTTTTCTGCCTCTTATTCCACCCCCTTTTCATAAAAACATACATGTAATGACAGGGATTATTTTGGAGTAATAAGAGTTTGTGATATACACTTCAGTACTTTATCTACCTAGCCTTCACAAACAAAAGAATGAACACCTTCTCATTCTCCATGGTTGCTCCATCAGTCTTTACAAATGAATTATCAACCCAAAACAAATTGTCTCAGAGTCTTGAGGTTCCATCTCTGTGTTGAGTTACACTACTGGTTGAATTCATAGTACCAGAAAATCTGATTTGACCACAAAAATACCATAGTTAAAAGGCAAGTATTCCAAATCTAAGCACAAATATCTTACCAGGCTATAGAAAGTTAGTTCTGTTCTCCTAAAAGGTTTTAATACATTGCAAAGTTTATGTCTGTTTGTTATTGTTTGCAATTTGACCTTCAATGTCACATGATGGTACATCAAATGAAGAAATTCTGATCATATGAAATTGGATCACAAGCATCGACTTGATTGATTAAACCTGACAAGATGCATCAAAATATGACACATATGATTCAAAATCAGACATAATGTTGTCTTCTGAAAACAATAGTATTTCTTAATAATTTCTGAAAGATATATTTTCCCTTGGGAATAAAAACAAACACATATCAACATGGCAAACGATTTCACTGGAACTTGATAATTAAAGAGGCAAGAGAGAAATAGATATTTTTGCTCCCTTTCAGGAAATGCACTGGTAAGTAAACAATGTTACTTTCCAACATAATTTCAGTGTAATATTTTTAAATAACATTTTGTCTCATTAAAAAAAAAAAGGGAAATTAATTTGATGTAGAAATAGTCCTGAGACAGGAAATACATTTTATGTCTCCTTTGAGTACTGCCCCAGACATAAATCTTATAAAGTTGTATCACACCATTTAGCAACATCCTAATGGGTTTCTCATGGTCCGCATGCTATCCAGTAGACTCATGTTAATTCACAATATTCACAAAAATGTTCATACTTAAAATAAGGAAGCAAATTTCTCTCTAGCAAAGAAGAAAATATATTACCTTCAAATTTAATCTAAAAAAAAAAAGGAAGGATTTGCTTATATGGTAAGCTTTTATAGAGATTACTATAAGCTCATTTTATCATCTTCATTTCAACTGAGTAATGCCATGATTTGTGATTTAGCCATAAAAATCCAGGAGACAATTAGGAAATAAGGTAATAATGAATTTAAATAAAACAGAATCTGGATTCACTAGCCTTAAATAGCTCATTCTACTTTAGAATTTGTTTCCACACACACACCTTTTTCTTTTACCTGAGTGGCCCTCTGTAGTTCAGAATCACAGCAGTTCTCAGTAAAATTAGAAATAAAGAAGTTACTTGCTTGCTAGCAATGTAAAAGCAGTAAACACTGCTTCCCTGAACCCCCCAAAATTAAACCAGTTGATGAATTCCATGCTCATTCTTCACTTAACCCAGACAGTCTTTCAGCAAAGACTTTTCTCATGATCATTTTAACAGCCTGTACACACTTGTATGTGTGGCCTGGAAGCCAGAAAAATGAAGGCAGTGGTTAAACCTCCAGCTTCAGTGACACGTAACCAGATCAGCAACAGATAATTCTGGGGCAAAACACTAAGTGCTGACTGACTCGTACTATTCCCATTATGTATTTCTATCAATTCCCTTATTTCTGTGGAGGTCTGAAAAGATATCAATATAAATTCAATTCACATTAAAGCTTTTAATGGAAATGTATAGTGAATAAAGATTCATATAGTTTGTTGTATGTATATTTTAATGTATATATTCAGAGATTTACTCAAAAGAGTTAGAGTCCTGAAGTCCTGTCATATTTTCATGTACTACCTTTCCCTGATACAGAAATTGTCAGATATGGTGATGATTTTGAAATGGGTTGTCTGCTGTCAGAAATTACAATCCAAATAGGCCACAGTTAGATTTGGCAGGAGTGTTATCTTTGACACTGGGTAAAGAGAAAAAAAGAGGAAGAGAAAAAATATTATTGAAGGTTGACGAAAACAGAACTTTTCTGTCACGTATTTTTTTCTGCTGCTAAGTATGTGCCCTAGAGCATTTTATTCTTACTGTATTTCATTGTTTCACTTGCTTATGTTCCACGGTACAAATTCAGCTCATCTAAACCTGATAGCCAAACAGTTATTTTTAAACATTATTTCCCAGTGTTGTTAGCTATTGTTGTGAGTATTTGAGACATATCACCATGAATGAGGTCTGACCTTAATGCTGACCTTAGTCCCATTTTTTCCACTGTGCAGCTAAACAGAAAACTGAGTAAGCTTTTGAAAACAGAAAGCAGTTGTCTTGAGTGCAGGTGCCCAGGTGCTGGCAGTGGGGGTTGCCACTGTGACACAGCCAGTTCCAGTCAACTCCAGCCAACTCATCTTCTATTCAATCCTCTGGTAGAGAGACATATTAAAAATGGGAAAATTTACCATATAGCAGGAGTTGAAAACATACTATCTGAAGACTTAAGAGTTAAAATTAAGTGACACTCTAAGACAAGAATACCTGTACAGAAATAAACTGACACCTCAGAAAGAGAAAAGCAGCCAAACTGGTAAGTGAATTATTATAGTCAAAGGGTTAGAGAAAATCAGATGGGCTACAACAGATATTCATTGGAAAAAGTACAATGATTAGTCCAATTAATAAATAGGAAAAGGATGAAATTAATGAAGGTTTTAAATAACTGAATTACTTTAAACCAACTTGTCAGTAAGAGGCAAAAATCTGACAACTGTTTTGGTAATTAGAAAGAAATGAAGATATTTTAAAGTCATCTATTGAAAAATAGCCGGAAAACAAGAACTTATTTAATTGAAATGCATACAAATGAGCTAGTCAGATGAAGACTTGATTCAGTAAGAGTATCATGTACCTATTTCTAAACAAGTGAACGCTTTCATGCATGACAATAACATAATATAACAATATTTGTGATTAAACTAAGCAGTCACTTAATTACCCTGCTGAATTACAGCTCATGTAAGGTCAAAACAAGACTTCCTGGCTTACAAGGCACCTATATGATCTTCTGGAAATATATTTATTGGTTTTCTCTCTCATCTAGTTCAAACTGAGTTGGATACCACATGTACAGATCAGTACATCGACACATGTACATCACCACAGATCCAGTGCAGAAGACCACAACATGGATGACTGACTCTGTAGCTTTGGATTTAGGTCACTGTGTCTGTTAATGGTAAGTTCAGTGGTTTTGTTTCTTGATAATGCAAAATGATTGATTAAAAACATCAAGGAATGTCCTGATGCTTCCATCCTCTCTACTGAAAGCCTGTATGTCTTATTGCAGCTCTATTGAGGCTCATTCTGGTATTTAATAGTCTTTTTCAAAGTTTGCAGTGTCTACGTGACGGCCCACAGTTCAGGTCAGGGATGGAATATGTATTATTTTATAAGAGTCAGAAGGTGAGTATTTAATAAACATTTGTAGAATGATGAAACTGCTATTTCAAATCAAATTAGAATGAGGGAAGTTCCATGAATTTGTTTGCTTTTGGGATGAGTATCCTAATCACTGAAATATTATGTAATAAAAATGGCTGACACTGCATCACAGAATTCAATTGAATTAGTCAGGTTTACATCATACCTGATAAATCAATCTTTTTAGTGTGATTAAGTGTCCAAAAGCCTGGTTTTGGCACTGCAAATATCTTCACGTAAAAATAGGTGCTCATTTGCAAGTTAGAAGCATCCATAATCCCAAATAATATAAATTTTTCCGAACACTTTTGCTGTTATATTGATATTTCAGACTTGGAAATACATAAAAATTCTAATCTTGGACAACTGACTTTGCAAGATTTTTTTCTCTCTTTCCCTGATGCTCAGAAGTCATTCTTATGCTATAGAGAACAGTTTAACACCTATTTTGAGGATCCCAGTTGCTGCATGCTTAGTAATGCACTAATTAGAATGCGACTGTAACATGACTTTTAGAGATGGCTCTGAATGACATCTTTTACATACCCTTATTAATTGCTAATACATCCGGAAGATTTTGTTACTTAAAAGAACCTCTTACTTTGATGCTCAAATGGTTGATAACAACTAATTTAAAAATTATAGTTTTATGTATAATTAACCCCTTCAACCATCCTCCTAATAATTTCATATGATTGCTATCAGTATGTTTGAAAGAAGCAGAACTACATATAGGAATACAGGATATTTATAATCATGCCAAATTATATTCCTGGAAGAGAAACAATCAAGCTTTCAAGAGACGAACAGCCTTTAAATATCATCCTATTTTGCAGGACCAGACTCAATACAGAATTGTTTTCTTTACTCCTAAATCTCTTTCTAGTCCTATTCTTTGTTTCACCTTGAGGGGAAATTGCTTGTTCCTGCTAGAATAATTTTCTTTACACTTGAGGACCAGATATCTTTATAAGGGATTAATCCTCGAACCCCTGTGGGCTAAGTACATGTAAATGCCTTACTTTATTAGTCATACTTGGCAAATACGAAAAAAGTGCCAATCCTTATAAGGGTTTTATGAAGCACTAGGTTATAACTTGTACAGCAGCAAGGGAATCAGTAGGAAACACCAAATACCCAAGAGTTCCCTCTTCCCTAGGGTGTCTTCCTCAGACAAGTAGCAGCATTAATCCCCTTCTGACTTTGTCCCAAAGAACTGATTCTTTTGGAACAGAACAGGAAAAGAGGGTTCTCCAGATGCTCTCTATGAAATTATACCTAAGGCCTAGAATTTCCCTTAACTTGCATGGCACTATTTTACATTTTTTTCGTTGGCAGCATCTCAGACCTAACATAATTTATTTCCCCTGAACTACACTAAATATTCATAAGGTTTCTTACTCCATCCTTCCCTATAGCATACTTCTAAGAAATATAATTGAAAAGAGAACCCATGTAACTGTTATCAATGAATCTTTGTCATTTGTTTGTTTCTTTCTGAAATGGTTAGAAGACTCTGTTGGCATCACTGGATGAATAAACAGCAATAATTTTCTGATCAGGCAAAGACAAAGATTCTATGTTTGCTGAGAAAGGGCAGTAAGAATTATTAGGTAATTTTATTGAAAATAAAATTTTCAATAAAGGAAATGGTCATGTGATAATTATGTCTCAGAATTTTACACTATTTTCCACTATATTCTCACTTTTTTGATAGATGTTTAGTTACAACTACAATTTTTTTTAGACTTGGCTATCTCTCCTAGTGTGAGGCTTAAATCAAAAAGGTGATGGGAGACAGATTATTTGTTTATTTATTTAGTTTGGATCACAAATGCTGCTTCTCAGCTTCTACAGATAAAAGTCTTCATTGAATTCCTGGTTAAATACACATTTATAAGAAAACCGTTGAATCTTCTGATGAAATAAAAGACAAGCTTTGAACTCCTTACACCTGTGTGCCTGAAATACTTCTTATGTTCTTTGTTCTTACACAAGGAGATCTAATATACCCAAGTTACCTCTCCAGGAACTGCTGAATTATGAAAATTGTTAAATTATTGTTGTCCATTATGATTAGTCTCTCCTGAAAAGCTTAGACACATAAAAGAATATTTTTTAACAGGTAAGGATGAATACTTGAGACTTGTGCACCAGCACGGCACCTTCTGGTAGCAACATCTTGTATTTGTATAAAAATGAGAGGAATCCTTTTGTCATAGTTTTTTGGACTGCATATGTGCCAGGAAGAAACCTTAGGTGTGTGCCAAATCTATCTTTCCCTGATCTTTCAATTAGTTCTGAAAACTATTTCCATTTGGATTCACTGATCGTTACTTACCATCACATGTAGCTGTTCTTAAAGAACAATAACTGCCATGATTCCTCTGGCAGTTTAGTTTTATCTAACTTTAACCTAAAAATTTAACTGCTTATCTTTATGGGAAAGGTTGTACACAAAGTGCTCTTGGCCCACTTAATTGTCTTTAGCAAGGTCTTTGACACATACACCTTAAGGCCAAATTGACAAGATATGAACTGGATAAGTACATGATAAGGTGAGTAGAAAGCTAGACTGACAGGCTGAAATAGTAGTGATCAGTAGCACAAAGTCCAACAGGCAGCCAGTTAGTAATGGTGTCCCTCAAGGATCTCTGCTGAGGCCAATACAGTTTATATGTTTATTAATGATCTGAATGATGCAATAGAGTGGATAGAGTACACCATCCATGAATTTATGGAAGATACAAAATTGGAAGGAGAGATTGGCACACTGAACAGGAGGACTGCTGTGTGAAGGGACCTCAACAGGCTGGAAAAATGATCTGAAAAAACTTCATGAAATTCAGCAAAGGTAAATACAAAGTCTGTTCCAGAAAAAGTCTTTGTCATCCTGGTGGGCAAATAACGGCATCCAGACCTGGGGTCCCCAGCACAACAAGGACATGGATGTGTTGGAGCAAGTATAGAAGAAGGACGCCAAGATGATTAGAAGGTTAAAACACTTTTCCTGTGAGGAAAGGTTGGGAGAAATGGGATTGTTCAGCCTGGAAAAGAGAAGGCTTTGGGGTGGCCTAATTGTAGCCTTCTGTAGAGGACCAGACTTAGACATGTTTTGTCTCAAACATTCTGACTGTTATGACAGGAAAGATGTGATCAGAGGAGAGGGTCCTGTGGAGATGGGGCAGCACTGCTCTGATCCAGCTTCCTGCTTCACCTTGAGACTCATTCTCAGTCACTTCCTGGCTGTGCACGTGTGAACAAAATAGCACAAAAAGTCTAGTTTACATAAGAGGCGTTCACCAGGTGAACTAGAAGGAAGTGGATCCGACCTCTTCCCTCTCTTTTCTCTGGTTCTCTTTCTCTTCTCTTTGTCCTCAATTTCTCTTCTGCTTGCTTTGTCTTGCAACTCCAGCTCCAGACCATCCTCATATCAGGACCAAAGCGGTGTCTAAGAACTGGTGATATTCTTTATTTTCTACCCTTGCTCTGCCTGAGCAAAGCAGGGCTATCATATCCTACCCCATACTCTGTATTGAACTTTGTAGTGGGAGTGGGAAGCTTGTGGAGGTGTTTGTGGCTTGCAAGCCAGCACTTTTAAGTGGTGGTGTGGCTTGTTTGCCAGCACCTTTGTGTAATAGTGTGTTGTGGTTTGCTAGCCACAACCTCTGAGTAGTGGTGTTGTTGCTTGTAAGTCAGCACCTTTGTATGGTGGTGTGCTGTGGCTTGTGTGCCAGCAGTTTTGATTGTGTGCTGTGACTTAGAAGCCAGAACCTTTCGAGAAATTTGGTTTGGGAGTTGAAAACTTATTGAAGAGCACTGTACAAAATAAAGGACTTGCTAGCTACCACTCTTGTGTGAATTTTATTCTAAAAAAATGATATCGTAAAAATTTAAGGGCTTGTTAGCCAACACCTTTTGAGTCTAAGCAGTGGGCTGGTTACCAGAGTTAACAAGTTGATAAAATAAAACATAAGAATTCCCTGACATGTGGTGCGGTGACTTTTTTCAGCCTGATGATAATTTGCAATGAACATCACACCCCTAGCAGTGAGTCATGACACCCTCCAGCACCTGAAAGGAGCCTACAAGAAACATGGAGAGAGATTATTTACAAGAACATGTAGTAACAGGACAAGAGGTAATGGCTCTAAACTGAAAGAGGGTAGGTTTAGATTAGATGTTAGGGAGAAATTCTTTACTGTGAGAGTGGTGAGATACTGGAGCAGGTTGCCCAGAGAAGTTGTGGATGGCCCATCCCTGCAAGTGTCCAAGGCCAGGCTGGATGGACAGAACTCTGAGCCACTTGGTCCTAATGGAAGGTGTCCCTGCCCATCATAGGGAGTTGGGAGCCAGATAATCCTTCAAGTTCCTTTCTAACCCAGGCCATTTTATGAATCTACAATTCTGGGGTAAAGACAGCAGCTGAAAACACTCATTCATGGGATTCTGGGTACCCATATACCATAAAGACTGGATGTACTGGAGCAGATCCAGCAAAACCCATCCAGATGCTCAAGAAGCTGGAAAACATGGCATATGAGGAGAAGCTGAGATAACTGGGCCTATTCAGTGTCAGAAGACTGAGCTTAGGAGACACTGCTGTCTATATGGCAGAGTAAAAGACAAAGCCAGGTACTTTCACAGCTGTAGAGCAGGAAGGGGGTCAGGTGGGGAATTATGGTATGAACTGCAATATGACTCATTTGAACTCAACATAAGGAAATCAAATTTTGTCATGAAGATGGTCAAACACTGGAGCAGGCTGCCTGTGTAATCTCCATCACTGGAGAGATTCAAAGTATCCTGATCTGAGCAGAAGCCCAGACAAGATTACCTCTGGAGGTCTCTTCCAAGCTACATTGTTCTGTGAGTCTATGACCTACATGAATAATTCACAGAAAAATCTGCCATTGAAATGCAGCAGACTGCTGTTCACTGAAGACCAAACACTGCCCCATAATCTGAATGTGTATTTTTTGTGCATAGCATCAGTTCCTAGGCCATATACAAAGAAGGGACAAAGAAGAAGTGAGCCTTCCAACAAAGTCTTATTTACCTTTTAACAGTGTGTGTTAAAAAGTGTGTTCTCACATCACTGTGAGAACAAAGAGAAAAACATCTAACTTTCATTACTAATAACAACAGTATCATTGGATGAGATACCTTTATACCTAAAGGAATGATACAAAAAACTCTTTAAAATTTTTAACACCTTAGCATAGTGTGAAATGGCTTTACACTAGCAATGTCAACAACAGAGACAAGTAATATTTTGTCTGGACGGTATGTATGTACTGCTTCCTAGCTTTAATCTTGGAGTTACCTCCACGGTTTTTCTATGTCCAATGAATTTTGCTTATTCTTAGTCTAACATTACTTCTGTTACTCATCAGTGACTCTGAATCACTTTCTACATCCAATGTGAGCATATAATCCTCACTCCATTTGCAACCTTTTTGACCTAATCAAAATATTTTCCAACATTCAGGAAATTTTCCATTCCCTTATTTGACATTAAATAGGAGACATAGGAGAGACATGACATAGGAGAAAGAGTGCTGCCCAGAAAAAGTATATAAAGCTGAAAACAGGTAAATGTCTTCTTTCTTTTCCATACCCATTTAAACCAAAGATGCTTCTTGTTTTCACTATAGCAGCCAATCTGACAGAAAATGACAAGATTGTGTTATAAATATTTTTGCTTTGAAGATAAGTTATCTCAATGCCCTAAGATTTTTGAGGCTTTTTTAGAGAGTGAGCATCTATACAACTGTGAATATGACTTGGCTAAATGAGCTGATAAGCCAGTTGGTTGGCAGCTGATAAGCCAGTGTATTTAACCTTGCTATCATCAGTGAATCTTGCTGTGTGTTCAAAACTGTAAGGGAAAAAAATATCATCTAACTCTTAAGTTATGTTATCATTTCCTCCTATGGTAATGTAACTTTCTCATCATCATTGAAATTTTTTTCCTAATTAAAGGACGTTTTCCCTATTATAAGTTGTGGATGCCCCACCCCTGTAAGTGTTCAAGGCCAGGTTGGATGGGGCTTTGAGCAATCTGGTTTAGTGGAAGGTGTCCTTGCCCACAGCAGGGAGTTAGAACTTGATGATCTTTAAGATCCCTTTCAACCCAATCCATTCCATCATTCTATGGTAGTCTTATCACTTCTCCAAGTGACAGAGGAGCCAGCAAGGAGAAGTGTTATGCTGGACCTTGTTCTCACCACCAAGGAGACTGGTGGAGAATGTGAAACTCAAGGGAAACCTTGACTGTAGTGACTACGAAATGATTGAGTTTGAGGTCCTTAGGGAAGTGAGGATGGTGCACAGCAAGTTCACTACCCAGGACTTCAGGAAAGCAGACTTTGGCCTCTTCAGGGACCTGCTTAGTAGAGTATCATGAAATAAAACCCTAGAGGGAAGAGGGGATGAAGAAAGCTGGTTGATATTCAAGTATCACCTCCTCCAAGCTCATGACCAATGCATCCCAGTGAAGGGGAAGTTGGGAAAAAAATGTCAGGGGGCCTGCATAGATGAACAAGGACCTTCTGCACAAGTTCAAAGACAAAAAGGAAGCCTACAGAATGGAAGCAAGGGCAGGTAGCCTGGAAGAAATATAGAGAGGTTGTACAAAGATCCAGGATCAGGTTAGGAAAGCTGAAGCCCTGCTAGAATTAAGTCTGGCCAGGAAAGGACCAAGAAATTTTCTGTAGGTACATTGATGATAAAAGGAAGACTGGAGAAAATGTGGGTGTATCACACACAGGGCAAGGAGTAACAGCTTTAAATTGAAAGAGACTAGGTTTACATTAGATATTAGGAAAAAAATCTTTACTATGAAGGTAGTGAGTCACTGGAACAAGTTTCCAAGAGAAATTGTGGATACCCCATCCCTGTGGGTGTTCAAGACCTGGCCAGTTGGGGCTCTGAGCCACTTGGTCTAGTGGAAGGCTCCCTAGCCATGGCAGGGGAGTTGGAGCTAGAGGATCTCGAAGGCCTCTTCCAACCCAAGCTATGCTATGATTCTACAAAAAATAAAATCCTACTTGTCTCATATTGAAATTTTCTAAATATTTTACCTTGAAAAGTAAAAGTCACAGAATCACAGAATTGACCAGGTTGGAAAAGAACTCCAAGATCATCAAATCCAACCCTTGATCCAACACTGCCGTGGTTACTAGACCATAGCACTAAGTGCCACATCCAGTCTCATCTTACAAACCTCCAGGGACGGTGAATACACCACTTCCCTGCGCAGCCTATTCAATTATGGTGTCCTTTCCCCTGTATGATAATAGTCTTTTTTTTTTTTTACAGTTCAATCACATTTCTTGAAGTAATGGCAATATAAAGATTGACAACAACATTTCTCAACTCTAAGAATTAACTTTGTATTGGAATTTTCTTCTTTCTCTCTCTTCCTAATCAAAGGGAGCAGAGATGAAACAAAGAAGCATTGTTGCTTTAAGACATGTTTTTACATTACTACATCTTCTAAAGTTCTTCCTACTTCACACTGTATAATAATCTGGTTTTGACATTACATAAAGTGGAGAAGGTTTGGGTTGACCTAACAGTGGAATGTCTTGGACCTTTCTGGGCTTGTCTTGGTCAAGGAAGTTTTAGGCTTGCAAGAGTTGTAATTTTTTTCAGATATTAGATTCATAGTTTATTTTAGTTTAGACCTGTGAATATTATGTATGGTAAGACGTCTAACAAGTATATGCAGTCACTGCATAACAGGCATGTGAGGAATTGAAAAAAAGTTATTAAAGAGTTATTATTGGCTTGAAAGAACTCAGGGGGGAGGGGAGGGAACAGATCCAGTTCTGCCAAAGTAAGATTGCGGTCTGTGCCCCCCCCCCCCCCATACTCAGCCTCCTTGAACTACTGGTGCAGCTCTCAGTCACTGGCACACCAGGAACACTGTTCCACACCACACTCTCTGGATCCCCTAACCGAGCCCCAGAATCACTATTACCCATTGGCACCCCTGAAACCCCACACCACACCCCCATGGAACACCTAATCCAACCCCATCTGGGAGGGGGGTAGTGGTGGCCACAGGAGTCCAGAGCAAATAAAATCAGCACCACGTGGCCGCCACATGGTTCACACAACCCTACCATTTTTGGACTCTTGGTAGCTGGGTCTATGTTGGATCTAGAGCAGTAGCTATAATTCTCTCTCTCAGACCTCTGATAAGGTTAGTAGCACCAGCTTTCCTCAAGTAAGGAGATGGTAGGGTGTCAGTCAGCATCCCAAGGTCCTTGCCAGGAGTGGTGGGTTTTTCCTTAATCATCAAATCTGTTTGTGTCTGTTTCCTTGTCATGAGCTCCAATCTAAATTCTGTAAGTCGCAGGACATCCTCAGCTAGCCTGAACTACCAAAGACATTTTCTTTCTTTTTTCTCTCTCTTTTTTTTTTTTCACCACCTTGGTGTAAGATTTGCTGCATGTGTCTAAAGACAGAATGTTTCTCAAGGCTTGTGAAGGGCAGTTTCTCATTTCTCTCTCCTGTATGCAAATGGCACTAAAATGCTCATATATACTTTACGACAGACTTTATCTGAGCAAAGTATATTCAGTTCATCCAAACTTGTACAGTTACATACTTCTGTGCTACATTCAAGTTTGAATCCAGTATTTTAAATGTCATTTGAACCACTCTGTCAGTAGGACAGTCTGCACCTTATTTTGTCTCTCAAGGAACCGAAATTTTGCCCAGACTTGTGTAAAAGTTTGAGCTAAAATGTACACAAGGGTAAAAGAATTCAAACTTTAGCTAAAACTATGGATCAGAAAACCTCAGGGGTGGTTTCATGTAATGATTCAATTCCTGTCTTCTAAATCTCTAATTCCAGAAAGTATCTAAAATCAATAGTAGATGTTTTAAAGTACAGATGTCTCTAGGTGCCCAGTTTGAACTACTTTAGTCTCAAGAAACAGATGCACATTTTACAGTCCCACTGCTCTTGGATATAAACTGAAGAGACCCAGAGAACTACATAAGAACCACAACTTTCTCCTCTCTCACATAAACAACTTAAAGTTATTTTAAGAGGAAAACTATACACTGGGTCCCATCAGCTAATCCACTGTTCCTCATCCTCTGACAGTAGGCAGGAACAATGCTGTGGGAAGAGTATGTGGAACAAAAATGATATAGGATGATAATTTCAATGGTACAATCTCTACACTGTTGTCAGTTAGTAGTCAAGAAACTTCCTGAACCTTATGCTGCACCCCAATGGTCACGAGTTTCCTTTTACTTGGTGTCAGTTCGCCCTTACACACTAGCTTTCTTGCCTGCATAAGAGGTTAGCTTTAAAAGGAGGGATGAAGTTCCTTCATCTGAGGTACCCTATACCTTTGTGAATAGGGTTCTATTATGTGAGATAGAAATCTAGCTATTATGCTCTGGGGAAAGGTGAGTTAGTCCTCTGGTTATTTTGACAAAGAGTAGGTTCTTGTTCAATCTTAAAAAACAGCCTTTTGTTCTGAACATTTACTGGGTGGATGTACCAACTGTGAAACATCAGTGAAACTCCCATTCAGACACACAGTTCACTGACAAAATATATTAGAATAACAGTATTACGATTCAGTTAAAGTGTTTTTAAAGACCATTATTTTAAGGCGGGTTACTCTTTATGGTTTGCTGTGTCGTCCTCTGAATGTTACTAAAGGTACTTGGCTCTCTTCTGATAGGTATTATTTAAGCAGTCTTAGTCACAAATAGAAGGACAAGTATTTTAAAAATGCATTTTTTCACATCTATGTATTAAATTGGTATGAATACCTGTGGAAGTATTTACTAAATACTGCCTATTTTAGCAAATTATTAAATACAGGAATGATGGCTTCAGAAGTCTATCTCATGACAATTTATCTAATTTATATTCTGACAAATGAAGGTCTCAGAAAAATACTACATTTTAAAATGTCGAAATGTTTTATCTCATTAATTGTATTTTGGTTTTTAGATTTTCTAGAAGTAAAAAGTTTATATTTTGAATATATAACAGTTAAATTCCCTAATTTACAAAAGAAAATAAAAGAGAAAAAAGGAATAATTAAAATTTTAAAAGTAATACGAGCTACAAAAAAATAATAAAGAGAAGCATCCATAAGGTGGAACAGTTGTAAATAGCTCAACACAACATTAAGGCACTGAGAATAAGCATATTTCAGAAATTAAATGATGCTAGGAATTTCCCCAGGCATTAGAACTTAATTGTCTACATTGTAAAGTTGTTAGAATGGTCCCTGGTAGGATTTTGACACAAGCCAACTGTTCCTATACCAAAGAAATCTCAACATGTTTCTGAATTTTGTGTAGGCCAGGAAACATGCAATAATAAGCAGTTTGTATAAAAATACCTTTTTTTTAGAAAATTAAAATTTAATAATATGGAATTGTGTCATTCAGTGTCAGATACCATCAGAGTCAGAAAGCATTCCTGAACATGCTTTTAAAGAAATTAAAAAAAAAAAAAAAAAACAAACCACCAGAAAAAATCCTTCAGGTGTGTCTCTGGCATCTAGCTCTCAGAGCCTCTGCATGAAGCCCAATATTCAGCTCTCAGAGCTCTTCTTATCACTAGATATATCTTCATGTTCAGTAGTGGCTCACTTCACCTGCATCCCTCCCCAGGCATACACATACAGAATAACAAGTGTATTCACATAGAAATAAAGTTAGAAATAAAGTTTAAGGAGAAGAAGGACAAGCCATACAGGACTCAGCCAGACGAGTGTACTGATTAGCTGCCATCTCACAAATGACTGTCTGATTTTATTCCTCTCCCTCCATTTTTCCAAACCCTGCCCCTCCCTGATCTGTCCTGGTCTTTTCCTTCCCTTAATTCTTCTAGGAAACCCATGAAAAATCCTATACAAACCCAAATATTCAGTTCCAAAATCACAACCTCTCCCCAGATACCTCATAGTAAGTGCTACATTTACACAATAGTGGCGCTTTGAACGGCATTCTGGAGACAACTTCTTCTACTGAATCATCTTAGTGGGTTTTGTAATAAGGATTAATCATTCATCTTCAATGATCTTCAATCAAAGAAATATTTATTTATTTATTTATTTACTTATTTTTAAATAAATATAAATCTACTCTACCTCAACAACACTTTACAGTAATTGTGTTTTAAATTACTGGAATAATTTGGTTTTTTACTTTTTTACTTAAACCTACCTAAATAATTCCCACCACATCATCTTGAAATATGTAGAATCACATAGTGGGATTTGTTAGTCACTAGACACTAATCGTCCTTTGATATTATTGGTCAGCAGAGTTTAAAAAAAGAGATAAAAAAATAAAAAAAAGACATGTCAAGGTTTTTGTTTCTGTTGGCTTCACAAAAGTTAACTTCTAGGAAACTCATTTTCACGGTAAGCAACAGGGCATGCTTGAGCATACAGGATCATACCTGCTCTACAGAATGACACTCTCTCAATAAAATCTATTTGCAGTGCTTAATTACAGGTCTGCTGGTTTTAAAGACCTAATCATGCAACCTCTTTATGAGGATATTCTCAATGCATTCCTCAAACATCGTGAAACATAACCATTAACCCTTGGTGGCATAAGAATATTGATGGACTAGGTCTGGGTAACAGTGTAAAGCTTTGCATTGATATTTTTCCAAGACTGTAAAGTAGTACTAGTCACACGATAAACTAAAAAGTCAATTCAGAATGTGATAATTTTTCTTTTTACTTTCTTTTATAACTTTGAAGAAGAGAGACCAGACCTATATATCTTAATCAAGTGAACAGTTTCTCCTCAATGCGTGATTAATAGATGGAACCAGAATGACACAAAGTTTATTATCTGGAGCCCTTATTTTCATACTGCTAGCTGGTTTGAATTGTCTTCAATATCCTATCATTTTAAAAATAAAATGTGGTTTGAAAATATGTTCTCTGTCAGAGCATTAGCATACTTTTTATACATTGTTTTACAGGTGGGAAAAAGGAGACAACAGGCTTAAAACAGTTATATAATATCTATGAATTTAAGAAGAATAAACTTGAACACTGAAAAAAGTTATTGAACAGAAACATCAGCCTTAGAAATTCAAGTCTGAAATTTTCAAAGCACTCTAATATTCAAAATTTTTTTGACTTTCTCTTTAATGTACTTCTGCCTTTTCTTCCTTTGAACCCTCAGGTGTGTTTTGAAAAACTTTGTCAACACCCTCATCTTTGACTGAATGCGGTAAAAATCCTTATGAAGTTTTGGAAAATAGATTTCTTTGACAAATATTCCAAGAAACCTGTAGAAAAACATTGCATAAAATAGGAGGCATGTTTAATAAATTAGAGGTTATTAATGCCCTTAATTTCACCTTATTTCTGTGTGCTGGATATTAATGCTTGGCCTATGATCACTTTATTTGGTGTGCTAAGGTTACTATAAGGTGTTAGAAGCCTTGGGGGATAAAAAGCGTGGGGAGGAAAATGGCAAATGATGTGTGATCTTTGTGACCCAACACACAGATATCTGTTATATGTGACTGTGCTGCATATCAATGCAAAGGATGGATCAATTCTGTCACTTATGAAAGAGTAAAATCTAGAAACTATATAATTTTTTTATTAACAGTTTTTTCTCCTTTGCTTTACTTTATTTCATTTTCTTTTCCTTCTCACCATAAAACGAGCTCACATTTTCTTGTAACATCTAATTTAAGTGCTGGAAATCTTCTGAAGTCCGTTTGTTCGTACATAATGAAGGTACGATAAGCAGGTACAAGAAAGACAAATACCTGGAGTCTCAGAATAGCAGCTGAATAAAAATATACTGTGTATGATGATCTAGGACAAGGCTCTAACATGATAATCAGACTGAATAAGGTGAGCTTAAAACCAGTAACAGAGTAAATGGTGTGTTAGGATAATAGGTTGCTGACAGGATGGATGCCCTGCAGCTGAATCTCTCTCTTCTTCCTTGAAGATTTCGTAATGGGGAATTAAGCATTGTCTACCTCAGGCTTACTCAGTCAGAATGTATTTCTGCAGATGAAGCTGCTGATATGACAAGTAAAGGCGCAGGGATAAGTCTTATAAAACCTTAGTGCTTGCAGGCATGAATCCCTGAACATTGAGCAGGCAGGGTCAGTGCTGTATCCTCTAGACAATAAGAAATAGAAAAGACTGTGTAGGTATAGAACAATAGTTGATAGAAAAATAAATCAGGCATTATACTATAGGGTCTAGTGTTACTATGGAGAAATGAGTCCCTTAGGGGTCTGCAAGGAAAAGCATTGATATGCAAACCTGCTAAGTCTTTGGAAAGCATAATGCACTGAAAAATGTACACTCAAAAATGGTAGCGGTAGTGGTAGATTCATTACAATACAAGAACTCACTCACTAAGAACAGGATTAATAATGGAAGATGAGTTAATGGCAAATCAGAAAAATTGTTAAAGATGACACAGTTACACATCTTTTAAAATTTTCTGCATGTATTTCACACAGACAGGCCAAAAATTGCCCTCTCCAAGCAAAATGTATTTTAAAAGTGTTAGTTTAACAGAATATGGCTTTATAAACACAATTCTGTTGCAAACCAGCTAGGATTCTGTGACTCATGTAATCTTATAAATGAACTTTTTCTATGTACCCATTGAGAAACTGAAAATTACTAAGAGTTTAATAAAGAAAAAAGTAAAAAAATAAAGAATATGAGCATTATTTTACACTAATGCATCTTCATTTTTTGCTAGAAGTAACTTTTTACATTTTTTAACTAAGCAGTTCCTTGAAAACTGGAACTAATGATGTGTGATTTTATGGATTAGCAATTAGATAGTGATTAGCTTTGTGTCTGAGAAGGTGCAAACTTCAATCAAGAGACAGTAACTTGTTCTTAATATTGGGGAAATTTTAAGAGGTCTCTCTGTTGTTTTTTTGCTGTCCAGTAGTGACTCTGCTTACACTGTTGTCTTTACCATAATCAAAGCATATTGAGAGTATCTTTACTGTGTCAGTTACATTCAGGAAATATCAAAAAATACGATTCTAATTGAGAATATTATATCTATGTAAATTTTATTAAATTAATGGTAACTTGGAAGTTAAATGCTTTCTCACACTTGCTCTCCTGCTCTCCAACCTTCTCTTTCTCTCTTTTGTACATGCAGAGCATAAACTTAAGATAGAGATCTTTTTTCTTAAGATGAATGCATTGTCTGTGACCTTCTCTTGCTTTCTTGCTTTAAGGGTCTTCACAGACTTTCCCATTCCACATAAACCAACTAATGTCATTTTTAGAGCATTAAAAAAAATAAATTTTAGAAGCTAACAATAAGTCTAAGTGGTCCGCTGATATCTTTCTGTGCAGTATTGTTTTTTCTAAAATGTGAGGAAGGATAGTAATCAGATTTAATTTCTGTGCAAAAGTGTTCCCTGAATTTATGTGCAATAATCTCATCATATTTTTCTGAATTTAGAGGGTGTTTCCTCGGGAATATTACATTTTAATCAGTTGAAATATCAGTACTAAGTTTTATCTGTCCAGTAATATCAAGTCGGTAAGTGCCACTGCTGGAGGCAAGTGTCTGTACCTTTCCCAAACCAGATGTGTGTCAGGTGTCTGGGTCTGTAGTCACTCCAAACTCACAGAGGGACCAGCCAGGGAGTAGGAGGTCCTAAGTCTGGGCAGGGATATCAGATGAGTGAAGGGTCTGTGCTGGTATTTGAGGGAACCCGCTAATGTGGTGCTACTGTAGGATGAGTGTGTGAGTTCTGAGTGTTTGTTAGTGAGCATCAAGCTGGCCCAGTCAGTGAGTTGGGAACCCATGGAGCTTTGCTAGTGCCTTCTATGTGTATGTGTGTGTGGGTCTGGGTTTGGGAATTGTGTTTAACTTCACTAGTGCTTGAACCTGCAAAGCCCCCCTCCTGCAGGGGCCACATCCCTCAATCTGGGCATAGACCTCCTGGTCCTCAGGCATCGGACTGGGTTCCAGCAACTGGACAGGAAGAATTCTTCCTACTGCTCTAGGCAGCAGCTGTTCCTAAGATCCCTTAACACTGAGATTATGAGGAACATTTAAGAATTTTGATATGACTATGGATGCATCTCCTGAACCGTAAAAGAAATTATCCATGAATTTCCCACTTACTATGAAACTACAATGTGAGTAGAATTCTTTCTAAATATAAGATCTTTTATGCTTGATAATTTAATTTTTATTTAGGTACACAGTTAATATTAACCTCTACTTTTGTTTGTAAAATTACATGTATGGTTTGTTACATTCTAGTTATTCTGACTGGTAACGTCAGTTTTAAACAGTCAAAAATGTTAGAATAAGTTGTGCAGAAGAGACAGAGTCAATTCAATTTGGATTTTGGAGTTCAATAAGACTTTTCTTGGAATGCAACATATTTTTTTCTTTTTAATATGAATATTGCTAAAGGAATTATATTCAGAAATGCTGAATTGTTATGAGAGTGCAAATGGACTATAGCTTTGAAGTGAATGTTCCTAGGCCATTCTTCTGCAGTTAGTTTCCCAGAGGAAGGCTTAAAAGTTTTTTACATTCAAAATACAAGTTTTATCAAAGTAAAAGAATCCTTAAATCTTTTAAAATTATCTCAAATGAAGGAAAGAACAAAAAGGAAAAAGGGGTTATATGCTTTCTTCTTCAACTTTGTAGAAGTCCCTTGTTGTTGAGCCTTTGCTTCCAGACATTGTTTTTGTTAACCTTCTGAATTTCCTAGTTGCAGCAACTCTTCACAGTCCCCTAAAGTCTATCTTTTTCCTCTGAAGCATAGCTAATTGCTGTTTGCTCCATGTAAGTTTCTTGGCCTTTGCATTATCTAAAGGATCCCATGTTTTGTTGAGACCTCCTTCCACTCTTCATTCAGTAGTCGTTTGAACTTCCTCTTCCCTACATATACAGTGCCTCACCAAGATAATGTATAATCTCTTGTATCCATTCCCCCTTTTTGCAATTGACAATAGGTGGTAGGAATCCACTTTGCATAGTCAATTGAATGTCAAGAGCTATTTGGCTAAGCGAAATAGTTAACTAGTATCAAGTCAGTTGAATAACTCTGAGCTCTACCACCTATACTGACTAGATGTCGATTGTAATAGGAGTCTTAATTTGATGTAAATTCTGCCAGTGAGATGAGATAGTTAAAGTTGAAACTGAAATTGAAACTATAAACTGATTTCTACTCAGATTTTCCTGTTGTAAAAATCTGTTACTGCAGTTAGATAGAAGTCTTGGATAATGAAAGTTTACTTCAATGTATCAAGAACTGAGAAAACTCGTTGCTTGAGATAAAGACCGTTTAATAGATAAATCAAAAGCTGTGCACGCAAACAAAGTAAAACAAGGAATTAATTTTCTGCTTCCCATCGGCAGACGGGTGTTCAGCCATCTTCAGGAAAGCAGAGCTTCATTGTGCGTAGTGATGACTTTGAGAAGACAAAAGCCATCCCTCCAAACGACTCTCAGTTTTTACTGCTGAGCACCATGTCACATGGCATGGGATATCCCTTCAGTCAGTTGAGGTCAGCTGTCCTGGCATGTCCCTTTTCAGCCTCTTGTGTATCCCCCACACTAGTTACTGGTGTGGCAGTGTGAGGAAGTAGAAAAACCTTGACATACTGCAAAGCACTGTTCAGAAATAGCTAAAACGCTCCTATGTTATTGTCAGTGTTTTGGTCACAAATCCAAAAGAACATTATAGGAAGTACTGCAAATAAAATCAACTCTATTTCAACCAAAACCAATAGAATTTCAAGCTTTTGTTGCTATTATTGTAATTTGAGATAGGATTTATTCTATGGAGTGTTTTATTTAAGGACTTAGATTTTAAATATTTCTTTTTGTTTGTGGTTAAAACAATTAGGAATTAAACTGAAATGCCTTTTATTTATTAGTCTATTTACATACATACCATGATGCAGCAGTAGATTCTTCTCTGTGCACTCTTTTGCTCTTATAAAAATTTGAAGTAGCAGCACAGGGAAAAAAAAACCCTCAATTTTCTTAGTTAAACACTGTAATCTTCTCAATTAAAATCTTCTCCTGCATTGTCCAGGAGGACTCTTTATCATCTCCGATCAGGTGCTTGGGGGTGGATCTACTTTAATTTTTTTTTGATTCTGTAGATCATTTCTCATATGCTGTCCAGAAACATCAGACTCAGCATATATTTTGAACTCCAATTTCTGGATTTTTTTTTTTAATAACTTCTGCAATTTACTGGAGACAGAAGACTTTTTTTGTGATAACACATGATAAGGATTATTACTTTTTTGTATGGAAGATTACAACACTTTCAATTGTGCCTGAATTTTGTGTAAGCCAGCACCTGGATGTGGATCTATCCAGATCTTTTCTTGTCAGTGAATATCTTGATGAAAGCATAAGCTTATCTTTGTTGGAATGCATAATAAATGCATAATCCAAATAAATTTCAAAGTGCATAGATACAACTTTATGAACATTAAAATATGTTCCTTAAACTTTTTTCTGTGTGGAAGTGCTGACTTCTTATCTTTCTTTACAAAAGCCCAGATCTCTGAATTTCTTCTCTCTCTTTTTTCTTTTTGTTAATAATTTTTCTTTAGAATTGCAAAAATATCTTCTTGAAATATACACATAATTATGTTATTTAAATGTTGTCTAGTATTTCTATGATGGTGTCACTGTATCAAACAATTTGAACTTACTTACTGTGGTATTCTTCACATTGTCTAACTCTTCTTTACAGTTCTTGCTTTACACATGAGAATTTTGCTAAAAATATGAATAACTTAGGCAATCTAATAGCAACTTCCATGCTAAATTGTCACTGCCTCCAACTATACTGACTTCAGAATGTGTTAGGCTTGACACAGTTGTCCTTCACAGTTTTATACAAAGATCTTTTTAATGAGATGTGTCGTAGACAAAATCACAGAATCACAGAATATTGTGAGTTGGAAGGGACCCACAAGGATCGTTGAGTCCAACTCTTAAGGAAATGGCCTGTAGGGGGACCAAACTCACAACCTTGGCGTTCTGACCACCATGTTCTAGCCAACTAAGGGTTGTGAAAACTGTGCATGCTTTGTGGTCTGAAACAGGTATGAATCTGGTATACGTATGAGAATATTTGATTTTGCATTTCACTCTTAATAATATGAAAAATACTAACTTTCTGAAAATAAAGATTCTTTTATATGTCAGTAATCTGTTAAAAGGAATAATAATGCCTCCTCAGACTTAACTCAAGATTATAATGTAGATTTTAATATATTATTTTCTATGTCAAATAGTTTTCACTTTAATGGCAGATTTACAAAAGACAGAGGGGAAACAATAACATTTCTTGAACTTTAGTAAGCCCTCTTACTTACAGTATTTTTTTCTCTATCCTTATGTATACATACAAAAGCCCCCATATATTGATCATCTTACTGTCCACGTAATCTATCAAAACTGATAAAAGAATCTTGCTTTTTTTTTACACATAAATACAAACTGCTGACAATGCAAAGATATTACATTCACATTGCGGCATAAAAAAAATATACAAATGTCATGCCTGAATTCAAAATTACCCACTCCACGAACGATCAGGATATCAAAAAGTTTCTGATTGCTCATCTATTAAAATAGGAGAAATTCAAATTTTTGGCTGATACTATGTCAAGGGAACCAATGTCTAAGATAAAGAGTAAAATTAAACATAAGTAAGTGTATTTTAAGGGTAAATTTAGGCAGAAGACTATGTATTTACACCGATCCATACATAATTTTTGGGATGTATTGTCTTTTGATTTCTCAGAAATTCTAGAAAAATAATTATTAATGAAGATCATAAGAATTACTAAAGATTACTAAATATTTTCCTGAAATATCAGGAGTGGTATGGCCAAGGATGTTCTGAGATAAAAATGAAACTTTAAAGTGCCCACAAGAGACAGAAGTATAAAAAATTGCAGGCAATTTTCACTTGCATTAATCTAAGATGACATCTCCTATTACTGCTGCAGCTCTGCTGTTGACTGATAAGAGGGTTGCTGTGACCTTATGAGCTAAAGTACACAAGTCAAAGTGGAGCCAGTATATTGAATATTTTTCAAATAGGGGTTACTAAAACTTATATAGAGAAGAATCTTATTTGTGTTAGGAAATCTATCAGGACCTTTGTTGTAAAAGTGATCTCTGATGGTCAGTGTTGTTTCTGTTCAGTGCTTTTGGGTACTTTGCACCTTGCTCCTACTTGTGGTTTTTGGTTTTTTGTTGTTGTTATTTGTTGGTTTTTTGATTTTTTTATCTGAAAGGCAATTTCTTATTGTAAGCCTTGTGCCTCTGGTATAAATAGGAAATTATTTAACTTTTTCCCTTTACAGTGTAGTTACACTAGATAAATGTTAATAATGAATTAGCCATCTAGTAGAAATTCTCATTTTCACAATTTCTCAGATCTTTGCATGTGCCCTCCTCTCATTATTCTTTCAAGGGATGGTGCCTATGTCTATATCTAGTTTATATCTATATATCTATCTGTCTATATATATCTGAAGACACAAAGAAAAATTGTGTTTCTATGCAAATATAAAGTTTAAACATGAAATTGTATTTTTATGGCAGTGTTGTTTACATAAATATATTAAACCAATCTCTGTACATTTGTTACTTTCATTCCAATCCTGGAAAACTTCAAAGTGCCAGGATATACTTGCAAGGCTTGTCTCTGAACAAGGAACAAAATCAGCACACTTATTTTTGCAGGGAGAATTCAAAGATCAAAAAATCGGTTACTTGATCATAGCCTTGCCACCAGAGACAAAATTTCCATATATCTGCATGACTTGTTCCTCAGATGATGAACAAAAATATCTAAACAATAATAGCATAGTGCATAGACTACCAGTTTTGTTGAGTCGTAACACACTGCATTGCTTGTGAGGCATCTTGTACTTTCCACTGTGCAACTTCCTGCTGAAACTGGACCCCAATGTGAGGCAGTAGAGTTTGCTTTGATATGCCTGATCCCAGTAGTAGTTCTGGGTGAACTGAGTAAACACTTGTGGAACAAAAAGGGTTTTGATACCACACAGACATCAACCATGGGCTGGATGATGCAGTGTTTAGGTAGATGCATTTTTTGCAATTCTCTGGCTATGCTAAAAATGCAAATGTAACATGGAGGAAGCTATGCTTTGCCTTCAGATCAGGTGAACTGAAGAAGGAAAGTGCCTTAGCTGTTTCTACAAAATATCCAAGTTCTCCTGCAGGCAAGAACTAAAGTGCAATGAGTCGTCACAGAATTGATTTTCATTCCTTGGATAAAGCTTGTTGTTCCTCTGGTCTTTTATTTTTCTTTCTTTTCTTTTTTTTTTTTTTTTTTTTTTTTTGTAAATCTCTGTAAAAAGAAAACAGTCTTTGAGAATTTTGGTCCTATTCAATATGATTCTACAAAATCTTCCAATAGTTTAAACATATTTTTAAACTACTTCTCACCAGGCCTCCATGGGAGGAATGCTGATGTCAGAAGAAAGGATTTAAAAAAATAATAAATTTAGGCACATAAAAAAATAATAAATTTAGGCACATAAAACCTTTTTAATGTCACTTTTAAACCTTGAAAATAATAATTAACACAGGAACTTCTGTCTGGAGAATAAAAAACAGATTGACATGTCTAAACTCCCAGGTTTTCATGACAGTGACAAAAAAATTTTACAAGATGAATCATCTAGTTCTTTCAGCAATTACAATGAAAAAAGTTCTTATTTTCTATTCTCTGTTGATTAAGGTGGCATACCAGCAATTTTAAAAACCAAAGCAATTTTTAATCTGAGGGAAAAATTAGCTGATGCTTTGAAATTGGATCAAGTATCTGGAAATGATGTTGGACCTTAGGGCATTTTGGAAATCCTCTGCTAAAACAGCGTACAGCTGCCTGCATGAAAATAATGAAAAAGATGCAAAAAGTCAATAGGGAAAAGAAAAAGATTATGGTTAGACTGGCATGGAACTGGACGTGATGAAATCACTAATATGAGAGAGGCACAGGAGAAATTAAAATAGTTCGCAGTTTTTAAATGGTTCCCTTTTGCCTCATCTATATCTCACAGCTTCCTAAAGTTTGTCAGTTCACTCTACAGCATTGCTGTTACTCCTCTAATTTAGTTCTCAAGTAAAACACTGAAGGATATGATCTTTAAGGAAAAATATTTAATGAATAATTTTAAAACTCCAACTCCTTTAAATGCTTCTATTTTTTCAGGGTCATGTCAGTAGGAACTCCACACCTGCCCCTGAACTGAGATTTAGATTTAGTCCTAAAGTCAGTCAAGCTGTAAAGCACATCCTGGAATAGAAAATCATTTCAGCCTCTTCCCCTTCAAATAAATTAAAAAGGATTTTGTCTGCAGCTGAAAATGTCATTATCATCAAAGTCTTATTCTGACACAGCAGAACAAAATCAATTTCTCAGAGACACTGCAATAGGTTGGCTGCTGTATGTGATTCTCCTTTCCCCCAAAGCTGCTAGCAACCCTTGACAAATTCACTTCCTTGCTTTTGAGGGAGGGGGAATGCTATTGCAGAGCAATATTTAAATGCACTGCTAAAATATAGCCTCAAGTGGAAAAGGAGCCCTTCTCTAGTAATCGCCGAGAATGAGAAAAAGAACCTAACTCCCTAGGAAGAAGAAGAAGACAGTAAGAGAGGAGAAAGGAGAGCAACCTCCTTTCTTCACAAGTATGAGTATATGTGTGAGTACACACACAAATACACATTTCTGTTTGGAGTATTGTAGCTTGTTGAGAGCGAAATGAAAGAAAAAAAAAACCTTTTTTTTTTTAATACATCAATACTTCCAAATATTTCATCAGCTTTAAAATATTTGTCTCATGTTGTGGACACTATGGTCTTGCAAGAGACCTTGTGAGTTATTTCTCAAGGGGAATTATCTTCCCAAAATCATTGTACTTTATTGTATGCCATGAAATGCTTTCATCTGAAAGAGTTTTTTTTGACATGGAAAATGTGTTTTACATTTTATTCTGTGTTTTTTATACATTGAAGCTTAGATTTTCAGAAAGAACTAAGTACTTTAGATACCCAAGTCCTGCTGAAAAGCTTATCCTTGCATTACAATTCTCAGTATGTCCAGAGAAAAGGTGGCTGTCTTTCCTAAAGGCGTATCTGGTAGACGGAAATATTAGGTGGGAAATTTATCTGGAAATAGTCATATCTTGAAAGCTGAGAGTGAGAGTATTTCTGTCAGTAACTCACAGATAGAAAAGTGACTGCCTAGAATCTGTGTGATTTCATGGTGACACAGGGCATGCATACTCTGGTTTCCTGAATGACCTGAATGCATCAGTTTCAGCAGTCCTTGCTGCTTAGCTTTCTCTCATGTTAACAACACAACCCATAATGAATCATGTGGTACAATGCTTAACATCCTGGGTCTAATGATCTGTGAATATAAATCTCTTTTTTTTGGAAAACTCTGTGTCAATTATGAGCCAATTAAGTCAACTGGTAGACTATGGGATTCTGTAATTATGTGTTCCTTGTAGAAGGCTGGCTAATTGCCCAAAGCTTGTTCTTATTCTTCAGATTTTACACAGAAGCATTTTTAGAAAGCTCTGTTGATATTAAATATATCAAATTTGAGATGATCAACTTGGATTATATAATATGTGTTTATTTTTTCAGAGAGCTTCTATTTATCACTTTTCCCTGTCAAAGTTATTCAAGGTAAATAAAACAGTGTGGCACTGTAGCATGACCAATCTTTTTTTTTTTTTTTTTTTTTTGATATAAGTAATTCTG